>NW_027362764.1:242622858-243180358 GCF_046119375.1 Phyllobates terribilis
CCGCCTCCGGAGCAGAGCTCATGCAGAGCCCCTGCTCCCTGCCACTTCTGCTCAGACTTCTCTGCACTGAACTAAGATGGTGCCCACCTTTTATACTCCCTTCTCAATGCACCCAGGAACTGCTTCCTCCCTGCTCCTGCGCTACAGGGTTCCCCTTCATAGTTACATAGTTACATAGTTAGTAAAGCCGAATAAAGACTTGCGTCCATCAAGTTCGACCTGTTAGTTCTGTAATTGCTAAAGTTGATCCAGAGGAGGGCAAAAACCCCAAATGATTTAGCCAATCTTCACCTGAGGAAAAATTCCCTCCCAACTCTGAAACCAGCAGTCAGAATAAATCCCTGTATCAACCTTCTATTTTATTTTATTTTTAAGTATATGCTGAAATCTGCCTGGTATCTAGAAAAGCATCCAGTCCCCGCTTGAACTGGTTTAGTGAATCCGACATTACCGTCTCCTCACTCAGTGAATTCCATATTCTCACTGCTCTTACCGTAAAGAACCCCTTCCTATGCTGGTGCTGAAACCTTTTCTCTTCCAGTCTTAGTGAGTGCCCTCTTGTTACCGTAATATCCCTCCTTTTGAACAAATCTCGGGCAAGATCTCTATACTGTCCCCTAACATATTTGTACACATTTATTATGTCCCCCCTCAACCTTCTCTTTTCCAGGCTGAATAGTCCTAGTTTTGCCAACCTCTCTGGGTATTGCAGTCCCTCCATTCCCCTTATTAATTTTGTTGCCCTCCTTTGTACCTTTTCAAGCTCATTTATATCCTTTCTATATATTGGGGCCCATAACTGAGCACAGTATTCCAAGTGTGGTCTGACCAGTGCTTTGTACAGTGGAAGAACAATGTTCTCATCCTTTGCATCTATACCTCTTCTGATACATCCCATTACCCTGTTTGCCCTTACAGCAGCGGCCTGACTTTGGGCACTCCAATTTAGTTTGCTATCAATCAAGATGCCCAAGTCCTTCTCCATCTCTGAATTCCCCAATGATTTCCCATTCAGTGAGTACTGGTGACTTCCATTTTTCCTTCCCATATGTATGACCTTACATTTCTCCTCGTTAAACCTCATTTGCCATTTAATGCTCCACCTACCCAGCTTATCCAAATCCCTCTGTAGGTCTTCACTATCCTCTTTTGTATTAATTGTTTTACATAACTTTGTGTCATCTGCAAATATTGATATTTTACTATTTATCCCGTTGACTATGTCGTTAATAAAGATATTAAATAACATTGGGCCTAGTACAGACCCCTGTGGTACCCCACTAGTGACGCTTACCCAATCTGAGTATATTCAATTTATAACCACCCTCTGCCTTCTATCCTTTAGCCAGTTAGCTACCCACTTGCAGACATTTTCCCCCAGCCCCATCATTCTCATTTTGTATACCAACCTATTATGTGGCACGCTATCGAACGCTTTTGAGAAGTCGAGATACACGACATCCACTGGTTCTCCCTGATCTACTCGAGAGCTAACCTCCTCGTAGAAGTCAATCAGGTTTGTTTGGCAGGAGCGATTCCTCATGAATCCATGTTGGTTCGGGGTTAATAGATTATTAGCATCAAGATGCTCCATGATTGCCTCATTAATAAAGCCTTCAAAAATTTTGCCCACAACGGACGTCAGACTCACCGGCCGATAGTTTCCGGTGTTACTTTTTGCTCCCTTTTTGAATATTGGCACTACATTCGCCTGTCGCCAATCAAGTGGTACAGACCCAGTCTCAACAGAGTCCTTAAATATAAGATATAACGGTCTGTCTATCACATTACTTAGTTCCCTTAGTACCCGTGGGTGTATGCCATCAGGTCCTGGTGATTTGTTTATTTTAATGTTACTGAGGCGTTTCTGTACCCCAGCTTGGGTTAGATTTGTCATACTTAGTGGAGGATTAAGTTTGTCACTTCTCATTTCGCCTGTTAGTTCTTTTTCCTTTGTGAAAGTTGCCGAAAAAAATTTATTTAATAGATTAGCTTTATCCTCATCTTTCTCTATGATTTTGCCTTCATCACTTTTTATCGGTCCAATATTATTCGATTTAATCCTTTTACTATTTATATACGTAAAGAACAGTTTGGGATTTGATCTACTTTCCCTAGCAATACGTCTCTCTGTTTCCTCCTTTGCTATTTTTATTTGTTTTTTACAGGTTCTCGTTTTTTCCTTGTAACATATTAGTGCCTCCTTGCTGTTTTCCTGTTTTAATCTCTTGAATGCCTCTTTTTTGCTATTTAACGCCCCTTTTACGTTCTTATTCAACCATATTGGTTTCCTCTTATTTCTGGCCCTTTTATTCCCATACGGTATATACCTCTCGCACTGAGTATTCAGAATTCTTTTGAAGGTTTCCCATTTACTATTCGTATTTCCTTGATTAAGAACTTTGTCCCAGTCTATAAGTTGAAGGTTTTCTTTCAGCTGATCAAACTTCGCCCTCCTAAAGTTTAATGTTTTAGTTGTTCCCTTATTGATAACCCTACTGAAGGGCATTTTGAAATTGATAATATTATGATCGCTATTACCTAGGTGCCCCCCTATCTGTACCTCAGTTATTCTATCAGGCCTATTAGTCAATATTAAGTCCAACACTGCCTTCCCTCTCGTTGGTTCCTGCACTAGTTGGGAGAGATAATTATCCTTGATATTTGTCAAGAACCTTTTTCCTTTCTGCGATCTACAGGTTTCTGTTTCCCAGTCAATATCCGGGTAGTTGAAGTCCCCCATTACAATCACCTCATTATGTTTTGCTACTTTGTCTATTTGTCCTAATAGCAGTTTCTCATTCTCCTCTGTTATATTGGGTGGCTTATAGCAGACCCCCAGTAATATTTTATTATTATTTTTTGCCCCCTCTATCTCTACCCACATGGACTCGACCCCCTCTTCTCCCTCTCCTATATCTTCCCTTAGTCTGGGCTTTAGACGTGACTTTACATATAAGCAGACTCCTCCGCCCTTCCCCTGTTTCCGGTCCCTTCTAAATAAACTATAATCTGTTAAATTTACCGCCCAGTCGTAGCTATCGTCTAGCCAAGTCTCTGTTATACCTACGATGTCATACCTCTCCTCCGATATAAGCGCCCGCAGCTCATCCGCCTTATTGGTCAGGCTTCTTGCGTTGGTCAGCATGCAAGATAAAACTTTGGGGTTATTTAGCATCCTATTCTTCTCTAACGATCTAACTGTACTATCCCCACCCCCCTCTCCACCCTCATTATATTCACTTCTCCCCTTCCCCCTTGCTTGCCTCACATCCCACCTATTTCCTTGGTTTCCCCCCCCGTCTCTAGTTTAAAAACTCCTCCAACCTATTAGCCATCTTCTTCCCCAGCACCGCTGCACCCTTCCCATTGAGGTGCAGCCCGTCCCTACGGTAGAGCCTGTAGCCGACAGCGAAGTCGGCCCAGTTCTCCATGAACCCAAACCCTTCTGCCTTGCACCAACTCTTTAGCCACTTATTCACCTCCCTAACCTCCCGTTGGCGCTTCTGTGTGGCTCGCGGGATTGGTAGTATTTCTGAGAAAACTACCTTGGAGGTCCTTGCCCTAAGATTCCTACCTAGATCCCTGAAATCATTTTTAAGGACCCTCCATCTACCACTCACTTTGTCATTGGTGCCAATGTGGACCATGACCGCTGGGTCTTCGCCAGCCCCACCCAGTAACCTGTCAACCCGATCCGCGATGTGCCGGACTCGAGCGCCAGGGAGGCAGCACACCGTTCGGCGATCCCGGTCTTTGTGACAGATTGCCCTGTCTGTCCCCCTAATAATAGAGTCACCCACTACCAGGACCTGTCTAGCCTGCCCTACACTTCCCCCCTCCCCCTCATTACTGGAGCATACACTCCCCCGGCGGTCAGAGGATCTGTCGTGCTCCAATAATGCCGGTTCTGAACCAGCCTTTCTATACTTCTTCCCTCTATCCCTTCTAACTGTTACCCAGCTCCCTGCCTGTTCAGCCTGCGCTTCCCCACTAAGCTCCACCCCCAGTGTTGACCCATTGAGTGTCTGCTCGGTGAGCAGCAAACTCCGTTCCATGTTGTCGATGCTCCTCAGTACCGCTATCTGAGCACTTAGATCCAGGATTTGGGCTTCCAAGTGCACGATATGCTCACATCTCTCGCAGCAGTATGGATCCCTGAGCGGTAGCTCAGGGAATGCATACATTGCGCAAGATGTACACTGCACGGCTCCGGCCAACATGGACGTCATTCTAAATATGGGGATACAGTCAGTATATATGTACAAGTACAAAACACAATTATTTATATATAGGTGTATGGACGGGGATCAATTAGGGATGTGCAAGTGCATCGATTAGATATCGGCGCGGGATCAGTTAAGTATGGACGGGGGATCAATTAAGTATCAATTAAGTATGGACGGGGGATCAGCTGAGTGGGTCAGGTGGATTAATTAAGTGTGGACGGTGTGTCAATTAACTATGGACTGGGATCAATAAGTATGGACTGGGGAAATAATTAATTGTGGACTAGGGAATCAATCCATTAATTATGGACAGGGGGTTTAATTAAATAGGATGGGGGGTAAAGCAAATAAATAGGTATGGACGGTGGGTCAATTAACTAAGGACTGGGGATCAATAAGTATTAATAATATCAATAAATATGGACTGGGGAAATAATTAATTGTGGTCTGGGGAATCAATCAATTAATTATGGACAGGGGTTAATTAAATATGGTGGGGGATAAGGCAAATAGATAGGGACTGGGGATGAGTAAAAGTGGACAAGGGGAATCTATTAAATAGGACAAGGGGGATCAATTAATTATGGGCTGGGGGTGTCAATCATTTAAATGTGGTCAGGGGGATCACTTTAATATGGACGGGGGGTGGTCGGGGATCAATTAAATGAGGACGGGGGGTCAATTTAATGTGGTCAGAGGGATCAGTTAAATATAGACGGGGGTGTTCAGGGGAATCAATTTAAATATGGACGGGGGTGATCAATTAAATATGGACGGGGGTGTAATCAATTAAATATGGACTAGGGAATACAATACAATTACAATACAGATACAAATACAATACAGTACAGTACACACTTGGGTTCAGTAGGGCCGCTTATCGCGGCCTCCTGCCCCTCACTCACCTCCTCTAGGGACGCTGCTCGCTATCACAGCGCGCTTGTCCCTCCGGTCGCCTCTTACCGGTCCTCCTGATCACCTCCTGGTCACCACCACCTGGCACCCTCCGCTGGCCAGCACTGCACGCTGCCACAGCGCTCTCTTGCGCTCGTCCCTCCGGTCGCCTCCTACTGGTCCTCCCGGTCCGCTCGGTCACCTCCGCCTGGCTCTCCTCCCTTCCCAGGAGCTCTCTCCACACACAGCACAACTCTTGCAGCACACGGCAGGCTCCGCCTCCACCACTTCCTGTCAGGCCTCCTCCCACTGTGTTCCCTCCCCCCACTCCAGCCAGGGACAGGGACTGTCGTGCCCATCTCAGAGGCATATTGGTCGCCCTGCCCCACGGCAATGTGGTGTAATGCATGCAGGTGTCGGGTCCTGATCCACACTCCATCCTTACCTGAGAGTGAGATATCACACCTCTGGGTGAGGTGCAATACCTCTGTAGCAACCGAGCCCTCAGGGTGCTACAGTTCCATTTATCTTCAGCCTAGGTGACGTATTGTGATACAGGGCCGTGATTTTGGCTATAAAAGTGTCCCCTAGACCCCTACCCCAAGCTTTTTAAGAGAATCATATATGGCGTGCCAGGAGACTCTATGGAATGCTTTCTCAGCATCCAACAAGAGTATCTAATTACAAATTTTTAACTGCATCTAGCCCAGGAAATACTTTGTGCCTAGTAGCAGTGTCTGCTAGTCAGCGGATTATCCCGGCTGTTAAGCAAGCTACACCACCTGTAGTTTAGACACTTAATTTTTTCAAAGGAAATGCTTCGGGACCATGGGATACTCAGTGAAGAGCATCAGGAGGCACCCCAAGGCATAGGGGCTGGGACTGGCAGTAGGATGCCTTGCGGTGGACAGCCGAGCTCGATCCTTATAAAATCTTTTTAACTGCAGCAGCTTTAGTGGACGCTACTGGAGCTGGAATTACGCGGCTGCTGGCATGAGACTTGCCCTCCAATAGATCCTTGTAAATGGATTTAAAGTGTATTCATTCAAATTAGAGAGACAATTTAAATTTAAAAGCTTAGAGCTGCCTCCACCACAGGGGGGCTCGCTCGACCCACCAGCGGACAGGCACCAGTATTGGGAGAAGGGGGCTGGCCATCAGGGTTCACCGCGGCTCTGGCACAAACTCGGCGACACGGAGGTGGCACGGGCAGGAGCGGACTGGCCATGTCGGCTTCTCACTTTTTGGATTTTAGAAGGGCATGACATGCCTATATCTGTGTCTCTTCCTCCTTTTACTCCTCCACCTCTTTTATTTTCGCATGACTATATGTACTTGTCACTTTTCCATGTGTTAGTTATGTCTTCTGAGCAGTTTGTCAGCTTTTGGACACCTTTGAAGGTGTTTTCTATGTGTTTCTATGTGTTTTTGTTTGCCTGCCATTGGTTTTAACGGTGTTCGAAGGTGTTTGACGAACAGTTCGACGAACAGTTCGGCGAACACACGGGTGTTCGACGAACCGAACCGAACTCGAACACTACGGGGGTGGCTCAACACTAGTTATAATATAGATTCTAATGCAGCTGATGTCCCGATTCCAGCGGAAGCCAGGCCTTGCTAGTGAACAACAGCTTCTACAGTAAAGGGAGTGTGTCAGCAGGTTTTTGCTATTTCATCTGAAAGCAGCATGATGTAGGGGCAGAGACCCAGATTTCAGGGATGTGTCACTTATTAGACTGCGTCCCATAGTTTCAGTATAATCAGTGTTCTATCAGGAGCAGATGATCTCTGCCTTACTAGCTCTCACATGCAGGCCAGTCAGGCTAATTCGTGTAACCCAGACTCACTACTGATTAGCAGCTTGCTGACAATGTTAGTGTACACAAGAATTTGCCGATCGGGGGTGTGGGTGGGTTTATGCTCTCTGCCCCCATATCACACTGCTCTCAAATTACATAGCAAAACCTTGTTACAGATTCCCTTCAAGATGTCTCTAGTACATGCACATGACGCACCCCCTGGGCCTGTGCAGTGCTGCTGTGCAGGGGGAATACCCGGAGCCGGATCGCTGGGGGTTGTAGTTCTCCGTGGCGGTGACCCGGTCCGTGCCCAGGGTGGTCAAACCAGTGGCAGTCTTTATGTATAGCAAATGTCCGACTACGCCACCCGTGGATTGCGGTCAGTGGGGACTGCCGCTGCGCTGCCGACCGCTGAGGCTGATGTTGGTTGCGCAGCTGAGTATCGGATAACTCCCCACGGGAGGAGTATTGCCTCAGGGCAGCTAATGTGGAAGATGGTGGTAGTGATGGTGTGAGTGTCCCAGTACTGATGGTGCTGGTGCGGCGATGAAACACAGAGACTTGTAATTGCAGTTTCCAAAGCTTTACTCACGGTTGTTATTCAGGTCAATGCTGCAGGTGATGACTGCCCAAGCCGTGCTGCGTCCACCAGGTGAGGGACTCGGTCAACTCCCAGGCAATTCCAGAGCGTGGTTCAAAGCTCCCCTCTCTTCCTTTCTACTGGCCGTCCCCACCAGTGACCCACCTTTGTCCAGCTTCCTCGGGCCTTCTGTTGGCGAAACCTCTCCCGGTTTCCCTGACCCTATGCGGTATGCCTTTCTGGTGGATGTAGTGAGGGGTCGCACCAAGATGTGGTCACAACCTCCGGTTTTGGCTGAGGATTAGTCGCCTCCACCAATTTGGGTTCCGGTACCCTATTCTGCCAACCCTTCACCCAGTATCTCCTCTGGGCATATGGGGTTCCTTCTGCCTTCGTGTCTCTGGGCCTTTCTCTGTGTTCCTTGCTTCCTTTCTCCTCTGTTCCAGTTCCTTTCTTACTTTCCTTTCTGTTCCTCCTCTTCTCTCTTTCTGCTGTTTCTGGCCTCCACTCCAGGCCTGCCTCTGGAGCTGGGCCCAGACTGAGCCACAGCTCCCTGTCAGCCCTCTCTGGCTGAGCTCCTGTCTTCTTCTCCTCCTCTCTGAACTGAACCAGACTGAACCCTGATCTAAGATGGTGCCCACCTTTTATACCTCCTTCTAACACCCGAGCCCAGGTGACTAGCAACCAATGGGCTCCTACCTATGCCCAGAGACCTACCCCTATCTGCTCCTACACCACTGGGTGTACTTTCCCCTCCCCACTCCAGCCAGGAACAGAAGCTGTCGTGCCTGCACTCTGTCTAATGGGCGCACCGTTGGTCTGTTCCTCGGAAATGGGGTGTGTGTGGTGCATGCAGCTTACTGAGCCCTGGTCCACACTCCATCCTTACCCGGGAGTGAAATATCACACCTCTGGACTGAGGTGCAATACCCCTGTACCAGCCGAGCCCTCGGGGTGCTACATTCCCCCCTGGTAAACCACAGCACGTCCTTGGGCTGGAAAAAAGCAAAGACAATTTAAACATACAAGTTTTTAGAATGCATTCGTATATAAGACAATAACTTTTCACTCATCCCTTTATGGGAGGTATTCTTCTCTTTTTAACGTTACTGGTACTCCTTTTCATAAAACATCTTGCTAATGCCACTGGAACTCTTTTAGCATATAAAACATCACATAAAACATTTGCATTATTATTCTAGCAGCATATAAAACTTTTCAATATAAAACTTTTTCAAGTAGAACATTCTTGAGCTCTGGCCGCTGTGCAACTTGCGACCAGGTAAAGGTGCAACAGTCCATTTAATCCTGAGGTAGACGTTGCGGTTTTTGTATAAAACCAGTAGGGGGCGCTTTAAGAAGCGCAACTATATACAAGGGATGGCCGCTCTCAGTCCTCGGCCAGTGGGGATAAGGGAGTGGCTGCTCACAGTCCTCAGCCTGGTTAGGGATTGAGGGGGTTAACTTGCACACGGGTAACAGTCCACATTAGTCCCAACGGGTACCACACTTCACTCTGCAACAGTTCTTGTACCCTGACGGGTAACTATATACAGTTCCATTTTACCGTTTACTGGTAACGGTGTCCTTCTCGCTCTTCCGGGTAATCTTCTGATCCGTCCGGATCCTCAGTGTATTCCGTGTCTGGGCGGTACTGCAGTTCCTCCTCTGTGAGCCGGTGAACATGGAGGGCGTACAGTCCCTTTGCGCCCTTGTGCTGGGTGTAGGTGACCACGCCACCGGGGTACAGGTCACGTCCGTGATGTCCCTCTGGCAGGTGGCTTTCAACGTCCCTTCTAGTGACGAAGACGTCGGTGTCAGTCTCCGGGTCTCTTATAAAGCCCCAGCCATGCTCCAGCTGGAACTTGACTACGGTCCCGGTGGCTCTGGGTCCGCGGATGGCGTGGGTGTCTTGTCGGGCCCTCCTCTTTTGCTCCGCGCTCCTGGCCTGGAGTCGCTGCTCCCTGATGCGCCTCTGCCGCCGCTCTCTTTCATAGGTGGCTAGCTGCTGACGGCAACACTCCAGGCGCTGGGCTTCTTCCGCCCGGGTCTCCTGGGTGAAGCCCATGAGGTTCTCGCCAGTGGGGTCCCATGCAAACTGGACATCCTCCGGCAGGGGTGGAGCGATGTTGGCGGTCTCCGGGGCCGGGATCAAAGGCTCACTCAGGGGTCGCTCTTTCCGGAGACGGGGGTTGGCGAACTCCGGCGGCCATTCAAAGGGTAGCCCGTCTGGGCTGGTATATTGAGCATACAGGTCTGCGCCCAAGGGTGTCACTGTGGGCTTCGGATGGGTGGCAGCGCCCGGGGGCACTCGGCCTTGTGACCAGGCGGGTGGTCGCTTGTTGGTCGCGCCCGGGGGTGGCACCGCAAAGGTAGGGGGCGCTGGTGAGGCAGCGGCGCCCGGGTGTGCTGGGCCTTGCGTCCTGGCCTGTGACGTCTCACGCTGTACGGCGCCAGGGTTCAGAGGGCACAGCGCGGGGCGGGGCGTTACGACGGTGCTTGCTGCCTGAGGCCTAGCTGGTGGCGGTGGAGGCGTGGTGTCAGGTACGGTCCCCGGGGCTTCGGGTCCTGCAACGGAGGGTGAGGGCAGGCTGGTGTTCCCCGGGCTTGGGGTGGTGGCGTCCCCATTACCTGCCTCGGTCTCCGTGGCCTCCTCCGCGGCGTCATCTGCAGCTGCCGGTCTCTCTTCTCCGCGCCCAGTGGTCAGCGCGCTGCCCGGTTCCGGCGGGGTCCTCTGCTGGTCACCTCCGTGCTGCCGGGCCATCTCCTCTCTCCACCCGGCAAACACATCCCGCTGCGCCCGGACCATTCTTCTGTTTAGGTCTTCCAGTGCTGCGCGCGCACTGCCCGGGTCTCTAGGCAGCTGGGTCAGCAACTCTGTCAGGCTGCAGGGTGGCTCAGCTTGCAGCAGGCTGCGGGCCAGGGTGCTGGTGGAGTTCTCTGCTCCTTCCATCTCCGGGTGCAGCAGGTCCAGACTGATCAAGGCCGCACCCAGCCCCTCAGTTTTCTTTCCTATCCGCCCCCATGGGGGTTGGTCTTGGGGGCATCTGCTGACAATCACCTTCAGGGGTAGCCCCCCCACGTTGATGGACATCTCCATTGCGGAATTCATGGCTGGTGGGGCGGGCTCCTTCTTTGGCGCCACTCTGGGACCTGGCCCACGATGGGAGGTGGCTTCCTGCTGTCCTTTGGTGAGCACATAATGGCGTCCGCTCTGCCAGGGCGGGAAAAACGGATGAAGATGGCGGGAAACGGTCCAAAATGGCGTCTGATGACGGGAATCGGCTCCGGATGGCGGGAAACGACTCCGGACAGCGGGAAACTTCTGGAAATGGCGGGAGACTTCTTTTTAAGGTACATGTGCAGTTTTCTTCAGGCACGCAATACCCGCTTGTGGCGGGTTGGTAAAGATCCTGCCGACTACGCCAAAGTTGACGCGCCCCCTGGGCCTGTGCAGTGCTGCTGTGCAGGGGGAATACCCGGAGCCGGATCGCTGGGGGTTGTAGTTCTCCGTGGCGGTGACCCGGTCCGTGCCCAGGGTGGTCAAACCAGTGGCAGTCTTTATGTATAGCAAATGTCCGACTACGCCACCCTTGGATTGCGGTCAGTGGGGACCGCCGCTGCGCTGCCGACCGCTGAGGCTGATGTTGGTTGCGCAGCTGAGTATCGGATAACTCCCCACGGGAGGAGTATTGCCTCAGGGCAGCTAATGTGGAAGATGCTGGTAGTGATGGTGTGAGTGTCCCAGTACTGATGGTGCTGGTGCGGCGATGAAACACAGAGACTTGTAATTGCAGTTTCCAAAGCTTTACTCACGGTTGTTATTCAGGTCAATGCTGCAGGCGATGACTGCCCAAGCCGTGCTGCGTCCACCAGGTGAGGGACTCGGTCAACTCCCAGGCAATTCCAGAGCGTGGTTCAAAGCTCCCCTCTCTTCCTTTCTACTGGCCGTCCCCACCAGTGACCCACCTTTGTCCAGCTTCCTCGGGCCTTCTGTTGGCGAAACCTCTCCCGGTTTCCCTGACCCTATGCGGTATGCCTTTCTGGTGGATGTAGTGAGGGGTCGCACCAAGATGTGGTCACAACCTCCGGTTTTGGCTGAGGATTAGTCGCCTCCACCAATTTGGGTTCCGGTACCCTATTCTGCCAACCCTTCACCCAGTATCTCCTCTGGGCATATGGGGTTCCTTCTGCCTTCGTGTCTCTGGGCCTTTCTCTGTGTTCCTTGCTTCCTTTCTCCTCTGTTCCAGTTCCTTTCTTACTTTCCTTTCTGCTCCTCCTCTTCTCTCTTTCTGCTGTTTCTGGCCTCCACTCCAGGCCTGCCTCTGGAGCTGGGCCCAGACTGAGCCACAGCTCCCTGTCAGCCCTCTCTGGCTGAGCTCCTGTCTTCTTCTCCTCCTCTCTGAACTGAACCGGACTGAACCCTGATCTAAGATGGTGCCCACCTTTTATACCTCCTTCTAACACCCGAGCCCAGGTGACTAGCAACCAATGGGCTCCTACCTATGCCCAGAGACCTACCCCTATCTGCTCCTACACCACTGGGTGTACTTTCCCCTCCCCACTCCAGCCAGGAACAGAAGCTGTCGTGCCTGCACTCTGTCTAGTGGGAGCACCGTTGGTCTGTTCCTCGGAAATGGGGTGTGTGTGGTGCATGCAGCTTACTGAGCCCTGGTCCACACTCCATCCTTACCCGGGAGTGGAATATCACACCTCTGGACTGAGGTGCAATACCCCTGTAGCAGCCGAGCCCTCGGGGTGCTACACACACATGGCCTTCTCCTTTCTGGAGTGAATGCTTATGTATGAGACATTAATTGAAAACACTTCTGATATGGCAGAAATTTCTAGAATGCTGATATCCTTTCAAAGGAAATCTGTCACCAAGTATTTTTTACCTTATCTGAGAGCAGCATAGTGTAGGAAAAGAGACCCTGATTTTAACAATGTATCACTTAGCTTACTGGGTGCAGCAGTTGTGATATAATCAGAATTTTTAGATGTAGTATATAGAAGAGCTCAGAAAGCTAACCTCACTCACATCACTGAGTCACAGCTTTCTGTGTAGATTACACAGAGACAGTAAGCTGCTAATCAGTGCTGAGGGCGTGGTTGGTCTAGCAGGCAGGCAAGATCTAGTCTGGGCAGTGAAAATCTCCTGCTGATAAAAACACTCATTGTTTTGAAACAACAGCACACAGGCTAATAAGGGACGCATCGCTGAAATCAGTACCTTAGCTCCTACATAATGCTGCCCTCAGATTAAATATCAAAAACCTGCTGACAGATTCCCTTTAAGTCTTATTGCGGCACTTAGGATGGAATCAATGTGACAATGTGGCCCCCGTGCCAGAAAAGACTACACCTCTGCTCTATATGTAATCAACCCATGCATATTGATTTCTTGTGATATGGCTCTACATCTAGTAGCTATGCTTACTTATATACATCCTCGCAGTAGTTATATAAATGTGAATGTGCATGAGAAAACAATAATTCATTTTATAGAGCCATGGTTATTTATGTGTTAGTTCCAAGCCAATTTTTTTTTTAAACATAGTTTTAAATATCCTGTTACCATAAAGCTTTACTATAAAATCCTAGCAGCCACAAGTAGAGATAAGGGGACGCAGATGCATCTGGAAAACCTGCTGCACCTAAATTACTAAATTACATATATTTATAAAAGGTTTCTGAGAAACCTTATGCAAACCATGGTAATTTAAATAGAATACTTTTAAGTCTCATTTAGGGGAGGAATACATTACCACCATTGTCCCATGCTGCAACCAGGGTTGATCCCTTGCGTTTCTATCTGGCAATGCTTTTCAAGGAGGTATTTGTATGAAATATTGTGTTCTCGCAAGTTTATTATACTTTACATACAAATAGATTGCTGAAGGGTGTCACAAAGGTGGAACAGTGCTTTAAAGATTCATAATATTACACAGACTGTGTGCAAAATATATTGAAATCGTATGCAAAGTACATAGTTGTACTTTGTATCAGTTTTTACAAAATATGAATAGCAATTCTGTGAGGAGGGAGTCTACAGCAGATGGATACCAAGGGGAAAATCAGGAAAAGCAAGACATGCTGTACTTTTCCTGTATCATATATACGCTTACATTTCTTTGACCATAATTACTCCATACAGAATAACAATCTTTATGTCAATGTCTGTTTCCTATATGCAAACAAAAGCACAATATACAGAGGGCATTTACTATCAATGCCTTAGTCACAAGCACTTACATGGTAAAAGTACACCTGCAGTCACTATTAGTTTTCTATAGGATGTAATATATTTGCATAAATCAAAAGTACAAACAAATCTAGAGCCCCCCACACAGATTAGACTAATGCCAGATGAACTTGCAGATATCATCGGATGCGGCTGACAGGCTAATGTGTGTGGGGACCCAAGATATATGATTGTCAGGGAAGTTAACGATCCAGCATGTCCAATTTCAGAATGTAGATTGTTTTGTTCTCTCTGAGATAAGCTGCTGCCAGAGATGTCTGGCAATGGCTCTCACACAGAGAACACAGGAGTACTCTCCAGAGCTCCTGTGTATGAGAAAAATGGCCAAGCCATCATTCAGCCATCAGACAAGTATGAGGAGCTTTAATCACTTTGCAATATACAGTCATGGCCAAAACTGTTGGTTCCCTTGAAATTGTTGCAGAAAATGAAGTATTTCTACCACAAAATTATTGCAATTACAATGTTTTGGTTTACACATGTTTATTTACTTTTCGTTGTAAGATGGCCACCGGACAGGTCCTTGAGAGGAGATATGGGTCACCGAGGTTGGTATCTTCGGTGATGTAAACCCGGGAAGTATGCTACAGCACACATAGTGCTGAGAGGGTTAACAGGGCGTATCAGGGCCAGTTTCTACAAGCAGTCATAAGAGTTGGGAGGGATTGGCTGCTCACATATCCTCACCCCAGGGCCTGTGTATAAAATGGAGACCGAGTGTCTCATTCAGTGTCTGTAGCTGGAGGTGTAGAGACCTCCAGCATGTCTGTGCTACAGGAGACTGACTGTGAGTGGGTGAATCCGCAGCAATGTATAGACTGTTTTCTTGTTTTGCTACTTTGTGCCAGACAAGGCTGTGTTTTGTTTCTCTGTGCTGGACAAGGCGATGTTGCTTCATTTACTTGGAGAGTGTGGTTCATGAAGTCTGAATAAACCCAACTTGGACATTTTAAAGAAACTGACTCCTGTGACTACATCAAAAGAGGCTGAGTGAGTACCCACCCCTCTTACAATTGGTGCTAGAAATGTGGGCAAGATTATAGGAAAACATGTTCCTGCCACAGAGATCGATGGATGTCCTGGGTAAAGGCCACCAGCTTGCCAGAGATGTCCGGCAGCATGGAGGAGCTCCTGAAATACCTGCTCCAAAGCCAACAACAGCAGCACTTGCAGAGCCAGCAGAGCCTTCAACAGCAGCACTGGGAGCAGCAGCAGATGCAGCAAGATACTAATAAACTCCTGATGCAGCAGATTCAGTAGCAACAACGGCAGATGGAACTTCTAGTGGGGGGAAGTTCACAACAGAGAGGCTGCCCCTCCCCCAACTTCAGTTGATGTTTTGCAGGTCAGGAAAACGGTAAGAAGAGCATTGTAAAAGATGATCCCGGGTGATGAGGTTGAAGCGTTCCTGACGGTCTTTGAGAGGGTGGTGGAGCGGGAGAGATTGCCTCCGGAGCAGTGGGCAGAGGTGCTGGTGCTATATTTAACGGGCGAGCCACAGAAAGACTATTATGACTTGGCCCTGCAGGACGCAAAGGAGTACGCCAAATTAAAAACTGAGATTTTGGCGTTCTTGGGAGTGACTCTGATGGTCAGGGTGCATTGGGTGCACCCCTGGGCCTATTGCAGTGACAAACCTCCCCGGTCCCAAATGTTCGACCTCCTACACCTGGTTCAAAAGTGGTTGCAACCTGAATCTTCCTCCCCTGCTCAGATGGTGGAGAAGATAGTCATGGACAGATTCATCCACTCCCTTCTGAGGTCGGTACAATCCTGGGCTGCCCAGGGAGACCCCCGTAATGCAGATGACCTGGTGGAAAGGTACCAGGCGGTGGAAAGTTCCTTGGGAAAGTCCGGGGTCATGGCGTCTCCATAATGGGGTACTGAAAAGAGGGGAACTACAGTCACACCTGGGGGCGCCCTAGAGCCCTGGAGGGGTTTGAGTTGCTACTAAAGGTCCCGCCCCATAATATAGTATGTTGGAGATGTCACACCCCAGGTCACATAGTCACCCGTTGCCCCATGACAGCTGAGCCAATGGACTGCAGCGCAGGACGGCATTGCTCATATTTTGCATATCCTGCCTGCAGTGCTGTCCCTCAACCAGGCGAGGGACCGCAGGCACGCCTCATGTTGGTGAATGGTATGAAAGTGACTGCTCGAGGACTGTTAGACTCGAGGAGCTTGGTAACCCTAGTGAGGGCCACAATTCCTCATCGCCTGGTTCCAGGGAAAAAGGTCAGTGTCCATTGTATCCATGGGAACGCTAAGGACTACCCTCTGGCCCGTGGTCATAGACATAAACTGTGGCACCGAGTCCCATGAGGGCGACGTAGTCAAGGACCTGTTGCACCCTGTTATAATAGGGCGGGACTTTGCCTTGCTTTGGGACTTGTGGGAGAATGGGAGGAAGCCGGGTTGTCCGGGCAACAACCAAGTCGCCCCTGAAGAAACCTCATCGCAGGCCGCAGCCGACGAGTTTCCCTTTTGTGTGCTGGTTGGGGATGAGGATGAGGCAGCATCCCCGGAGGTCCACATCCCTGAACTGGAGGTGTCCGGGGGAAACTTTAGAACTGCCCAGCTCAGGGACTTAACTCTGAAAGGGGCGTTTAATAATGTAACTGTTCTTAATGGTGTTGCTCAAGAGCTGGGGGCTGTTACCCGATATCCGCACTTTGCCATAAATGGAGAGTTACTATATCAGGTGAGCAAGCTCAGAGGGGAGGTAATTGAGCAGTTACTAGTGCCAGGGCCATTCAGACGAGGGTGTTAGATATGGCCCATGAACATGTCTTGGGTGGTCATCTGGGGGTAGAAAAAACCCAAGACAGGATCCTCCAGAGGTTCTACCAGCCTGGGTGTCACAGAGAGATTGTGAATTATTGTAGGTCATGTCCCACCTGTCAGCTGACCTCTCTGGTGGCTCATTTCCGTAGCCCTTTAGTGCCACTGCCTGTCATTGAGATCACGTTTGAACGCATCGCCATGGATCTAGTGGGACCACTGATCAAGTCTGCCAGAGGACATCAGTACATCCTTGTGGTACTGGACTATGTTATGTGGTATCCGGAGGCCGTGCCACTACAAAACTCCTCCTCCAAGTGTATAGCCCGGGAGTTGGTCCATATCTTTTCCAGGACAGGGTTGCCTAAAGAGATTCTAATGGACCAAGGGACTCCGTTTATGTCAAATTTTATGAGGGAGTTGTGCAGGATCCTGCAAATCACACAACTCAGGACCTCAGTCTACCACCCACAGACAGATGGCTTGGTGGAGCGGTTTAATAAAACATTGAAGGCCATGTTGAAGAAGGTCATAGAGAAAGACGGCCGGGACTGGGATTGCCTATTGCTGTACCTTCTGTTCTCCATCAGAAAGGTCCCACAGGCCTCTACTGGATTCTCCCCTTTCGAGTTGTTGTATGGCCAACACCCCCGTGAACTCCTGGACGCAGGGCCGCAGTCAGGACATTACTGCCCTTACTGCTGTATGGGGCCCCGTTAGCAGCAGTACAGAGGGGGGCCCAGGCCCACTCAGGGCCCCCCCTCTTGTGTTTCTGCTCATGAGGCCCCATGCTGTAACAAAGTGCCGAGCATGCGGCTCGGCCAGAAAAGTCTACTTTATCAAAGTGGCGGCTTTAAAAATCTTTTGGCCTAAACAAAAGCTGCTGGCTATGTGTGTGATCTGGTGTATGATGGTAACTGGTAATGTGTGATTGGTGAGGACGTGGTGCAGAAGTGGAGTTTTTCCAAGAGTGGGCAGTGGAACTGTAGAAGGTTCAAGGGATGGAGGCGGAGCTGGGGTGGAGCCTGGGCGGAGTCTCAAGGGGGCCCAAAAATGTTCCCAGTATGGGGCCCTGAAATTCCTGGTGGCAGCCCTGCCTGGACGTAGCAAAGGAGACCTGGGAGGCTGAGTCTACACCCTACAGGAGTGTAATCGAATATGTGGCACTGATGCAAGAGAGAATTGCCGAAGTAATACCCATTGTGAAAGAACACCTCCTCAGAGCATAGTCAAGGGTGTACAATAGGTCGGAGAGGGTGAGACACTTCAACCCTGGAGATTGGGTACTGGTGCTGGTAACTACATTGGAGAGCAAATTCCTGGCTAAGTGGCAGGGTCCCTATGAAGTAGTTGAAAAGGTTGGCAACGTCAACTATAAAGTCCACCAACCAGGGAGGAGGAAGCGCTATCAGGTATACCATGTCAACCTAATCAAGCCATGGCAAGATACGGAGCCCATGAAAGCTCCGTGTTTGGTGGCAAAGTCTGAAGCCGACGTGGAAGATGTCTAGGTGGCTGAGTCGCTGTCACACGCCCAAAAGCAACAGTGCCGAGAGTCGCTGCAGCAGAACAGGGACCTGTTCTCCGAACTACCAGGTTGCACCCAGATCATAGAGCATGAGGTCCTTACAGAGCCTCACATCTGGGTAAACCTGAAGCCGTATCAGATTCCCAAAGTCCGCCGAGAGGTAATCTCGAAAGAAGTGAAGCGGATGCTAAGTCTGGGAGTCAATGAAGATTCCAAGAGTGGCTGGTCCAATCCCATAGTCTTAGTGCTGAAACCAGATGGAGTAACTGATTTGAATTTGGCTATGGACAAGTGCTCTGGTGAATGGGAAACTCAAATTAAGGAGATACATGCGAAAAAGCTTTGTCGAGATAATACGGATTACCAACTTGGCCAGGTATATAAATGGAAAAGCTTTCAAGCACAAAAACGTGCTCAAAGATCATCATCCATCTCATCATCCTCATCGATGGGAGAGCCAACAGATGTACCTCATACTTTTAGATACTCAGTTAAAACGAGATATGGTAAAAATGGCAAACGTAACTGGGATCAGAAATCAATCAACAATAAGAGACCCCAGAATGACGGGAATAAAACTCCTAGGGTAATTAACTTATCTAGTCATGTATTCTCTCAAATTGAATTAAATCTATTATCTAAGCGTCTGACCTTTTCACCTAGCATGAAATTTGACCAATTTACAGTCCTAACAGTTCTACACATTTTTGCTCGAAGCTTGGTCTTTAAGAAGTGGTTCCACAATGCGGATATCCGGAAAAGCTTTTCCCTACCTGAAGAGCAACAGGCATTGAGTATACTGGAGGAATTAGCAATTGAACAGAATCAAACATCATTAGGTAAGTTTCCATCATCTATTCACCCTAAGTCTAAGAAGTTCCCACCCTTGTCAGCATGCCCAAATGTCGATATTTTTGTTCAGTTGGTATCTAAAGACCTAGAACAAATACCCACGATCATCTATGATGACAACCTCTCGGGACCAGAACATACATATTTGAAGCATTTGAAGTCACTTAAGAATGTTATCTTTAAGCCTGCTGACAAGGGTGGGAATATTGTTATATGGCCCCGATCAATGTATGAGCATGAGGCCTATAAGATGCTTAGGGACCACAAATACTATAAGAAATTGACGTTCAAACCCATTATCATCCTACAAAGAACAGCTCAAAAAAATTTTGCTAATGGGGGTTGAGAAAGGCATCATCAATAAAACAATATATGAACTGTTGCTGACTAAAGAACCATCCATCCCGACTCTATACTTTTAACCGAAGGTCCATAAAAACATAAAAATACCTCTGGGTAGACCAATTATTGCGGGGATTGGTGGACTAGCAGAAAATGTTTGTAAATATGTTGATGCCTTTCTCAAACCGCTGATGGAAACCATTCCATCCTTTCTACGCGACACATCTGACCTCCTTCGAAAAATTGCCTCCACACACATTGACAAGGACATGCTCCTTGTCACATGTGATGTGGAGTCTCTCTATACTAGTATACATCATGATGATGGTCTGAGAGCGGTCCATCATTACCTCTCGATGACACAGTTCACATTGGATGAAAGGGATTTTATCCTTCAATTACTGGAGTTCATACTTACCAGGAACTTTTTTTGTTTCAATGGGTCCTTTTTTCTACAGCTCCAGGGAACAGCTATGGGGGCGGCTTGCGTGCCTTCATATGCCAACCTGTTCATAGGGCTGTGGGAAAGGGACCTATTTCCGCCAGATCGGGGCTCATCAATGGACCGGGTAATTCTCTGGGCCCGGTACATTGATGATATTTTCTTGACCTAGCGGGGTACCCCAGATGAGCTTAATGAGTTCTTCCAGAACTTAAATTCCAATGCTTTGATTATCAAGCTTACATATAAGTAGTGTTGAGCCACCCCTGTAGTGTTCGAGTTCGGTTCGGTTCGCCGAACACCCGTGTGTTCGCCGAACTGTTCGTCGAACTGTTCGTCGAACACCTTCGAACACCGTTAAAACCAATGGCAGGCAAACAAAAACACATAGAAACATATAGAAAACACCTTCAAAGGTGTCCAAAAACTGACAAACTGCTCAGAAGACACAACTAACACATGGAAAAGTGACAAGTACATATAGTCATGCGAAAAGAAAAGAGGTGGAGGAGTAAAAGGAGGGGGAGACACAGATATAGGCATGTCATGCCCTTCTAAAATCCAAAAAGTGAGAAGCCGACACGTTCAGTCCGCTCCTGCCCGTGCCACCTCCGTGTCGCCGGGTTTGTGCCAGAGCCGCGGTGAACCCTGATGGCCAGCCCCCCTCTCCCAATACGGGTGCCTGTCCGCTGGTGGGTCGAGCGAGCCCCCCTGTGGTGGAGGCAGCTCTAAGCTTTTTAATTTAAATTGTCTCTCTAATTTGAATGAATACACTTTAAATCCATTTACAAGGATCTATTGGAGGGCAAGTCTCATGCCAGCAGCCGCGTAATTCCAGCTCCAGTAGCGTCCACTAAAGCTGCTGCAGTTAAAAAGCTTTTATAAGGATCGAGCTCGGCTGTCCACCGCAAGGCATCCTACTGCCAGTCCCAGCCCCTATGCCTTGGGGTGCCTCCTGATGCTCTTCACTGAGTATCCCGTGGTCCCGAAGCATTTCCTTTGAAAAAATTAAGTGTCCAAACTACAGGTGGTGTAGCTTGCTTAACAGCCGGGATAATCCGCTGACTAGCAGACACTGCTACTAGGCACAAAGTATTTCCTGGGCTAGATGCAGTTAAAAATTTGTAATTAGATACTCTCGTTGGATGCTGAGAAAGCATTCCATAGAGTCTCCTGGCACGCCATATATGATTCTCTTAAAAAGCTTGGGGTAGGGGTCTAGGGGACCCTTTTATAGCCAAAATCACGGCCCTGTATCACAATACGTCACCTAGGCTGAAGATAAATGGAACTGTAGCACCCTGAGGGCTCGGTTGCTACAGAGGTATTGCACCTCACCCAGAGGTGTGATATCTCACTCTCAGGGAAGGATGGAGCGTGGATCAGGACCCGACACCTGCATGCATTACACCATATTGCCGTGGGGCAGGGCGACCAATATGCCTCTGAGATGGGCACGACAGTCCCTGTCCCTGGCTGGAGTGGGGGGAGGGAACACTGAGGAAGGGGAACCCTGTAGTGCAGGAGCAGGGAGGAAGCAGTTCCTGGGTGCATTGAGAAGGGAGTATAAAAGGTGGGCACCATCTTAGTTCAGTGCAGAGAAGTCTGAGCAGAAGTGGCAGGGAGCAGGGGCTCTGCATGAGCTCTGCTCCGGAGGCGGGCCTAGTAACAGAGGCCCAGGCCTGGAAGAGGGAGAAGGAAGGAAGAGGAGCGGAGAAGGCTCCAGGAACGAGGAATGAAGGGATCCCAGGGGTGCGGACGGGCGAGTCGCCACCGCACACCCGAATCCACCTGCGTGGAGGGGTCAGGCCAAAGGGGGAGACCGGTCCCCGAAACTAGTGGAGGCAGGAAACGACCCTCAGCTAGAAACCGGAGGCTGTGACATTTTATGTGGCGCAGCCCCTCGCTACACCCGCTAGGAAGGCACCACATAGGGTCAGGGAAACTGGCGCCAAGTTTACCAAGAGGAGGCCAGAGGCAGCCGGACAGAAGGGTTGGTAAGAAAGGCCAGACAAAGGACACACAAAGGGGGTCCTGTGAAGCGCTCCAAAGTTATCTGGGAGTTGTCTGAGCCCCTCACCTGGTGAGCACAGTACGACGTGGGCAGCCGTTACCTGCATACGTGGTCTGGATAATAAGAACTGTGAGTAAAGGCCCTGGACTGCATCACTGACTCCGTGTCGTTACTGCTGCTGCCCTACACCATCACCCCCATCCTCCGCATACCCTGCCCTGAGGCTATACTCCTCCCGTGGGGAGTTATGCTACGCTCTGCTGCACCCACAACACCAGCCTCAGCGGTCTGCCCTGCAGCGGTGGTTCACTCTGACCGCAATCCACGGGTGGCGTAGTCGGACATTTAAACATCAAAACCACATAAATAGCCCTGAGCCACGGAACCGGGTCGCCGCCGCGAAGACTACAACCACCAGCATCCACCAAAAAGGGTCCGGCTTCGGGTGTCCCAAGGCCCAGGGGGTGCATCAGAACATTTTCATCACCTTTCACAATCACCAATGGGACAAGGCAGGGATGTCCTCTGTCCCCTCTCTTATACATCCTAGTGACGGAGCACCTGCTCTCATCAATTCGCCATAACCCCAATATTAGGTGGATTGAGGTGGGAGGCACCGAGTACAAGTGCTCTCTATTTGCTGATGATGTACTAGTATATATCACTCAATCACATATATCCATCCATGCTGTTATGGCTGAAATAGATCACTTTGTTACATGGTCAAATTTTAAAATCAATGCAGCGAAGTCTGAGGCCCTCGATGTCTCCCTCCCCAAATCCATATAGGATTCCATCCAGTCCAACTTTCCCTTTGCCTGGCCCTCACAGGGTATCAAATACTTAGGAATTCCTATTCATAGAGACCTCTCCCATCTATGTTATCTTAATTTTGGGCCCTTTATTGAACAACTCCATACAGACCACGGTTGGCAAGTTAGAACTGTAAGATTCACTACGTGAAACACTGGTGTTTTGTGGAAAAGCACATGTACACTGTGTTCCAAATTATTATGCAAAAAGTGTTTAGGAGTGATAAGGGAAGAATTTGTTTGTTTGTCAGTTAAACTCATTGATGGTGATGTGTGTCAGGGCTCTTTATATCACTGTAAGCAATTGCAGACACCTGTGCTAATTAGTTTGGCAGGTGTGTCCAATGAAAGGCAAGACTACTTAAGAAGGCTGTCTCACATTATTAAGCAGCCTACATTTTCTGCCAAAATGGGAAAGAAAAAGGATGTGTTGGCTGCTGAGAAGCAACAAATTGTGGAGTGTTTAGGTCAAGGCATGACTACAATCAACATTGTGCGATGATCAGGATGAAGTGTCTTGGCAATCAAGAAGTATGTAGCTGATTCACAGTACACACGTGTGCGTGCTGATAAGGGCAAATTGAGGACTCTTTCCTACAGGCATGTTAAAAGAGCAGCGGCAAAAAAGCCTTGTCATAGCAGCAGACAAGTTTTTGAAGCTGCTGGTGCCTCCAACGTCCCCAAGATGCAGGGTCCTTCAGAGGTTTGCAGCTGTGCATACGCCATCCTGTCGACCTCCTCTATCCACTTCACACAAGCAGAAACGGCTCCAGTGGGCCAAACATTACATGAAGACTGATTTCAAAACTGTTTTGTTCACGGATGAGTGCCGTGCAGCGCTCGATGGTCCAGATGGATGGAGTGGAGGATGGCTGGTTGATGGACACCCCACGCAAACACGGCTACAGCGCCAACAAGGAGGAGGTGGAGTAATGTTTTGGGCTGGAATCATGGGGAGAGAGATTGTCGGCCCCTTTAGGATCCCTGAAGGCGCTAAAGATGAACTCCATAATGTATGTGGATTTTCTCAAACAGCACTTCCTGCCATGGTTCAAGAAGAAGAACCGTGTATTTCACAGCAAGATCATTTTTCTGCATGATAATGCACCATCTCATGCTGCACATAAAACATCTGCATCTCTGGCTGATATGGGCATAAAAGGGGACAAACTTATGGTGTGACCCCCATGCTCCCCTGACCTCTACCCCATTCAGAACCTCTGGAGCATCATCAAAAGGAGTGTCTATGATGGCAGGAGGCAGTTCACATCTAAGCAACAGCTCTGGGAGGGTATTCTGTCCTCATGCAAAACAATTGAAGCAGAAACCATCCAAAACCTGACAAATTCAATGGACGAGAGAGTTCAGAAGCTCCTTTCGTACAAGGGGTCCTATGTGAAAATGTAACATCACCTAGAATAAAGTTTTGAGTTGAAAACTGTTTGATTTCAGTTTCTAACAACCTGCTAATGCTTATAATTTCAAAAATGACCATTTTTTTGGTCTTTATTAAAATGAAAAGGTTGATCGAAAAGTTTGGGGGATCTAAGAGTGTGGCAACCCAGTAGTCATGATTACTTCGAATTCTGACAATATGAGGGTGCAAGAAGGCACTTATGTGTCTTGCGCATCTCGGAGCCCCAAAATTATTTTCCGGGCTACATGCAGCTAAAAATTATTATTAATTTTAAATCTGGTGGAGCTTAGCATAGATGGCCTAATAGGATCAGTGCTGCACACTGCTACAAAGCCCAAATTATTTTCCAGTCAAGATACAGATAAACATGATTAGTAATTTGAAAGCTTAAAACGGTTGGTAGGGTGATTTTAACCAATCATCAAGCTTTTACTCTCCCCAGGATGACACAGGGGTAGAAAAGTCATTTCGGATCCATGATTTGTTCATCTTTATGAACGTGAGTCTGTCTACATTATCAGTGGAGAGCCGCGTGCGCTTATCTGTCAGCACACCACCAGCAGCGCTGAACACACGTTCAGACAGAACGCTGGCTGCGGGGCATGACAAGATCTCCAAGGCGTAAGTGGCTAGCTCCGGCCATTTATCCAGATTGGAAGCCCAAAAAGAGCAAGGGTCCTGTGACACAGTCATGGCTTCAATGTTTACTTGGACATACTCCTGTACCATCGTCTCTAGGCATTGACTATGTGTCAGACTTCTTGTCTCCTGTGGCCTTGCAAAGGATGGGCTAAAAAAGTGGTGAAATGATTCCGCAAAATTGATGTTACCAGCAGATACTGTGGTTCTGTTACGGCTTGAGTGCTGAACACTTGACGGTCCCACGGTTGGCAAGTTGGAACTGTGAGATTCACTACGTGCACCACTGGTGTTTTGTGGAAAAGCACATGTAAGATTCTGCAACAGTCTCTGCTGATACTCCTGCATGCGTGCATCCCTTTCTATGGCAGGAATAATTTCTGCAAATTTACTTTTGTACCGGGGATCTAACAGTGTGGCAACCCAGTAGTCAGGATTATTTCTAATTCTCACAATTCGAGGGTCATGTTGCAGGTAGTGCAGCAAGAAGGCACTCATGTGTGTTGCGCATCCAGGAGCACCAAGTCCCTGTTGTGTTGGTGGCGAGGTAACAATCATGCTTCCTTCCTCTGTCCTCTCCCCCCAACCTCGCACAACAGAAATGTGATCAAGGTCTCCCTCATCTGATGAGTCTTCCATCAGTTCGTCCTCCACTTCTTCCTGGGCTCCTGCACCTTCCTCACTAGTTTGGCTGCTACCATGCGCCCTGGTAAAACCATCTCCCCCACCCTCACATGCCTGCCGCCTTGGTGCTGCCGACCGTCTGGACCTTGCAGATGTTAGCCCTTCCGCATACAACTCCTCCTCCTCTACTTCCTCCACCTCCTCTTGTGCCACCACCTGACTCCGAATTCTGTTTAACATGTGCTCCAGCATGTAAATCACCGGAATAGTCATGCTGATAATGGCATCGTCAGCACTAAACATCTTCGTCGCCATTTCAAAACTGTGCAGAAGGGTGCATAGGTCCCTGATCTGAGACCACTCCTCCAGCGTGATTTGCCCCACCTCTGGATCTCGTTGGCCCAGGCTATACGTCAGAACGTATTGCACCAGGGCTTGTCGGTGCTGCCACAGTCGCTGCAACATGTGCAGAGTTGAATTCCACAGGGTAGGCACATCGCATTTTAGCCGGTGAAGTGGCAGGCCCAACGACTTCTGTAGAGATGTAAGTCGCTGAGCTGCGGGATGCGAACGGCGGAAGTGAGCACACAGCGACCGTGCCCTCTGCAGAAGGCCATCTAGTCTGGGATAGTGGGCTAAAAATTGCTGGACAACCAGGTTCAACACGTGAGCCATACAAGGCACGTGTGTGACATTGCCCCGGCGAAGGGCCGCACCCAGGTTTGCAGCATTGTCGCACACGGCCTTCCCTGGTTTCAGGTCCAGTGGAGACAACCATTCATGAAATTGGTTCTCCAGAGCTGACCACAACTCCTCAGCTGTGTGACTCACATTTCCCAGACATTTCAAAGTAAAAACCGCCTGATGACGTTGAGCCCTACTGCCAGCATAGTAAGGAGGTGTGCAGGATCCCTTCTGCGCAGTTAGAAAGCTTGTGGCATGACCAGACAGGCTTTGGGTGCAGGTGGAAGACCGAGAGGAGGTTGAGGAGGCAGAAGCAGTGGAGGAACTTTGACATAAAGAGGATTGACGCACAACTCGTGGGGACGGCAAGACTTGGACAGCAGCCCCTTGTCCTGCTGTCACCATAGTTACCCAGTGCCCAGTCAGCGACATGTAACGCCCCTGTCCATGCCTACTCGTCCAAGTGTCTGTGGTGAAATGCACCCTGTCACACACAGAGTTTCTCAAAGAAGCGGTGATGTTGTGTGCGACATGCTGGTGGAGCGCAGGCACACCTTTCTTTGAGAAGTAGTGCCGACTGGGCATCTGGTACTGGGGCACTGCGACGGACATAAGGTCTCGAAAATCCTCTGTGTCCACCAGGCGGAAAGGCAGCATTTCTGTAGCCAAGAGCTTGCAGATGGTGAAATTCAACCTCTTAGCTTTCTCTTGGCTAGGAGGAAATGGTCTTTTACTTGTCCACATCTGAGGGACCGAGGGCTGGCTATTGTGCTTAGACAGGGTTCATAAGGGTGTCCCCGGCAAACTGCCGGTCTGTGAGGAAGATGAAGGCGGACATGTTAGGTTGCCTTGATCCAAAGGTGGTGCTATCGATGTCGGACAGCGCTCAACACCAGCTGGTGTTACCACCTCCAAAGAAAATGATGACCTGCCAATCACGCTGGCTGTTGCGGGTAAAGAGGTGGCAGGTCTGCGCCCCAAAACAGGTGTGACTGCTGTCCCCCCAGTCACAGAGGATGAAGAGGCCGCGGATGCACAAGATATGGCAGACGGTGGTTGGCCCGGCCGGCTAGGCCGCATTGTAGCACACTGAGCTTCCCACTGCAACTTATGCTTCATGTCCATGTGCCGGTTCATGCATGAAGTACTCAAACTATGTATTTTTTGGCCTCTACTTAGCTTTTGCTGACAAATGTTACAGATAACACGAGTTGGGTCATCTTTATCGATCTGAAAAAATGCCCAGGCTATGCAAGGCTTAGCACCCATGCGACCTGAAGAGCCACCACGACTTGTGGTGAGAGGCAGAGTTGTGTTTGAGGATGCAGTTGTTGACGTGCTTCCAGTACTACGTCTCTGTCCAGGAAGGCGCAACCTGACCTCGTCGTCACTAGCATCTTCCTCCACCTCCTCTGCTGACCTCATCTCTTGGCTGACTGTGGGTTGACAGTAAGTGGGATCTCCAACCTCATCATCATCACCCTGTGCGTTATCACACCCGTCGTCCTCAGAGCCAACCTGTTCCTGCCCTGACAAAAAAACTAAAGTTGTCGCTCCAATCAGGTATTTGAGTCTCATCATCGTCTTCCTCATTGTCTCCACCAACAGGAGTTACAGTTTGGGAATGAGGGTCTACATTATGGTCAGAACCTTCTGCGTCTGGTCCTGGATCCGACTCATAAAGATTCTGGGCATCAGTGCAGATCATTTCCTCGTCTGGATTCACAGAAGCGCTGGAGTCGACCTCTGATTCCCAGGCTATAGTATGAGTAAACAGCTCTGCAGACTCAACCATCTGTTCTACCTCATACTCAGACGGGCAGCTGGAGATTTGGGAGCTGTGAGGAAGCAAGTGCGATTGGGGTGACACCTTTGAGGACTGGAGTATTTGTGATGTTGAAGTTGATGTGGAGGAGAGCCCACTTAAAGGAGCACTTGATATCCGTTGAAGCACCTGCTGTTTTTGTGCCTCATCTGGAATTTGTAGCGATTGGCGTGGCCGTAAGAAAGGGATCTTATCACATTGTCCGCTAAAAGAAGTAGACATTTTAGTTTGGCTGGAAGATGGTCTTTCTTCTGCAGATGTTACTGTTGCTTTAACACCTACCCCACGGACACAACCTTTTTTCCCCTTCCCAACACGCCTATTCCCCTTTCCACCAGCAGCAGGCCTTTTTCCACTCATTTTGGTGGTTAACTAATTCACAACTCTGGAGTTGTTTGCACAAAAAAACAATGGATGGGAACCGAGCAGAGCTGAGTGGCCAAACTGTGGTATTAGGCCAAAACTATTGGCTGGGTTAGATGCAGAAAAAAATTATATTCAATTTGCAACCTGATGGAGGTCAGTATAGATGGACTAATAGAACAAGTCCCACACACAGCTAGAAGCCCAAATATTTTTTCAGAGGTAGATGCAGAAAAAAATTGTATTCAGTTTGCAACCTGATGGAGGTCAGTATAGATGGACTAATAGAACAAGTCCTACACACAGCTAGAAGCCCAAATATTTTTTCAGAGGTAGATGCAGAAAAAAAATATATTCAGTTTGCAACCTGATGGAGGTCAGTATAGATGGACTAATAGAGAAAGTCCCACACACTGCTAGAAGGCCAAATATTTTTTCAGAGCTAGATGCAGACAAAAAAATATTTTTAATTTGCAACCTGATGGAGGTCAGTATAGATGGACTAATAGAGAAAGTCCCACACACTGCTAGAAGGCCAAATATTTTTTCAGAGCTAGATGCAGAAAAAAATTATATTCAGTTTGCAACCTGATGGAGGTCAGTATAGATGGACTAATAGAACAAGTCCCACACACAGCTAGAAGCCCAAATATTTTTTCAGAGGTAGATGCAGAAAAAAATTATATTCAGTTTGCAACCTGATGGAGGTCTGTATAGATGGATTAATAGAACAAGTCCCACACACAGCTAGAAACCCAAATATTTTTTCAGAGGTAGATGCAGAAAAAAATTATATTCAGTTTGCAACCTGATGGAGGTCAGTATAGATGGACTAATAGAATGATGCTATGCCCAAAAGATTTTACTTCACTAGGTGCAGTAAAAAAATTGGTATTCTATACACAGGTGGTATATCTTGCAACACAGATAGGCTACTCCACTGACTAACACACTCTGCAATAGGCCAAAAAGAATTAGCTTTGCTAGATTCAGCCAAATGCTGTGAAAAAAACTTGCACAGCACTGGCACAGACCTGCCTGGCAAAAACTGATAGGAACTGATGTAACCTAGTCCTGAAAAGGACTGCAATTACAATTAGTCTTTACTCCCACAATCTATCTATTTAAGAGCACAGACCTGCCTGATAAAAGTCGTAGGAAATGCTGTAACCTAGTCCTTAAAAGGACTGCAATCACAACTATTCCCTACTCCCAAGCTATCTGTAGATTTGTGCGAAAATTGGCTTGAAATTAACAAGGTATAGCGCACACAGCAACAGCGGTGCCGTCTAACACGCAGCTGCAGCAGTGAGAAAATGGTGGCGACGGGGAAAATGGCTTGGTCTTATAGGGCAAGGACATGTGACATACACTGTCAATGACACATGCCCTTGCTTGTGTGAAAAAAAGCACTTCGCTCCGTGTGTGCGCTGCTGATAGGCTGACAGATTGCACCTCCCCTCTGTAAATGCGGTAAAGAGAAAAAAAAATGGAGATCTTCATTATTCCTGCAGAGATCCATCACCTGCCCCTCCCCCCACCCCGCTGTACACTCAAACTGCGTATTAACATTAATTTTCATCATTACTGAGAAAAAATCCAGTTATGATTTTGGTGCACGAACAGTTATCGAACATAACCTCGAACAGCCAAATTTTTCTCAAATCGTTCGTGTTCGCCGAACGGCTCGAACACCGCCCAAAACAGCTCGAATTTGAGATTGGCGAACAGTTCGAGTCGAACAACGCTCATCTCTACATATAAGTTTGATTATGACCAAATTGAATTCTTGGATGTACTCATTAAGAGGGATGGTCTTGGCAATCTCCAATCTGACTTATTTCAAAAGGAAACAGCAGTTAATGCCATACTGCATGCATCCAAATCACACCCGGTACATACTATTAAAGCTGTACCTGTGAGTCAATTCCTCCGCATCAGACGCATCTGTTCTACAGATAGCGATTTTGAAAAGAGAGCGGAGGAAATGAAGCGCAGATTCTTGGATCGTGGATACAGCAGGAGAAGCATTAAACATGCGTATAATCGAGCGAAGAACACTAATCGCCAACAACTCATGTATTCTTGTAGGCAACAAAAAGGTGAAAATTGCATTAGGATGGTGACACAATACCATTCACAATGGTGTAGAATGTATGATGTGCTGAAGAAACACTGGCCCATCCTACTCACTGACCAGACACTGAGCCAATATCTACCGACATATCCCTCAGTTACTGCATGTCGATCTCCCAACCTTCAGGATCATTTGGTGAGGAGTTACCTTACACTGAATAACTAATCCAAAATTAGTGAAATTAGACTGACTGATAAAAGAAAAACATGGGGCTGTACTTCATGTGGCTTATGTGTTTCGTGCCCGAACATTGAGAACACGGCAAAATTTCTCTCATCAAGTGGCAAAGAGTTTACAATCTTGCATTCCATCACGTGCACAACACGTAATGTTATTTATCATGCCACATGCCCTTGCTCTTTAATTTATATAGGGCTTACAACCAGGATGTTAAAGATTAGAGCAAGAGAACATGTACGGGACATTATGGCGGCAGCTACTGAAGATAATCTAGACTTGTTAAAAACAATCCCCAGACACTTTAAACAACATCATGCCTGTGACCCATCAGGCCTCCAGATTAAAGGGATTGATTGTATTTATACAACTCTGCGTGGAGGTAGTGTTAGCCGTAGACTTGCACAGAAAGAATCCAGATGGATTTGGTTGTTACAAACGTTACACCCTCATGGCCTTAACGAATCTCTCAGCTTCTCACCATTTCTCTGATCGTCCCTCCCTTTTATTGTTACACCCGCCCGATATTTTTGGTATTTTGATATTTCATAGTTTTATTATTTTAAGTTTTGTGATTTATAGTTTCTGCTTATTTATCACTTTCAGTTTTGCCCTTAGTATAAGCATACTTTTCCTTGATTGTGATGGCCGCCTCTTCTTTTGCCTCTGCCGATGGGCCTGTGTAGATGACTTCTCTGCCATCATTAAAGACATTTTTTGGGAAGGAAGAAGTTGGCTAACGATGTCCTTTGGCTGAATGACAACAGAAAAATTAAACAATGAAGAAATCAACATACAATTGTAACTCGATTATACTGCTTTATAGTATGTAAAATATGGAGTTTTTAATATGGCCCTGCTTTTGGACTCGTATATTGTTTGTGCTGCTAATTACTTAAAATGCACGATACGGGGATGTTTTGCTCTTTACAGTTTCTTCTGTCTTTGTAGCAATCTTGGGTTTAATTGTTCTATAACCTTACACTTCTCTCCACGTGGGCAGAGGTACCATGCTCTCGTGGATAGGATTGGCTTTGATATTATTACACCCAAGATTTAAATTAGCTAAAAAGACTAAATACTAAAAAATATATATATTAAATAATAAATCAAAAATGTAAAAATATAAAATGATATATAAATATATATTAATTTTTTTTTTAAATAAAAAAAATATAATTTTTTTAAAAAAATAAATAAATAAATAAAAAAATAATATTAAAACATTTGATTATCTATGATCTAAAGGACTTCTAAAATGCCTAAAATAATGTATTTTTTGATCTATCCCCCTGTCAGGCGCATCTTTTTAATGACTATATCTTTCTACTCTGTCCAATTATGCCAGTCTATGTGCCACGCATACTTTGTGTGACTGGCAATTATGTTTACCTATAGTGACCCGTTTTGCTTTGTTTGTGTATCTTATTAACTGTTCTACCATTGGGCATCACTTTTAAGCTTTAACCTCTATGGGCAATGCGGGTCCTAATTCTTAATTGTCCGTTATCTTCATATGTGTTTGGACAGTTATGGTACTCCCAGACGTATCGATCCTCTTTTGGACAGGCTTGGCGTCTGCTTGCTCTAATGCACTACTATGTATGCCCAAGATCTCCATTATGGGGTTTCCTCGGTGGGCGTATCTATGACGTCACGGTGATCCCCGCCATGTGACTGAAGGGGGTTAGGACTATGACCGTGTCACGTGAGGGGAGGTACGAGGCTGGGTCTGATGCCTCTGGATGGGAGTGTCGGGATATGGAGACACAAGCGCTGTATCTATCTCTGCGAGCATGTGACGTGATGGGTGGTATCAGGTTGTGATCAGACACTCCCGGATGGGAGTGTCAGGACATGGAGGCACACATCAGTGGGAGCAGTTGAAGAGAATCATTTGATGGATTTTGTCTGGATTTTTTCTATTGGGCAGTATGCTGTACTTAAGGGATACCGATTTTAATTATGACACACCCCCGGAAGAAGGCACAGCGCTGAAACGCGCGTAGGGGCGACGGCACCTTGACTGACTTAACACATGTGAGTAGTGATGGTATACCCATTTTGTACTTTGTTGTGAGATGGATTTACAGTAATGGTTAACTAATTATTGCACTGTGCACTTTAGCTTTTGATCAATGTTTAGAGTTACGTATGTGCTCTAACTCTAGGAGAGGGTATCTGGGTATATCCCTCCCTATTGCTAGTACCATAACTCAGTTTACCAAACCTCCTCTTCATTAGAGATGAGCGGTGTTCAACTAGAACTGTTCACCAATCTCAAATTCGAGCTGTTTTGGGCGGTGTTCGAGTCGTTCGACGAACGCGAACGATTTGCAAAAAAATTGTTTTTTTCGAGGTTATGTTCGATAACTGTTCGTGCACCAAAAGCGTAACTGGATTTTTTCACATCATGCAGGGATTGTCTGCCACTCACTGTAATGCCACAGCCATGGTGGTTGTGGCATTACAGTGGTTGCCCAAATCGATGGGAACAGTGCTCACAGTGAAACATGAAAAGCCGGCAATTCAGCAGCGGCATACACCAGTACCCGACAATTTAGAACAGAAAGAATAGAGCATCACACATAGACTAGATAGTTAGAAACATGTCAGTCACATATATAAGAAGTAAAGTGGCAGTGTTGGTTACTGTACTTGTCATTTAGTGTTAAAAGATTTATTAAAAAAAATAATAGTGTTTTCATGCACCGTCTCTTTAAAAAAGCCGGCTGGCAATTCAGCATCGGTACCCGACAATTTAGAACAGAAAGAATAGCGCATCACACATAGATTAGATAGATAGAAACATGTCAGTCACATATATAATAAGTACAGTGATAGTGTTGATTGCTGTACTTGTCATTTAGTGTTAAAATAAAGGATTTATTTAAAAAAAAATTGGCGTGGGGTTCCCATAATTTTAGTCTCTAGCGGAGGTTAAGCAGACGGCTGGGGCAGATGTTTGAAGCCTGGGAAGGGGGTAATACCCACGGAGCTTCCCAGGCTACTAATATCAGCCCCCAGCTGAATACCTAGCCTTTACTAGCTATTTAAAAGATCAGCAGAATTTCACTTTACTTATATACTGTATATACATACAGTCATGGCCAAAAGTATTGAGAATGAGACAAGTAGTAATTTTTCCAAAGTTTACTGCTTCATTTTTTGTAATGGCAATTTGCATATACTCCTGAATGTCAAAGAGTGATCAGCTTAACAGCAATTACTGTACTTGCAAAGTCAATATTTGCCCAGAAAATGAACTTTAACCCCCAAAACACATTTCAACATCATTGCAGTCCTGCCTTAAAAAGAGGCAGCTAACATCATTTTAGTGATTGATCCATTAACACAGGTGTGGGTGTTGATGAGGACAGGGCTGACGATCAATCAGTCATGATTAAGTAAGAATGACATCACTGGACACTTTAAAAGGAGGCTGGTTCTCTTTGTTTCTCTTCAGTTAACCATGGTTATCTCTAAAGAAACACGTGCAGCCATCATTGCACTGCACAAAAATGGCCTAACAGTGAAGAGTATCGCAGCTACAAAGATTGCACCTCAGTCAACAATCTATCGCATCATCAAGAACTTCAAGGAGAGAGCTTCCATTGTTGTCAAAAAGGCTCCAGGGCGCCCAAGAAAGACCAGCAAGCGCCAGGACCGTATCTTAAAACTGTTTCAGCTGCGGGATCGGACTACCAGCAGTGCCGAGCTTGCTCAGCAATGGCAGCAGGCTGGTGTGAGTTCTTCTGCACGCACTGTGAGGCGGAGACTCTTTGAGCAAGGGCTGGTTTCAAGGAGGGCAGCAAAGAAGCCACTTCTCTCCAGAAAAAACATCAGGGACCGACTGATATTCTGCAAAAGGTACAGGGAGTGGACTGCTAAGGACTGGGGCAAAGTCATTTTCTCTGATGAATCCCCTTTCCGATTGTTTGGGACATCTGGAAAACAGCTTATTCGGAGAAGAAGAGGTGAGCGCTACCACCAGTCTTGTCTCATGCCAACTGTAAAGCATCCTGAAACCATTCATGTGTGTGGTTGCTTCTCAGCCAAGGGAATCGGCTCACTCACAGTCTTGCCTAAAAACACAGCCATGAATAAAGAATGGTACCAGAATGTCCTCCAAGAGCAACTTCTCCCAACCGTCCAAGAGCAGTTTGGCGCCCAAAAATGCCTTTTCCAGCATGATGGAGCACCTTGCCATAAAGCAAAGGTGATAACAAAATGGCTCATGAATAGTGTTGAGCGATACCTTCCGATATCGGGAAATATCGGATCGGATTGGATCGGACCGATACCGAAAAAGTATCGGATATCGCCGATTCCGATACCGGAAACCAATGCAAGTCAATGGGACATAAATATCGGAATTAAAATAAACCCTTTCTTTCCTTGTAGGTTATTTCTACATGAAGGAAAACAACTAAGAATAATGTAGAATGTATTGGGGGAGGTGGGGGAGACAATAAAGGCATAGAGGTTTAGCCCAGTCAAATGGAATAGCAGGAATTAATATTTTTTTATTATGTTCTGAGTTACGGAAATATTAACTATGTTAAGTATTTTTATATTTTGTCAGATATTTATGTTTCACTACTTCCATGCTCTTCACCTTCTTTTTTACTTCTCCCACACTTTCTCCTTCATCATCCTCAGCATCTTTTTCATCCACTTCTTCTTCACCTTCTTCTTCTTCACCTTCTTCGTATTATTCTTTTTTTTACATTCTTCATATTCTACTTCTTCATCTTCTTCATATTCTTCTTCTTCATCATATTCTTATTTGTGACAGGCATTCCTGTAGTTGTTATCTATAAAAGGTTGGACATTACACCTTTCGTTCTGCCCGTCACAAAAGATTTACAACAGGATTTGTCCGCGTTCAGTTTGGCCTGCAGCAGCAGGTCTTTTCCAGGGGCACCACGAGGAGGAACGGACTCACCCCCATACACTGCTTAGTCATCTTCTGCTTATAATTTAGATATTATCTTTTGCTCTGATTTTTAGTCTTATGCTTAATGTTCTTCCGCTTTTTGTTCTGCAGCTTCTTGTATTTCTGCTTCTTGGTTTTCTGTCTCTTGTTTTTCTGTATCTTGGTGCTTGTCTTCTCTTCTTTGTCTTCTTGGTCAACTTCTTCAGGGTCATCTTCTTGGTCTTCTTCGGGGTGGTCTTCAGGGTCGTCGTCTTCGGGGGTCCTCGTCTTCGGGGTCCTCGTCTTCTTCGGGTTGGTCTTCTGGGTCCTCGTCTTCGGGGTCCTCGTCTTCTTCGGGGTGGTCTTCAGGGTCCTCGTCTTCTTCGGGGTGGTCTTCAGGGTCCTCGTCTTCTTCGGGGTGGTCTTCAGGGTCCTCGTCTTCAGGGTCATTGTCTTCGGGGTCCTCGTCTTCTTAGGGTTGGTCTTCAGGGTCCTCGTCTTCAGGGTCCTCGTCAGGGAGATCCAGAGTGATTACCAAGAACCATTTCAAAAAGCTTGAACTTGGAAATGTAGCAGAAGGTACAAGAAAGCTGAGGAACTACCGAGGACCAGCTGACGGTACTGGAACCCGGATGGATAGCAGAAGGTACAAGAGCCAATGGAACTACCGAGGACCAGCTGATGTTACTGGAACTCGGTTACTAAGCAGGAGGTACCTGTGCCAGAAAGCACTACCAAGGACCAGCAGACGTTGGTGGAACTTGGATACCGAGAAGGAGGCACCTAATCCAAAGGCACTGCCGAGAACCAGCTGACGGTACTGGAACCCGGATGGGTAGCAGAAGGTACAAGAGCCAATGGAACTACCGAGGACCAGCTGATGTTACTGGAACCCGGATGGGTAGCAGAAGGTACAAGAGCCAATGGAACTACCGAGGACCAGCTGATGTTACTGGAACTCGGTTACTAAGCAGGAGGTACCTGTGCCAGAAAGCACTACCAAGGACCAGCAGACGTTGGTGGAACTTGGATACCGAGAAGGAGGCACCTAATCCAAAGGCACTGCCGAGAACCAGCTGACGGTACTGGAACCCGGATGGGTAGCAGAAGGTACCCATGTAAAAAAAAAGTTCAAGGCCGCGAGCCGGCCGCAGTTACCAAAACCCACAGTCCTACAGAGGGTGCTTGTCCTATTGGCACTATGGAACCAGCCTTCATTGCCAGATCCCGCAGCCCACATAGGAGTCACCTAAACTGCAGGCACCATAGAGTCGGCTAACCCGACCGCAACACGACAGGACAACGCATTGGAGGGAAAGTGACGTTGACACTACCCGGAAACAGCTGGCGTGCTGGAACCAGGCTGGGCAGGAGGGAGTACCCGTGCCAAAGACACTGCCGAGAACCAGCTGACGGTACTGGAACCCGGATGGGTAGCAGAAGGTACAAGAGCCAATGGAACTGCCGAGAACCAGCTGGCGGTGCTGGAGCCCAGGGTAAATACTAAAAACAGAAGAGCCAGAGGTGTATTTGGAGGAGGTTTTAAATCCGTACTACAGTGGATGTGGACAAAGCAGGAGAATTTGCCGGACACACAGCTGGGGATCAGCTGACGTTACTGAATCCCAATAACACTGGAGCAAGCGTTGACTGTGCAGACGGCACTTCTGAGCAGCAACTAGCGGTATTGGAGCCCAGGGTAAATACTAAAAACGGAGGAGCCAGAGGTGTAATTGGAGCAAGTTTTAAATAAGTAGCACAGTGAATATGGACAGAGCAGGAGAAATTGCCGTGAACACAGCAGGGGAACAGCTGACGTTACCGAACCCCAATAACACCGCAGCAAGTGTTGACTGTGCAGACGGCACTTCCGAGCGCCAACTGGCGGTGCTGGAGCCCAGGGATAAGAATGAAAACAGAGGAGCCAGAGGTGTAATTCGAGCAACTTTAAAATGTGTAGTACAGTGGATGTGGACAAAGCAGGAGAAATTGCCGTCCGCACAGCAGGAGAACAGCTGACGTTACTGAACCCCAATAACACGGCAGCAAGTGTTGACTGTGCAGACAGCACTTCCGAGCGCCAACTGGCGGTGTTGGAGCCCAGGGTAAATACTAAAAACGGAGGAGCCAGAGGTGTAATTGGAGCAAGTTTTAAATAAGTAGCACAGTGAATATGGACAGAGCAGGAGAAATTGCCGTGAACACAGCAGGGGAACAGCTGACGTTACCGAACCCCAATAACACCGCAGCAAGTGTTGACTGTGCAGACGGCACTTCCGAGCGCCAACTGGCGGTGCTGGAGCCCAGGGATAAGAATGAAAACAGAGGAGCCAGAGGTGTAATTGGAGCAACTTTAAAATCTGTAGTAGTGAGAATGTGGACAGAGCAGGAGAAATTGCCGTCCGCACAGCAGGGGAACAGCTGACGTTACTGAACCCCAATAACATGGTAGCAAGTGTTGACTGTGCAGACAGCACTTCCGAGCGCCAACTGGCGGTGCTGGAGCCCAGGGATAAGAATGAAAACAGAGGAGCCAGAGGTGTAATTGGAGCAACTTTAAAATCTGTAGTAGTGAGAATGTGGACAGAGCAGGAGAAATTGCCGTCCGCACAGCAGGGGAACAGCTGACGTTACTGAACCCCAATAACACGGCAGCAAGTGTTGACTGTGCAGACAGCACTTCCGAGCGCCAACTGGTGGTGTTGGAGCCCAGGGTAAATACTAAAAACGGAGGAGCCAGAGGTGTAATTGGAGCAAGTTTTAAATAAGTAGCACAGTGAATATGGACAGAGCAGGAGAAATTGCCGTGAACACAGCAGGGGAACAGCTGACGTTACTGAACCCCAATAACATGGTAGCAAGTGTTGACTGTGCAGACGGCACTTCCGAGCGCCAACTGGCGGTGCTGGAGCCCAGGGATAAGAATGAAAACAGAGGAGCCAGAGGTGTAATTCGAGCAACTTTAAAATGTGTAGTACAGTGGATGTGGACAAAGCAGGAGAAATTGCCGTCCGCACAGCAGGAGAACAGCTGACGTTACTGAACCCCAATAACACGGCAGCAAGTGTTGACTGTGCAGACGGCACTTCCGAGCGCCAACTGGCGGTGCTGGAGCCCAGGGATAAGAATGAAAACAGAGGAGCCAGAGGTGTAATTCGAGCAACTTTAAAATGTGTAGTACAGTGGATGTGGACAAAGCAGGAGAAATTGCCGTCCGCACAGCAGGAGAACAGCTGACGTTACTGAACCCCAATAACACGGCAGCAAGTGTTGACTGTGCAGACAGCACTTCCGAGCGCCAACTGGCGGTGTTGGAGCCCAGGGTAAATACTAAAAACGGAGGAGCCAGAGGTGTAATTGGAGCAAGTTTTAAATAAGTAGCACAGTGAATATGGACAGAGCAGGAGAAATTGCCGTGAACACAGCAGGGGAACAGCTGACGTTACCGAACCCCAATAACACCGCAGCAAGTGTTGACTGTGCAGACGGCACTTCCGAGCGCCAACTGGCGGTGCTGGAGCCCAGGGATAAGAATGAAAACAGAGGAGCCAGAGGTGTAATTGGAGCAACTTTAAAATCTGTAGTAGTGAGAATGTGGACAGAGCAGGAGAAATTGCCGTCCGCACAGCAGGGGAACAGCTGACGTTACTGAACCCCAATAACATGGTAGCAAGTGTTGACTGTGCAGACAGCACTTCCGAGCGCCAACTGGCGGTGCTGGAGCCCAGGGATAAGAATGAAAACAGAGGAGCCAGAGGAGTAATTGGAGCAACTTTAAAATGTGTAGTACAGTGGATGTGGACAAATCAGGAGAAATTGCCGTCCGCACAGCAGGAGAACAGCTGACGTTACTGAACCCCAATAACACGGCAGCAAGTGTTGACTGTGCAGACGGCACTTCCGAGCGCCAACTGGCGGTGCTGGAGCCCAGGGATAAGAATGAAAACAGAGGAGCCAGAGGTGTAATTGGAGCAACTTTAAAATCTGTAGTAGTGAGAATGTGGACAGAGCAGGAGAAATTGCCGTCCGCACAGCAGGGGAACAGCTGACGTTACTGAACCCCAATAACATGGTAGCAAGTGTTGACTGTGCAGACAGCACTTCCGAGCGCCAACTGGCGGTGCTGGAGCCCAGGGATAAGAATGAAAACAGAGGAGCCAGAGGTGTAATTGGAGCAACTTTAAAATCTGTAGTAGTGAGAATGTGGACAGAGCAGGAGAAATTGCCGTCCGCACAGCAGGGGAACAGCTGACGTTACTGAACCCCAATAACACGGCAGCAAGTGTTGACTGTGCAGACAGCACTTCCGAGCGCCAACTGGCGGTGTTGGAGCCCAGGGTAAATACTAAAAACGGAGGAGCCAGAGGTGTAATTGGAGCAAGTTTTAAATAAGTAGCACAGTGAATATGGACAGAGCAGGAGAAATTGCCGTGAACACAGCAGGGGAACAGCTGACGTTACTGAACCCCAATAACATGGTAGCAAGTGTTGACTGTGCAGACGGCACTTCCGAGCGCCAACTGGCGGTGCTGGAGCCCAGGGATAAGAATGAAAACAGAGGAGCCAGAGGTGTAATTCGAGCAACTTTAAAATGTGTAGTACAGTGGATGTGGACAAAGCAGGAGAAATTGCCGTCCGCACAGCAGGAGAACAGCTGACGTTACTGAACCCCAATAACACGGCAGCAAGTGTTGACTGTGCAGACGGCACTTCCGAGCGCCAACTGGCGGTGCTGGAGCCCAGGGATAAGAATGAAAACAGAGGAGCCAGAGGTGTAATTCGAGCAACTTTAAAATGTGTAGTACAGTGGATGTGGACAAAGCAGGAGAAATTGCCGTCCGCACAGCAGGAGAACAGCTGACGTTACTGAACCCCAATAACACGGCAGCAAGTGTTGACTGTGCAGACAGCACTTCCGAGCGCCAACTGGCGGTGTTGGAGCCCAGGGTAAATACTAAAAACGGAGGAGCCAGAGGTGTAATTGGAGCAAGTTTTAAATAAGTAGCACAGTGAATATGGACAGAGCAGGAGAAATTGCCGTGAACACAGCAGGGGAACAGCTGACGTTACCGAACCCCAATAACACCGCAGCAAGTGTTGACTGTGCAGACGGCACTTCCGAGCGCCAACTGGCGGTGCTGGAGCCCAGGGATAAGAATGAAAACAGAGGAGCCAGAGGTGTAATTGGAGCAACTTTAAAATCTGTAGTAGTGAGAATGTGGACAGAGCAGGAGAAATTGCCGTCCGCACAGCAGGGGAACAGCTGACGTTACTGAACCCCAATAACATGGTAGCAAGTGTTGACTGTGCAGACAGCACTTCCGAGCGCCAACTGGCGGTGCTGGAGCCCAGGGATAAGAATGAAAACAGAGGAGCCAGAGGAGTAATTGGAGCAACTTTAAAATGTGTAGTACAGTGGATGTGGACAAATCAGGAGAAATTGCCGTCCGCACAGCAGGAGAACAGCTGACGTTACTGAACCCCAATAACACGGCAGCAAGTGTTGACTGTGCAGACGGCACTTCCGAGCGCCAACTGGCGGTGTTGGAGCTCAGGGATTACAGTTCAGGTGGTAGAAACATGAACAGAACAGGAGACCTGGATACTGTTGCCAACCAATTATTTATTCTGGAAGAGGACTGGCAAATTCATGAGAGATCCAGGCCTTGTTCATTTTGAGAAAAGTAAGCCGGTCAACGTTATCGGAGGATAGTCGCATGCGACGGTCTGTTAGTACACCACCTGCGGCACTAAAGACGCGTTCCGATAATACACTAGCAGCAGGGCAAGCTAGCACCTCCAGTGCATACTGACTAAGCTCTGGCCATGTATCCAGCTTACAGACCCAAAACTTGAAGGGAGAAGAGCCGTCTGGGAGTACACTAAGAGGGCAAGACATGTAGTCTGTCACCATCTGACGGAAACGTTGCCTCCTGCTGACTGGAGCTGTCTGTGATGGTGTAGACATTTGTGGCGGCGGGGACACAAAACTTTGCCACATTTCGGCCATACTGGTCTTGCCTTGTGCTGAGGCGCTGCTTCTGCTCCCTCTTTGTGCAGAGCTTCCTCCACTGCCTCGACGCACTGAGCTGCTTTGTAAAGCACTAGCAGCACTGCTCTCGGTTGGAATGGAGAACATGATGGAATGCACCAGTGCGTCTTGGTACTCCCGCATTTTACGCTCCCGGTTCAATGGTGTTATGAGGCTTTGTAAGTTGTCCCGGTAGCGAGGATCTAGGAGGGTGGACACCCAATAATCAGCCGTGTTGAGAATGTGGGCGATGCGGCGGTCGTTTCTGAGGCACTGCAGCATGAAATCAACCATGTGCTGCAGACTGCCAACTGGCCAAGAAACGCTGTCCCCTGCTTGAGGCGTGATCTCTGCCTGCTCTGCATCACCCCACCCTCGCTCTAGATACTGACTACTAGAGCATTGTGTACCTCCCTCCTCTGGACAGATGTCTTCCTCATCCATTGACTCCTCCTCATCCTCCTCACAAAGTGTCCCCTGCCTAGGCCTTTGTGAGGAACCACGTTGCGCAGACTGTAGAGAAGCAGATGGCATTTGTGACTCCTCATCCTCCACCTCTTCCAAAACCTCGTCCCTTAGTGCTTGCAGTGTTTTTTCAAGCAGGCAGATAAGGGGGATAGTCATGCTGACTAGTGCATCATCTGCACTCGCCATCCGCGTGGAATAATCGAAGGCACGCAAAACGTGGCAAATGTCCTTCATAGAGGCCCACTCAGTGGTGGTGAAGTGTGAACGGCGCGCACTGCGACTTGTTTGCGCCTGCTGCAGCTGGTACTCCATTACTGCTGCCTGCTGCTCACACAACCTCTCCAACATATGTAACGTTGAATTCCACCTGGTGGGTAGGTCACATATGATGCGATGTTCCGGAAGACATAATCGGCGCTGCAGAGCTGCAATGCGTGATCTTGCATTGCTGGAACGCCGCAAGTGAGCGCACTCTATGCGGACCTTGTGAAGCAGTGCATCAAGATCCGGATAGTCCCTCAAAAAACTCTGCACGACCAAGTTGAGCACATGTGCCAGACATGGGATGTGAGTGAGGTTGCCTAGGCCCAGAGCTGCCACCAGATTTCGGCCATTGTCACACACTACCATGCCTGGCTGGAGATTCGCTGGCACAAACCACACGTCACTCTGCTGCTTGATGGCATTCCAGAGCTCCTGCGCTGTGTGGCTTCGATTCCCCAAAGAAATTAATTTTAATACGGCCTGTTGACGTTTGGCCACGGCTGTGCTCATATCGGTCATCATAACAGGTAACCGTTCACGGGTCGATGTGGAGGTAGACCGTGACGGCTCCTGCAGCGCTGATTCAGAGGAACTGGAGTATGAGGAGGAGTCAATGTGTACAGACTGGATTCCTGCAATCCTTGGAGTTGGCAGAACACGTACAGCGCCACTCTCAAGATCTGTACCCGGCTCCACAACATTTACCCAATGGGCAGTGAGGGAAAGGTATCGTCCCTGTCCATGCTTACTGGTCCACGCATCAGTGGTCAGGTGGACCTTGCTACTGACGGCGTTTTGTAGCGCATGTTTAATTTTTCCCTCCACATGATGTTGCAGGGCAGGGACGGCTTGCCTGCTGAAATAAAAGCGACTGGGCACGTTGTATTGTGGGACTGCCAATGCCATAAAGTTACGGAATGTGTCAGTCTCCACCAGCCTGAATGATAGCATTTCAAGGGCCAGTAGTTTAGCAATGCCAGCATTCAGAGCCTGTGCTCGGGGGTGGTTTGCCGAGTATGGGCGCCTTTTCTCCCATGCCTGTGCTAACGATGGCTGTAGACTGGCCTGGGAGTGTGAGGATGACTGGGAAAGTGGTGCTGTGGGTGGAATTACACTGTGTCTCTGTACAACAGTGCCAGAGATTCTTCCATGGCGATCCTGTGAGGAAGCCGAACCAGCTGTGTGTGAGCTGGAGGAAGAGGCTACAACACGAGCTGAAGAGGTGGTAGGTGGCGCTGTAGGTTGGCCTAGGTCTTCAGTGTGTTTGTGTAACTCCACCACGTGCTTGGTCCGCACATGTTTCCACATATTTGTGGTATTGAGGTTGCTGACACTTTTCCCTCTTTTCACCTTCTGATTACACAGCTTGCATTTGACAAAGCAAATGTCATCTGCAACTGTGTCAAAAAAGGACCAGGCACTGCAAGTCTTGGGAGCGCCCGCTTTGGATTTTGGAAGAGCCATGCTCCTAATGGGTGCCGAAGTGGAGGCTACAGGCAACCAAGTCTGCCCCCTCCCTCTCCCTCCTTTTTGGGCCGTTCGGGGAATCTCTTCCTCAGAGCTGCTCCCACCACCTTCCTGTCCCTCACGCCATGATGGGTCAAGGACCTTATCATCTACACCACCCTCTTCAAACAACTGCTTCTCCTGGGTAGTCTCGACAGCACAGTACGCACCAGAAAGTGGCACCTGAGTCTCATCATCAGATGCGTACTGAGGTGTGCTGCTGACCATAGGCACTGGCCCACCCGCCTCTTCAGATTCAGAGAGACAAAACGGTTGCGCATCACTGCATACTACCTCTTCTTCAAATTCTCGAATTCTGCTTGGCTGGCCCCCTCTTTCCAAGCCAAGAGATTCAGAGAACAGAAGTAGAGATGGCTCCTGTCCAGGGCTCTCTTACTGCCTGGGCAATTTGGCAGGTGGTGAAGAGACAGATGGGTGCTCTTCAGTGCTCAGGACCTGAGAGGATCTGGAACTAATTGAAGTCGATGCGTTAGCTGCCATCCATCCGACAACGGCTTCAATTTGGTCCTCGCGCAGCAGTGGGGTACGGCTAGCTCCTACAAAGCTGCGCATAAAGGACTGTTCCCTGGTAAAACTGGGGGATGCTGAGTCACTGGTGCCCGCAGCAGGCACAGAATCCCCACGTCCTCTCCCTGCAGGCACAGAATCCTCACGTCCTCTCCCTGCAGAAACTCCACGCCCACGCCCACGACCACGACCACATGCCTTACTCCCTGCCTTCTTCATCTTGGTAGACTGATAAAGATAGGCAGAAAAGTACTAAGGGCTTAGTGTGCTTATTCCTGAACAGCTGCTAACAGGTATAAGAAACACTAATGTTATAAAGTGTGGACTAGACTTTAATATGAGCTAATGTGGCCTACACAACTGTAAAGTGGAGTGTTTGGTGAACTTTATTTAGGTTTTTTTTGTCACAAAAAGACACTGGATGTGCCTAAAGATGTAATAACGATAGTATCACAAACTTTTTGTAGCTATTACAATGTAGGAAGGTAACCTACAATGCAATAGATGAGGCTGCAAAAAATAGGCTAATACTAATCTGGCTGGGGCTGCAGGGCCCAATGCTGCAGAAAGGCTCCTCTATCTACTCCTATATAGTGTGTTTGGAATCAATTTAGCTGAATATGGATGGAACCACCACACTAATAGGAGATATCAGGAAAAATTATGAATTGGCAATAAAGGACAATGTATGAGGCAGTGACACACACTGAGTGCACTACAACCAGACGGGGTTGAAGCACACACTACAGGGTGAGCTGCACTCACACACCAGACCTTGCAGACAGCGGTGAACAGTACAGATGCAGAGCACTGTGCACTAGTGCTGCAAGACGGAAAAAAAATTCTCTATCTACTCCTATATAGTGTGTTTGGAACCAATTTAGCTGAATACAGATGGAACCACCACACTAATAGGAGATATCAGGAAAAAATATGAATTGGCAATAAAGGACAATGTATGAGGCAGTGACACACACTGAGTGCACTACAACCAGACGGGGTTGAAGCACACACTACAGGGTGAGCTGCACTCACACACCAGACCTTGCAGACAGCGGTGAACAGTACAGATGCAGAGCACTGTGCACTAGTGCTGCAAGACGGAAAAAAATTTCTCTATCTACTCCTATATAGTGTGTTTGGAACCAATTTAGCTGAATACAGATGGAACCACCACACTAATAGGAGATATCAGGAAAAATTATGAATTGGCAAAAAAGGACAATGTATGAGGCAGTGACACACACTGAGTGCACTACAACCAGACTTGGCTGAAGCACACACTACAGGGTGAGCTGCACTCACACACACAGACCTTGCAGATAGCGGTGAACAGCACAGGGAACTGTGCACTAGCACTGCAAGGCACAGTGATTTAGAAAGTAGCTTGGGTAAAGCAGTATAGAGCAAATAGGTAGCTAAAACTGTCCCTCAGAACAACAGCGTCCTATCCCTAACTGAATTCACAGCAGAGTGAGCTCAAAATGGCGGCGGTGGCTTTTATAGTGCATCATGACATCATTTCAGCAGCCAATCACAGCCATGCCATTAGTTAAGATGCCTACATGCCTAACAGGATGTGCCCACACTTCTTAGGATCCTCATTGGCTGAATAAAATGAAAATGTCTCATTGCATTATGGGAACTTCCGATTCCGGTATACGATATTGCAATAGTATCGGAATTAAGTATCGGAATTCCGATACCGCGAATATCGGCCGATACCCGATATTTCAGTATCGGAATGCTCAACACTACTCATGAAACAAAACATAGAGATTTTGGGTCCATGGCCTGGAAACTCCCCAGATCTTAATCCCATTGAGAACTTGTGGTCAATCATCAAGAGACGGGTGGACAAACAAAAACCAACAAATTCTGGCAAAATGCAAGCATTGATTATGCAAGAATGGACTGCTATCAGTCAGGATTTGGTCCAAAATTTGATTGAGAGCATGCCAGGGAGAATTACAGAGGTCTTGAAGAAGAAGGGGCAACACTGGAGATATTGACTTGCTGCATTAACTCATTCTAACTGTCAATATAACCTATTGGTACTCATAATATGATTGCAATTATATTTCTGTATGTGATATAAACATCAGACAAACACCGAGGCCAGCAGATCATGTGAAAATATAATTTTGGTGTCATTCTCAAAACTTTTGGCCATGACTGTACATATATAGTGGGTACAGAAAGTATTTAGACCCCTTTAAATTTTTCACTCTTTGTTTCATTGCAGCCATTTGGTAAATTCTAAAATGTTCATTTTTGTCTCATTAATGTACACTCTCCACCCCATCTTGACTGAAAAAAAACAGAAATGTAGAAATTTTTGCTAATTTATTACAAAAGAAAAACTGAAATATTACATGGTCATAAATATTCAGACCCTTTGCTCAGACACTCATATTTAAGTCACATGCTGTCCATTTCCTTGTGATGATCCTTGAGATGGTTTCCATACACACTGATATATATACAGTACAGACCAAAAGTTTGGACACACCTTCTCATTTAAAGATTTTTCTGTATTTTCATGACTTTGAAAATTGTACATTCACACTGAAGGCATCAAAACTATGAATTAACACATGTGGAATTATATACTTAACAAAAAAGTGTGAAACAACTGAAAATATGTCTTAAATTCTAGGTTCTTCAAAGTAGCCACCTTTTGCTTTGATGACTGCTTTGAACACTCTTGGCATTCTCTTGATGAGCTTCAAGAGGTAGTCACCAGAAATGATTTTCACTTCACAGGTGTGCCCTGTCAGGTTTAATAAGTGGGGTTGGGACCATCAGTTGTGTTGTGCAGAAGTCAGGTGTATACACAGCTGATAGTCCTACTGAATAGACTGTTAGCTGCTTTTTCTTGCCATAATACAAATTCTAAATAAAGCAAAACGAGTGGGCATCATTACTTTAAGAAATGAAGTTCAGTCAGTCTGAAAAATTGGGCAAACTTTGAATGTGTCCCCAAGTGCAGTTGCAAAAACCATCAAGCACTACAAAGAAACTGTCTCACATGAGGACCCCCCCCCAGGAAAGGAAGACCAAGAGTCACCTCTGCTTCTGAGGATAAGTTTATCCGAGTCACCAGCCTCAGAAATCGCAGGTTAACAGCAGCTCAGATTAGAGACCAGGTCAATGCCACACAGAATTCTAGCAGCAGACACATCTCTACAGCAACTGTTAAGAGGAGACTTTGTGCAGCAGGCCTTCATGGTAAAATAGCTGCTAGGAAACCACTGCAAAGGACAAGCAACAAACAGAAGAGACTTGTTTGGGCTAAAGAACACAAGGAATGGACATTAGACCAGTGGAAATCTGTGCTTTGGTCTGATGAGTCCAAATTTGAGATCTTTGGTTCCAACCACCGTGTCTTTGTGCGACGCAGAAAAGTTGAACGGATGGACTGTATATGCCTTGTTCCCACCGTGAAGCATAGAGGAGGAGGTGTGATGGTGTGAGGGTGCTTTGCTGGTGACACTGTTGGGGATTTATTCAAAATTGAAGGCATACTGAACCAGCATGGCTACCACAGCATCTTGCAGCGGCATGCTATTCCATCCGGTTTGCGTTTAGTTGGACCATCATTTATTTTTCAACAGAACAATGACCCCAAACACATTTCTAGGCTGTGTAAGGGCTATTTGACCAAGTAGGAGAGTGATGGGGTGCTACGCCAGATGACCTTGCCTCCACAGTCACCAGACCTGAACCCAATCTAGATGATTTGGGGTGAGCTGGACCGCAGAGTGAAGGCAAAAGGGCCAACAAGTGCTAAGCATCTCTGGGAACTCCTTCAAGATTGTTGGAAGACCATTTCCGGTGACTACCTCTTGAAGCTCATCAAGAGAATGCCAAGAGTGTGCAAAGCAGTCATCAAAGCAAAAGGTGGCTACTTTGAAGAACTTAAAATATAAGACATAGTTTCAGTTGTTTCACACTTTTTTGTTAAGTATATAATTCCAAATGTGTTAATTCATAGTTTTGATGCCTTCAGTGTGAATGTACAGTTTTCAAAGTCATGAAAATACAGAAAAATCTTTAAATGAGAAGGTGTGTCCAAACTTTTGGTCTGTACTATATATATATACAGTTATATGAAAAAGTTTGGGCACCCCTATTAATCTTAAGCTTAATGTTTTATAAAAATTGGTGTTTTTGCAACAGCTATTTCAGTTTAATATATGTAATAACTGTTGGACACAGTAATGTTTCTGCCTTGAAATGAGGTTTATTGTACTAACAGAAAATGTTCAATCTGCATTCAAACAAAATTTGACAGGTGCATAAGTATGGGCACCTCACCAGAAAAGTGACATTAATATTTAGTAGATCCTCCTTTTGCAAAAATAACAGCCTCTAGTCGCTTCCTGTAGCTTTTAATGAGTTCCTGGATCCTGGATGAAGGTATTTTTGACCATTACTCTTTACAAAACAATTCCAGTTCAGTTAAGTTTGATGGTTGCCGAGCATGGACAGCCTTCTTCAAATGATCCCACAGATGTTCAATGATATTCAGGTCTGGGGACTGGGATGGCCATTCCAGAACATTGTAATTGTTCCTCTGCATGAATGCCTGAGTAGATTTGGAGCGGTGTTTTGGATCATTGTCTTGCTGAAAGATCCATCCCCTGCGTAACTTCAACTTTATCACTGATTCTTGAACATTATTGTCAAGAATCTGCTGATACTGAGTGGAATCCATGCGTCCCTCAACTTTAACAAGATTCCCGGTGCCGGCATTGGCCACACAGCCCCAAAGCATGATGGAACCTCCACCAAATTTTACTGTGGGTAGCAAGTGTTTTTCTTGGAATGCTGTGTTTTTTTGCCGCCATGCATAACACCTTTTTGTATGACCAAACAACTCAATATTGGTTTCATCAGTTCACAGGTCCTTCTTCCAAAAAGAAATTGGCTTCCCCAAATGTGCTTTTGCATACCTCAGCCGACTCTGTTTGTGGCGTGCTTGCAGAAACGGCTTCTTTCGCATCACTCTCCCATACATCTTCTCCTTGTGCAAAGTGCGTTGTATAGTTGACCGATGCACAGTGACACCATCTGCAGCAAGTTGATGCTGCAGCTCTCTGGAGGTGGTCTGAGGATTGTCCTTGACTGATCTCACCATTCTTCTTCTCTGCCTTTCTGATGTTTTTCTTGGCCTGCCACTTCTGGCCTTAACAAGAACTGTCCCTGTGTTCTTCCATTTCCTTACTATGTTCCTCTCAGTGGAAACTGACAGGTTAAATCTCTGAGACAGCTTTTTGTATCGTTCCCCTGAACAACTATGTTGAATAATCTTTGTTTTCAGATCATTTGACAGTTGTTTTGAGGAGCCCATGATACCACTCTACAGAGGAGATTCAAACAGGAGAACAACTTGCAAGTGGCCACTTGAAGTAGCTTTTCTCATGATTGCATACACCTGGCTATGAAGTTCAAAGCTCAATGAGGTTACAAAACCAAAAAAAGTGCTTTAGTAAGTCAGTAAAAAGTAGGTAGGAGTATTTAAAACAAGAAAATGATAAGGGTGCCCATACTTATGCACCTGTCAAATTTTGTTTGAATGCAGATTGCACATTTTCTGTTAGTACAATAAACCTCATTTCAAGGCAGAAACATTACTGTGTCCAACAGTTATTACATATATCAAACTGAAATAGCTGTTGCAAAAACACCAATTTTTATAAAACATTAAGCTTAAGATTAATAGGGGTGCCCAAACTTTTTCATATAACTGTATATATATATATATATATATATGTATATATATATATATATATATATATATATATATATATATATAGTGGGGTTTTGTATTCACTTGGCTGAGGTTGTGGTAGGCACAGGAAGCGTTCTCATTGAAATCCAGGCTGGTTTATTAAATAGCATAAACCTCTCAGTATGCAAAACAAAAAAAACAGCCTTTTCCTGCACAAAGTGGAAATACAAAGTAAAATGTCTATACAATGTTGCGGGTTCGCCCACTCAGGTTTGTGTCCAGTCCTTAGGTCATAACACAGACCAACACCCTGGAGATCCACACATCTCCAGACACAGACTCTGAATGAGACAATTGGTCTCCATTTTATCTGCCAAACCACGCCCCTCGGGGTGGGGATATGTGAGCAGCAATTCCCACCTATCTCGTATGACTGCTCGTAAAACCCATCCCTTATACATGCCCTACTAACTCTCTCAGCACTATATGTGCTGGAGCATGCCTTTCCGGGCTTACATCACCAAAGCTATCAACCTCGATGACACATATCTCCCTTCAAGGACCTGTCCGGCGGCCAGCTTACAATATATATAGAATCATAGAATCATAGAATGGTAAAGTTGGAGGGGACCTCCTGGGTCATCTGGTCCAACCCCCTGCTAAAAGCAGGATTCATTAAATCATCTCAGACAGATATCTGTCCAGCCTCTGTTTGAAGACTTCCATTGAAGGGGAACTCACCACCTCTCATGGCAGCCTGTTCCACTCATTGATCACCCTAACTCTAAAAAAGTTTTTTCTAATATCTAATCTGTGTGTCTCCTCCCATTCAGTTTCATCCCATTGCTTCTAGTCTTTTCTTGTGCAAATGAGAATAAAGATGATCCTTCTACAATGTGACAGCCCTTGAGATATTTGCAGACAGCTATTAAGTCTCTTCTCAGTCTTCTTTTTTGCAAGCTAAACATTCCCAAATCCTGTAACCGTTCCTCATAGGACATGGTTTGCAGACCGGTCACCATTCTGGTTGCTCTTCTCTGAACTTGCTCCAGTTTGTCGATGTCTTTTTTAAAATGTGGTGCCCAAGACTGGACGCAGTATTCCAGATGAGGTCTGACCAAAGAGGAGTAAAGTCCGATAATGACTTCATGTGATCTAGACTGTATGCTTCTGTTAATACATCCCAGATTGTATTTGCCTTTTTTGCTGCTGCATCACACTGTTGACTCATGTTCAGTCTATGATCTATTAGTATACCTAAGTCTTTTTCACATGTACTGTTGCTTAGCTCTATTCCTCCCATTTTGTATATGCTTTTTTCATTTTTATTGCCCAGATGTAGTACTTTGCATTTTTCCCTGTTAAAAACCATTCTGTTAGTTACTGCCCACTGCTCCAGTTTATTTAGGTCTTTTTGAATCCTCTGTCTCTTCTCTAGTATTAGCTATCCCTTCTAGCTTTGTGTCATCAGCAAATTTAATCAGTTTACCCTCAATTCCTTCATCTAAATCATTGATAAAGATGTTGAACAATACAGGTCCCAGGACAGAGCCCTGTGGTACCCCACTTGAGACATTCATCCAACTGGATGTGAAGCCATTTACGACCACTCTTTGAGTCCGATCACTAAGCCAGCTATGAATCCACCTAACAGTTGCCTTGTCCATTCCATACTTGGTAATTTTTTCAATAAGGATGGTGTGAGATACTTTGTCAAATGCTTTGCTAAAGTCAAGATATACTATATCTACAGTATTTCCCTGATCCACCCAGTCAGTGATTCTGTTATAGAAGGAAATTAAGTTAGTCTGACATGACTTGTTAGTTACAAACCCATGCTGACTCTGGTTAATCACTTCATTCTTATCCAGGTACTTACATACATGTTGTTTAATAATGAAACAAATTACTTGACCGCCAACGTCACATATATAAATCCACTATAATGGAACAATAAGATATTTGTTCAACGTCTATAATAGCAGCTCATACAAAAAAATGACGTAAAAGAACATGATTTAACAAAAACTCCATACTTTTATTGAATACACATAAGAAAACATCGATATTAAAAAAGTTTGCACAGATACATAGATGGTGAGCAAAACTGAAGATATCAGGACAAGAGCAATCATATAATGACACGATTGAAATTAGATGCTTGGAGCGGATGTAAATAAGGGCATGTAGACCACATGCTCAATCCCAGCCATCAACATATTTAATTCAGATGCTAAGGTGCACAATGCATATGTAAACAAGTCCATATAGCAACTGGGGTATGCAAATGAGCATATGGGTCACATGCCCCATCCCAGCCGCTCACATATAAAGCATCAAAAAGCTACACTCAGATGCCAAAGTGCACAGTGCATATACAAACAAATCCATTAGGCATTTAAAAGTAGATAACAACAAGGTGTAACTCACGTATAAATTGCTATTCAGTCCAGATATCGTCACCCCTACGCGCGTTTCGGCGCTGTGCCTTCTTCTGGGGGCATAGTGTGTCTAAAATCGGTGTCCCTAAAATAGCACTACTTGACCAATAGGTGAAGGTGAGACTGGTCACAGCTGCTAAAAGTAGCCAACCGCTCACCATGATACATACACAAAGATCACATGTGTCCCTGTATTGACACTTCCATCCGGAAGTGTGGACAGGTCTCTTAATATCAAAAACCGCCCCTCAGTACACGTGATAACAGGCTCCACCTCCCAGATCACATGGGCAGGGGTAGCCATAGTATATCAGGATGCTATGTCTAGGCATCGGGAAGCAATTCTCCGCCCCTCAGCTCACGTGATACTAAGCTCCACCCATCAGATCACGTGAGTGGGGGTTACCATACTAAGTCAGGATGCTATGTCTAAGCATCGGGAAGCGATTCTCCACCCCTCAGTTCACGTGATACCAGGCAGCCGCCCATCGGATCACGTGAACGGGAGTTGCCATAGTGTCTAAGGACGCTGTCATCTACCTCTCTCCGCACATAAGCAGAGGTCACGCCTACCCAGTCACATGGACGGGAGACACTATGACATCACACCCAGACCGACGGGGAAAACCTACAGCCAGGGGCAAAGCGATACAATGCGGTGAGTATATACTGTAACCACCTGACCACAGTACAAACGCATGGGAGCAAAGAATAGGATTGAAACAATCAACTCTAATATAAGGAGTCGTAGTTGAGCCATGACTACTTAACGAGACAGATGTTTAACTAACACAATAATGAAACAATCGCATGAGTGTTAAACAAATCACAAAAGCAACTCACAAAGCTTAGGGAACAGGACAAAAAACCCTATATGTATGTGACAGTGGGGTCCCCCTCTCCATATAATTACCAACAAATTATTGATGAGAGGTTTTTAACATCAATAATATATCCAATATCACTACAAAGTTGTAGTTAGATAGAATCAAACATTGTTAAAGAATAACTGTCCATAGGGGCATGGTACCTTTGCCCCGATGGAGAGCCGCAGTCAATAACCAAGAGTGCATAACATAGAGAGGGGGGACCCAAAGTCAAAAACTCATGAAAGATACATATACAAAAAAGCATATACATACAAAATACAATGCATTATGCAATAACAAGTGAGTAGCATACATGTTCAAAAATATAATTAATACATAAGATTATAAACATACACGTACAAAAAGGATAATATGCCACATAATGTGACAAAGATGTCAAATACACCCAACAATCAAATAAAACTGCTTGTTGTGTAGCTTTTCTTTATCCCAATGAGTCATAAAGTCTCCATGGCATATCCATTCTAGTCCAAAGAGGTCTTGGTCTAATCAGAATATATGCATCATCCACAAATATCCCTCAATACGGATAACTCATGAACAGGGATACAGAGCGCAGCCATAAACAAGGACAAGAAATATGTACTAAGGGAAAAATAAACGTGCATTAGAAAACAAGAATTAAAAAATGGAAAATTAAAAACATGATTAAAATGCCGGTAAACCTGGCGGATGCAGAGATGGGGGAGATAGGAGCACTCACAGGAATGGTGAAAAACTCAGGGATTCATTGAGGCCCTGAGGATGTAATGTTTGAAGTAGCCAAATCCATCTAGATTCTTTCTGGGCAAGTAAGCGGCTAGCACTGCCTCCATGTAGCGTACTATACACATGATCAATACCTTTAACATGGAGGCCTGATGGATCACAGGCATGATATTTTTTGAAGTGTCTAGGGATTGTTTTCAACACCTCCACATTGTCCTCGGTAGCTGCTGCCATAATATCACGTACATGTTCCCTCGCTCTGGTCCTTAACATACGTGTGGTCAGACCTATGTAGACCAAAGAACAGGGACATGTAGCGTGATAAATAACATTACGTGTGGTGCACGTAATAGAGTGTAGAATAGTAAATTCTTTCCCACTAGATGAGAGGAACTTTTTTGTATGTTCAATGTTTGGACACGAAATACATGAACCACATGGGGTACAGCCCCACGTTTGTCTCTTCTCAACCAGCCCTAATTTGCCAATTTTCCTCTGAGTATTAGGTGTAAGGTAACTCCTTACCAAATGATCTTGGAGGCTGGGAGATCGGCAGGCTGTAACCGATGGGTGAACAGATAAATAGTGGTGCAAAGTCTGATCAGCGAGTAGTGTGGGCCAATGTTTCTTGAACACATCACACATTCTGCGCCATTGTGAATGGTACTGTGTCACCATTCTGACACAATTCTCACGTTTATGAGTTTGGTTGGAATACATCAATTGTTGGCGGTTACTATTCCTGGCACGATTATAAGCATATTTGATACTTCTTTTACTGTATCCACGATCTAAAAATCTGTGTTTCAGCTCTTCCGCTCTCCTTTCAAAGTCAACCTCTGTTGAACAAATACGCCTTATGCGGAGGAATTGGCCCACAGGTACAGCATTAATAGTATGTATTGGATGGGAAGAAGTCGCATGCAATATAGCATTGACAGCTGTTTCTTTACGAAATAAATCTGATTGAAGGTAGCCAGAGCTATCACGTTTGATAAGTACATCCAAAAATTCAATTTGATAATAATCAGATTTGTGAGTAAGTTTAATATTTAAATCATTACAATTCAATATCTGGAAAAACTCATCAAGTTGAGCTGAGGTACCTCACCAGATCAGGAAAATATCATCAATGACCCGGTCCATTGGTGAACCCTGATCCGGCGATAACAGGTCCCTTTCCCACAGCCCCAGGAACAGGTTGGCATAAGAAGGCGCGCAGGCCGCGCCCATCTCTGTTCCCTGGAGCTGCAGAAAAAAGGACCCATTAAAGCAAAAAAAGTTTTTAGTAAGTATGAACTCCAGTAGTTGGAGAATGAAGTTCCCTTCATCAGGTGTGAACTGAGTCATGGAAAGGTAGTATCGAACCGCTCTCAGACCATCGTCATGATGTATACTAGTATAAAGAGACTCCACATCACATGTGACGAGGAGCATATCCTCGTCAATGTGAGTGGAGTCAATTTTCCTAAGAAAGTCTGAAGTATCACGTAAAAACGATGGAATGGTTTCTACTAAGGGTTTGAGGAACCCGTCCACATATTTACATATATTTTCTGTCAGGCCACCAATCCCGGCAATAATAGGCTTGCCCGGGGGTGTTTTCAAATTTTTGTGCACCTTCGGTAGTAAATATAAAGTCGGTATCGATGCATCCTTAACCAACAGAAAATCATACACTTGTTTAGTGATGACATTCTTCTCCACTCCTGTCAATAAAATTCGATTTAGTTGTTCTCGATAATATGTTAATAGATTGTACGTCAATCTCTTATAACATTGTTGGTTCCTAAGTAGCTTATAGGCCTCATGCTCATACATAGAGCGTGGCCAAACCACAATGTTCCCACCCTTGTCGGCAGGCTTAAATACCACATCCTTGAGTGATTTCAAATGTTTTAAACATGCATGCTCTGGTCCAGAGAGGTTGTCATCATAAATAGTAGTTGGTATGCTCTCCAAATCTTTGGATACCAGTTGTACAAAGATGTCGACATTCGGGCATGCCGACAAGGGTGGGAATCTCTTGGATTTAGGGCAAATCGATATTGGAACCTTACCTAATGGGAGTTGGTTGTGTTCAACCGCTAATTACTCCAATATATTCAAAGTCTGTTGCTCTTCGGGAAAAGGGAAGGTTTTTTGCACCTCCTCATTATGGAACCACTTCTTAAAGACCAGATTCCGAGCAAAAATATGCAAATCTGTTAGGGCTGTAAATTGATCAAATTTAGTACTGGGTGAAAAAGTCAGACCCTTAGATAGCAATTTTAACTCGATTTGAGAAAACACATAGTTAGATAAATGAATTACCTTTGGGGTTTGTTCATTCTGAGGTCTCTTATTGTTGACAGATTTCAGATTCCAATTACGTTTACCATTCTTTCCATGTCTCGTTTTTATTGTATATCCTGAAGTCTGAGATGTATCAGAGGGTTCAACTATCGATGAGGATGATGATATAGCAAAAGATCTTTGGACACGTTTCTGTGCTTGAAACCGTTTCCATTTGTATACTTGGCCAAGTTGGTAGTCCATATTATCCCGACTAAGTTTTTTGGCCTGTATTTCTTTAATCTGGGTTTCCCATTCAACAGAATGTTTCTCCATAGTCTTATCAAAATCAGCTATGGCTTCACTAGTGGAATTATTTTTGAATTTAGAATAAAGGTCCTGAAGTTCAAATTCAAGATCGTTAATGGTCAAGCTATTTAATTCGATCAAGAGTTCCATCAATTGGTTGGAACCTTGAGAACAGACTTCCTCCCTTTTTGTATGAGCTGCTATTATAGACGTTGAACAAATATCTTATTGTTCCATTATAGTGGATTTATATATGTAACCTTGGCGGTAAAGTAATTTGTTTCACTATTATTGCTGTGTATTTTCACAGATTTTTCACTGACCTGGTCTAAATGGATTTCAAAGCCAGGGATAGTGCCTGGCAAGTACAAGTGGAGCAAGTCTTTGGTGGTGAGCTGGCAGGTGCAGAGAATGGTGATCAGAGAGATATGGGTACCATTAGAGGCCAAATCAAACGTCTATTGCATAGGAGAACCAGAATATGGTGGAATCGGGCATTCCTACAAAATTATATCAAAAATAAATTGATACCTCGTGGGCTAAGAATTCAAGTATCTCCACCATTTCCTGTTGAGAACGAATCCATTAGATCAAGATGGGAGGAAGTCTGTTCTCAAGGTTCCAACCAATTGATGGAACTCTTGATCGAATTAAATAGCTTGACAATTAACGATCTTGAATTTGAACTTCAGGACCTTTATTCTAAATTCAAAAATAATTCCACTAGTGAAGCCATAGCTGATTTTGATAAGACTATGGAGAAACATTCTGTTGAATGGGAAACCCAGATTAAAGAAATACAGGCCAAAAAACTTAGTCGGGATAATATGGACTACCAACTTGGCCAAGTATACAAATGGAAACGGTTTCAAGCACAGAAACGTGTCCAAAGGGGAGGAAGACATGACAAGACTCAAACTTCAAGGTTAGATTTCAGAAAGGCAGATTTTAAGCGACTCAGAAAGAGAATAGTAGGGATCCAATGGCTGGATGTCCTTAAGGACAAAAATGTCCAGGAAGAATGGGAAATTTTTAAAAATGAAATTCTCAAAGCACAATCGTTAACAATCCCGAAAAGTAGGAAGAATGGGAAGCATTTAAGGAAACCAGGATGGATGAACACAGAACTTAAACACATGCTAAAAAGAAAGAAAGAAATGTTTATCAAATGGAAAGAGGGAGGCATATCTAAAGAAGATTGTAATGCAGTCTGCAGATCCTGTAGGGCACGTATCAGGTTAGCTAAAGCTGACAATGAATTAAGGCTTGCAAGAGATGTCAAGAGCAATAAAAAAGGATTTTGGGGGTATGTCAAAAGTAAAAGAAAAGTCAAAGATGCTATAAGGTTTTTACAGGGTGAAAATGGTGAAATGGTAAGAAAGGATGTTGAGAAGGCCGAACTTTTTAATTCCTACTTTGCATCTGTTTTCTCTCAGAAAGAAAATGTAATATCAACTGATATTCACTGTCCTATTAAAGGAATAGAAGAATCCAAGTTGTCTGTAAACAGAGAGATTGTGAGGGAATATTTAGCTAAAATAAATGAGTTCAAGTCTCCAGGTCCAGATGAATTACACCCCAGAGTACTCAAGGAGATCGTAGAAGAAATTTTAGACCACTCTCCATAATCTTTGAAAATTCTTGGAGAACAGGAGAAGTCCCAGAAGACTGGAGAAGAGCAAATGTTGTTCCTATCTTCAAAAAGGGGAAGAAGGTGGACCCAGGGAACTATAGGCCGGTGAGTCTGACTTCTATACCAGGAAAGATCTTTGAACAAATTATTAAAAAACATGTATGTAAGTACCTGAATAAGAATGAAGTGATTAACTAGAGTCAGCATGGGTTTGTAACTAACAAGTCATGTCAGACTAACTTAATTTCCTTCTATGACAGAATCACTGACCGGGTGGATCAGGGAAATGCTGTAGATATAGTATATCTTGACTTCAGCAAAGCATTTGACAAAGTATCTCACACCATCCTTATTGAAAAAATTACCAAGTATGGAATGGACAAGGCAACTGTTAGGTGGATTCATAACTAGCTTAGTGATTGGTCTTAAAGAGTGGTCGTAAATGGCTTCACATCCAGTTGGATAAATGTCTCAAGTGGGGTACCACAGGGCTCTGTCCTGGGACCTGTATTGTTCAACATCTTTATCAATGATTTAGATGAAGGAATTGAGGGTAAACTGATTACATTTGCTGATGACACAAAGCTAGGAGGGATAGCTAATACTAGAGAAGAGAGAGAGAGATGATTCAAAAAGACCTAAATAAACTGGAGCAGTGGGCAGTAACTAACAGAATGGTTTTTAACAGGGAAAAATGCAATGTACTACATCTGGGCAATAAAAATGAAAAAAGCATATACAAAATGGGAGGAATAGAGCTAAGCAACAGTACATGTGAAAAAGACTTAGGTATACTAATAGATCATAGACTGAACATGAGTCAACAGTGTGATGCAGCAGCAAAAAAGGCAAATACAATTCTGGGATGTATTAACAGAAGCATATAGTCTAGATCACATGAAGTCATTATCGGACTTTACTCCTCTTTGGTCAGACCTCATCTGGAATACTGCATCCAGTTTTGGGCACCACATTTTAAAATTGACATCGACAAACTGGAGCAAGTTCAGAGAAGAGCAACCAGAATGGTGACCGGTCTGCAAACCATGTCCTATGAGGAACGGTTACAGGATTTGAGAATGTTTAGCTTGCAAAAAAGAAGACTGAGAGGAGAATTAATAGCTGTCTACAAATATCTCAAGAGCTGCTGTCACATTGTAGAAGGATCATCTTTATTCTCATTTGCACAAGGAAAGACTAGAAGCAATGGGATGAAACGGAATGGGAGGAGACACATATTAGATATTAGAAAAAACTTTTTGACAGTTAGGGTGATCAATAAGTAGAACAGGCTGCCACGAGAGGTGGTGAGTTCCCATTCAATGGACGTCTTCAAACAGAGGCTGGACAGATATCTGTCTGAGATGATTTAGTGAATCCTGCTTTGAGCAGGGGGTTGGACCAGATGACCCAGGAGGTCCCCTTCAACTCTACCATTCTATGATTCTATGATTCTATGAGCATGATCGCTGCCTCCTAGGGTTCCAGCCACTTTTACCTCCTCAACCATTTCCTCCCTGTTTATAAGGATTAGATCCAAAGTAGCAGATCCCCTTGTTTTTTCCCCTACCTTTTGGAAGATAAATTTGTCAGCAAGAGAGGATAAGAATTTGCTTGACCTGTTAGCTTTACTTGAGAGAGATTCCCAACAAATGTCTGGATAGTTGAAATCTCCCATGAAAACGACGTCATATTTTTTGGAGAACTTGGTCATTTGATACATAAAGAGTTCATCCATATCTTCAGCTTGCCCAGGTGGCCTGTAGTAAATGCCTACAATGGTGTCCTTTCCGTTGTTCTCTCCTTGTATTCTTAGCCAAGCAGTTTCCACAGAACTCCCAGTTTCTGCTTCAATCTCTGTGCAGGTATACGCTTTTCTAACATACAATGCGACACCTCCTCCTCGTTTATCAAGTCTGTTTCTTGCAAATAAGTTGTATCCTTTTAGCCTTTTATTCCAATCATGTGTATCGTCCCACCAAGTTTCAGTGATTCCAATGACATCATATTCCTTTTACTGCGTTAGTAGTTCCAATTCTCCTTGTTTGTTGCCCATGCTTTGTGCATTTGTATAAAATCATTTTAGTTTGTGATTGGTTTCTCTTCCTCCCATACTTTTATTATTTCAATTTTTTTGTCTTTGTTCTTCCTTTCCACTTCCAGTAGCAGAGATCTCAATAGTAATTGTCAGCTGTATATCTTTTTCTGGCCTTTTGCTTCCCTTCCCACATTGTTCTAGTTTAAAGCTCTCCTGATGAGTGTAGCAAGGCGACTTCCAAATACATGTTTTCCAGTCTTCGTAAGGTGCACCCCATCTCTAGCAAGTAGTCCATCATATAGGTAATTCATTCCGTAATCCAGAAATCCAAATCCTTGTTGACGGCACCATCGACGTAGCCAGTTGTTCACCTGTAGAATCTTATTCCACCTCATTGTTCCATGGCCATCCACTGGGAGGATGGAAGAGAAGACCACCTGCGCTCCCAATTCATTCACTTTCTTGCCTAAGTCTTCAAAGTCACTGCAGATGGTTTCCAGGTCCATTCTTGCGGTGTCATTTGTCCCCACATGTATTAGCAGGAATGGGTAGTGATCTGTAGGTCCGAAGAGTCTTGATATCCTGTCAGACACATCTTTAATTTTTGCTCCTGGAAGACAGCACATTTCTCTTGAGGTTATGTCTGGTCTGCAGATAGTGGTCTCTGTTCCTTTCAACAGGGAATCCTCCATGATCACCACTCTCCGTTTTTTCTTCACAAAATTTTTCTTTCTCCATCCAGGAGGATTCTGAGGGCTTACAAGGTTATTCATTGTGGGCAAAGTCTTATCTTTCTGTATTTCTTCATGGTTCTCCTGCGTGAGAGCCTGGTACTGGTTCCTGAGCAGTATAGGTGCTGACTGCCTCTCGATCCTCCTGCTTCTCTGGTTCACATGCTTCCATTCCTCTGTTTCGTCAGGTGCAGTTAGAATTTCTTCTCTTTCTGTATCATGAAGAGATAATTCTGCTCTGTCTAAGAACTCTTCACCTCTCTTCTTGATTTCGCAACTTTTCCTCGAACAGGGACACAAACTTGCATTTCTGGCATGTAAAGTTTGTCTTTTCCACTGGGAAGTCTGTGAACATGTAGCAGGATATGCCGCTCACCAAATGGCTCCTGGACGCTTCCATGTTCTTATTGTTGATATGTTATGAAGACAGTGAAAAACGCTCCAAAATTCACTGATGTCCTCATTTCAGCTCCAACGGCCAAAATCCAGTGTTCTTTGAGTTCGTGGAGACTCTTCACTTATCCCAAAATGCAGTGAGAATATGCAAATTGTCTCCTCAGCACTCCTCCCCTGGTTCACTATATAGTTAGCATTCCACTCAGTGACCAGCACTTGAGGTATTCACCAGTAGCAAGTTCTTAAATCATGCTGGATTTTCTATTAAAACTTCAAAAACCTTCCACAAAACAAACATAAAAGCAGTCTGCACTCCTCCACTCACAGTGCAACAATGATACAGCTAGACTCCCTTATATCTGCCAAATGTGAGCAGCCAGTTCCACCTATCTCTTTGACTTCTGATAAACCCGGTCCTTGACAAGTCCTATTAACACTCTCAGCACTATACATGCTGGAGATTACTTTTCTAGACATATCACCGAGGCTATGAACCTCAATGATACATATCTCCCCTCGAGGACCTGTTTTATACAGTGCCTACAAGTAGTATTCAAGCCCCTGCAGATTTAGCTGGTTGACACATGCGGAATTAACTTGGCATTGTGACATTTGTACTGTAGATCAGCCTGGAAATGCACTGCAGCAAATTTTTTTTTTTTTTTTTTTTTAAAACGTTAAAAGTTAAATCAGAGTGTCATTTATTATTCAACCCCTCAAACCACAAGAATTCTGTTTGGTCCCCCTAAAGTATTAAGAAGTAGTTCAGGCACCAAGAATAATGAGCTTCACATGTGTAGATTAAAGATCTCTTTTGCCAGCTTTTTCTGACTATTTAAGACCCTCCCCAAACTTGTGAACAGCACTCAGACATGGTCAACATGGGAAAGACAAAGGAGCATTCCAAGGCCATCAGAGACAAGATCGTGGAGGGTCACAAGGCTGGCAAGGGGTACAAAACCCTTTCCAAGGCGTTGGGCCTACCTGTCTCCACTGTTGGGAGCATCATCCGTAAGTGGAAGGCTTATAGAACTACTGTTAGCCTTCCACGGCCTGGACAGACTTTGAAAGTGTCCTCCCGTGCCGAGGCCAGGCTTGTCCGAAGAGTCAAGGCTAACCCAAGGACAACAAGGAAGGAGCTCCGGGAAGATCTCATGGCAGTGGGGACATTGGTTTCAGTCAATACCATAAGTAACATACTCCACCGCAATGGTCTCCGTTCCAGACGAGCCTGTATGGTACCTTTACTTTCAAAGCGTCATGTCAAGGCTCGTCTACAGTTTGCTCATGATCACTTGGAGGACTCTGAGACAGACTGGTTCAAGGTTCTATGGTGTGATGAGACCAAGATCGAGATCTTTGGTGCCAACCACACACGTGACGTTTGGAGACTGGATGGCACTGCATATGACCCCAAGAATACCATCCCTACAGTCAAGCATGGTGGTGGCAGCATCATGCTGTGGGGCTGTTTCTCAGCCAAGGGGCCTGGCCATCTGGTCCGCATCCATGGGAAGATGGATAGCACGGCCTACCTGGAGATTTTGGCCAAGAACCTCCGCTCCTCCATCAAGGATCTTAAGATGGGTCGTAATTTCATCTTCCAACAAGACAACGACCCAAAGCACACAGCCAAGAAAACCAAGGCCTGGTTCAAGAGGGAAAAAGTCAAGGTGTTGGAGTGGCCTAGTCAGTCTCCTGACCTTAACCCAATTGAAAACTTGTGGAAGGAGCTCAAGAATAAAGTCCACATGAGACACCCAAAGAACCTAGATAACTTGGAGAAGATCTGCATGGAGGAGTGGGCCAAGATAACTCCACAGACCTGTGCTGGCCTAATCAGGTCTTAGAAAAGACCAGTATTAGCTGTAATTGCAAACAAGGGTTATTCCACAAAATATTAAACATAGGGGTTGTATAATAATTGACCCACACTTTTATGTTTAAAATTTAATAAAATTCAACTGAGCAACATAACTTTTTGGTTTGTAAGATTTATGCTTCTGTTCATAAAACCTACTCTCATTTGCAGTTTGAAGGCTCTAACTTATTTGCATCTTATCAAACCAGCTAAATCTGCAGGGGGTTGAATACTACTTGTAGGCACTGTATATATATACACTACCGTTTAAAAGTTTGGGGTCACCCTGACAATTTTGTGTTTTCCATGAAAACTCATACTTTTATTTATCAAATGAGTTGCAAAATGATTAGAAAATATAGTCCAGACATTGACAAGGTTAGAAATAATGATTTTTATTAGAAAGAATAATTTTCTCCTTCAAACTTTGCTTTCGTCAAAGAATGCTCCCTTTGCAGCAATTACAGCATTGCAGACGTTTGGCATTCTAGCTGTTAATTTGCTGAGGTAATCTTGAGAAATTCCACCCCATGCTTCCTGAAGCCCCTCCCACAAGTTGGATTGGCTTGATGGGCACTTTTTGCATACCATACGGTCAAGCTGCTCCCACAACAGCTCAATGGGGTTGAGATCTGGTGTTTGCGCTGGCCACTCCATTACAGATAGAATACCAGCTGCCTGCTTCTTCTCTAAATAGTTCATGCATAATTTGGAGGTGTGCTTTGGGTCATTGTCCTGTTGTAGGATGAAATTGGCTCCAATCAAGCGCTGTCCACAGGGTATGGCATGGCATTGCAAAATAGAGTGATAGCCTTCCTTATTCAAAATCTCATTTACCTTGTACAAATCTCCCACTTTACCAGCACTAAAGCAACCCCAGACCATCACATTACCTCCACTATGCTTGACAGAGGGCGACAGGCTCTTCCAGCATCTTTTCAGGTGTTCTTCGTCTCACAAATGTTCTTCTCTTGTGATCCAAACACCTCAAACTTTGATTCGTCTGTCCATAAAACTTTTTTCCAATCTTCCTCTGTCCAATGTCTGTGTTCTTTTGCCCATATTAATCTTTTCCTTTTATTAGCCAGTCTCAGATATGGCTTTTTCTTTGCCACTTTGCCCTGGAGGCCAGCATCCCAGAGTCACCTCTTCACTGTAGACGTTGACACTGGCGTTTTGCATGTACTATTTAATGAAGCAGCCAGTTGAGGAGCTGTGAGGCGTCGATTTCTCAAACTAGAGACTCTAATGTACTTGTCTTGTTGCTCAGTTGTGCAGCGGTGCCTCCCACTTCTCTTTCTACTCTGGTTAGAGCCTGTTTGTGCTCTCTTCTGAAGGGAGTAGTACACACCATTGTAGGAAATCTTCCGTTTCTTGGCAATTACTCGCATGGAATAGCCTTCATTTCTAAGAACAAGAATAGACTGTCAAGTTTCACATGAAAGTTCTCTTTTTCTGGCCATTTTGAGAGTTTCATAGAACAAACAAATGTAATGCTCCAGATTCTCAACTAACTCAAAGGAAGGTCAATTTTATAGCTTCTCAAATCAGCCAAACCGTTTTCAGCTGGGCTAACATACTTGTGCAAGGGTTTTCTAGGGTTTTCTAAACATCCATTAGCCTTCTTACACAATTAGCAAACACAATCTACCATTAAAACACTGGAGTGGTGGTTGTTGGAATTGGGCCTCTATACACCTATGTAGATATTGCAATAAAAACAAGACGTTTGCAGCTTGAATAGTCATTTACCACATTAACAATGTATAGAGTGTATTTCTGATTCATTTAATGTTAGCTTCATTGAAAAAAAATGTGCTTTTCCTTAAAGTAATGACATTTCTAAATGACCCCAAACTTTTGAACGGTAGTGTATATATGTATATATATATATTGTAAGGCAGCGCTCGTCATCATACTGGGGGTAACTCGCTTCGCTGCGTCAATCAATGCACACGTGCAATGTCTTTACGTTTTTCACACAGTGTTGCAGTTTATTATGGCACTTCATAAACCGCTGTTCACACACAGTTCATCTTAGTCCGCCACCGGCAGGTTTACACACATAAACAATTCATGAGCCAAGTGGCACACCGGCCCACTTGCTCCAGGGTACAGCTTACGGCAAGGTAATAAAGTAGGAATGTTCATATCACAATGTCCATATAGCACCGGGTATTACCTTTGCCGGGTATAGCTGTCTCAGTCCGTTACTCTGCCACCACTGTGGCTCTGCGGCTTCCCAGGTAGGGGTCTCCAGCCGTCGTTCCGTCTAAGGCTACTGACATCCACACAGGATCCAGGCTCTGCCTTCTAGGACTCTTACTCAAGCCGGCTCTCCCTCAAAGGCCACTGACATCCGCACAGGATCCAGGCTCGACCTTTCAGGTACCAGGCTTCACTTCAAAGCCGCTGCCTTCCAAGGCCACTAGCATCCGCACAGGATCTAGTCTTTGCCTTCAGGCTGCCAGGCTGCCAGGCTTCACGGTATCACGGTATCACGGTATCACGGTATCCCACACACATGGGGAACAGGCCTCACGCCTCTCACACCGAACACACCTGTCTCAAATTAAGCAGGTTTATATATGCTGTGCACAGACAGCCACATACTGACAGGACCTTGCTGATGTCACAGTCATGTGATCAGTCAGCTGTGTGTATAGGTCCTGTGTGCTGTCCCAGTCATGTATACAGAGCTTTACTGTGCATGCAGGACCTGGGTGATGACACAGTCATGTGACCAGTCAGATAAAGGGGAAGGTACATGGTCCGGTAAGCACATCCTGGACCATTTACAGTAATGCTAGCAAGCTGCTGCATTACATATCCCCCCCCTCTGTTCAAACTTGTGGGGTTGAACACATAATATACACAATAACATTATAACCCCCAGCTCACATAGAGACCATGAACTTTACAATTGTGCTACTCAGTCCTTGGGACCTTAGTCAATGACACTAGCCCATTCCTTAGGGACCTACCATTTGTCACTGTCACTGACTTCGCCAGGTCACCTTTCCGGGTCGTAACTTTGTCAGGTCTCCCCCGCTCCCAGCGGTCAGTTGTAACCTTGTCAGGTCTCCCCCGCTCCCAGCGGTCAATCGAAACCCTGTCAGGTCTTCCCCGCTCCCAGCGGTCAATACAGCAGCGCGACTCACATGCCCCGGTATCTAAGGTCCGGTTCGACTCCGTACTGTCCCGTCCTCTATTGGGTCGTTTGTATGGGCTGCTCAAACCGGAGTTACTGGAGGTCTCACTACCTCTAAACCCACACCCACTACTCTCAGGACATCCTAAAAGGTCCCTAACTTCAGCTGTAGCTGTTCTGTTATTTAGGGGGCCCTTTCTCTGTCGGGTCTCACTATTTCTAGACGGCTTCCATCTTCTGCTGCTCAGATGATGCTGTCTATCTACTCGCAGTCTAGCGAGATTCAATTGTTCTACCTCCTGCAGGTAGGTCACTCGGTACTCAATCAGCATGCGTATATATTCTAGGCTTTCTTCTGTTCCTACAGCGGAGAAGGACACCATGCCGTCTTCGTCTGGTATCCAGTCCTGTTGATCACGTGGACTGCTTACTCTCATCACACCAGACTTTTTGACCATCATCTGCATGGCTTGACCGCTTCTCCCAATGAGCTTTCTCACCAGGACATGAGGCACCCGGATGACCTCTTCACGCATACTGTGAGCTTTCCTCCTAAGCTCCAGTTGTCTAACGGCTTGCTCCGTCTTCAACCAGAGAAACCGCTTCGTGCGAATACATCGCCAGTGCATATCACTTAGGATCGCGACCCTCTTCACTGTGACTTCGGTCGTGGACAGGACCACCAGCTGTTTAGCTTCTGAGGTCAAGTACACCTTACAGGCTCCCACAGCCTTCTTAAACTCTTCATGCACGGACTCACGGGTGCATTCTTCGCTCAAGTCCTCGGGTACATCTACGAGGCACTTGTACCGAGACGTTTCGGTCTCACCAGTGGTTTCCAGACGATCAACCAGCTCAGGTTTCAGGGACAACTGACTTCCAGCTTCTTCACCCTGGACGCTTCCCCTGAGCTGACTCACAGCTACCACTTCACAACTTTTCGTCTTGACCACCTCCACTTCACCTTTATCTTCCAACACCATACTTTTAGCTCTCCTCAGGTCCACCTTCTCAGGGTCTAAGGGAGTAAGTGCAACTTGTTTGCCTTTTCCCTTCTCCAAGGAGACCTCGTTCACCACGTGACACTTTGCTAGGCGACCTTTGAGCTCTAAAACTTCTCCTTCCAGCTCAGTTACTCGCCTCTCAGCGGCCCGTCTCTGAAGCTCTTCCTGCTTCAACTGCTCTTCCAGCAGCAGAGCTCTCTCAGACCTCTCCGTCTCCAATGTGCCCACTCGGCTCTCAATAGCCAGTCTCTCACGCTTCTCTTGCGTCCACTGGGTTTGTAGCAACTCCTTGAGCTCCCTGATCTCGGCTCTTACTTCCACCGAATCATCCAAGCTCGCATCACTCGAGGAGGTATCTGTTTCACACCTCCCCTCACCAGCGGCCAACTCCTGGCCCTGGTCTGTGGATTTTCCGACAGACTTCTCCATCTTTTTCCGCTCAGCTTCCATCTTGCTGACTGTTTCTTTAAGGTACGTCTCCGCCTTCTGGAGAGCATCACAGGACATCTGTAGCTCCTTCACCTGAGCTTCCAGATCTAGGGTCTTTCCCCGGAGACCATCATTCTCCTCACGGGTGTCTTGCAGAGTGGTCTCAACCGCTTGGCGCACTTGCTCTGCACCCACCTTATCCTCCTCTAGTTTTTCCTTCACCTTGAGGAGATCCTCATAATCTCTCTTACTCTGTTGCAGTTCCCTACTGCGTTCACCACACTCCTTCTTGAAGTCACACAGCTCCTGGTTGAGCTGTTTGCGCAGTCGTTCTAGGATTTGTTCGCGTCCAGAAACACCATTCTGCCGCGCCTCCTTCTCAAGCTTCAACTGCAAAACCTCTTCCTGGATTTTGCGGCGGTCCTCCTTAATTGCGTAGAACATTTCCTTCCACTGGTTAATTTCCTCGTTGCTTCCCTTTAGATCTCGCTGTAAGTCCTTCACAAGCTGGTGTATTTTCTGCTGTTCAGACTCCAGGATCAACTGGATTGAGGACACGTTCCCCAGGTTTCCACATAATTGCTGCCCGTCACTCTGACCCTGCTGGCCGATAGGTTCCAGCTCTTGGTCACGACTGGCCGCCTCCCCTTCCAGGGCTGTCAGATCCTTCTGACTCGGTACCGTACCGGAGGTTGCTACTGGCAACGTCACCTCCTCTTCTACCTCTAATGGAGGATCCACACTTGAAGCAAAGGCACACAGTACTACCCTCTCTTTATTTTTATTTTCAGCCAAGTCTACAGGAGCAACCTTTTTGTGGCCCTTGCGCCGTCTACGAGATGGGGACTCTCTCACCTCGTCTAGCCCCTCCTGACTGAACTCACTTTTTACTTTAATAGTGTCACAGTCAGCTACGGGGTCTGTGTCACTACCCATGGTGTTGTGGACTAACAGGTCACCTCCCACTTTGAGGTCACCCCCTTCTACTGGAGTTACCCCGTTATCAACGGTCACATTGTCATTTTTAGGAGGCACCAACCCACCACCAGTAACAATTTTCAGTTTTCTACACTCCACACTCTTGTGAAAATCCGCCCCTTTTTTAGACTCCGCCCCCTTTTTAACAACCACACCGGCAGGGTAATTTTTACACAAAAAATCAGCAGTAGTCTTAGGACTCAGTTCACAACATCTCTTACCACCTCCCCGGGCACTCTGGGACAACACTGGCGCCCCCGGAGAGTCCATAGAATGGTCCACTGCCGCCATTCCATATGGTGCCCACAGCTCCTGCGGTTCCTGCACCATGTCCAGTAAAAGTTTCCCAAATACCTGCTCCGGTCCCAACCGGCCCTTCAACCGCTCAATAGCTCCAGACAGATCTGCTGCTTTGCTCACAGACATCGCGGTACACTGTTCACACTAGCACTTCATCGCTCTCCCGGAAAATTTTCGTGGCCCCACCAAGCCACCGCAAAACCGGATTTGAGTGCGATGAGAATCTTCGCAACCCCGCCGAGTTGCCGCAAGATGCTTTATACTTCGTGAGCCCCGCCGAGCCACAGCAAACCAGGTTTGAGTGCGACGCCAATCTTCGCAACCCCGCCGAGTTGCCGCAAGATGCTTTATCCACACTCGTCGTCCTGTGCCGTTGCCCCTAGCAACCGGGGTTGTCGTTGCCACTAGCAACCGGGCTGCCGTTGCCCGCACTCTCGAACCATATGTAAGGCAGCGCTCGTCATCATACTGGGGGTAACTCGCTTCGCTGCGTCAATCAATGCACACGTGCAATGTCTTTACGTTTTTCACACAGTGTTGCAGTTTATTATGGCACTTCATAAACCGCTGTTCACACACAGTTCATCTTAGTCCGCCACCGGCAGGTTTACACACATAAACAATTCATGAGCCAAGTGGCACACCGGCCCACTTGCTCCAGGGTACAGCTTACGGCAAGGTAATAAAGTAGCAATGTTCATATCACAATGTCCATATAGCACCGGGTATTACCTTTGCCGGGTATAGCTGTCTCAGTCCGTTACTCTGCCACCACTGTGGCTCTGCGGCTTCCCAGGTAGGGGTCTCCAGCCGTCGTTCCGTCTAAGGCTACTGACATCCACACAGGATCCAGGCTCTGCCTTCCAGGACTCTTACTCAAGCCGGCTCTCCCTCAAAGGCCACTGACATCCGCACAGGATCCAGGCTCGACCTTTCAGGTACCAGGCTTCACTTCAAAGCCGCTGCCTTCCAAGGCCACTAGCATCCGCACAGGATCTAGTCTTTGCCTTCAGGCTGCCAGGCTGCCAGGCTTCACGGTATCACGGTATCACGGTATCACGGTATCCCACACACATGGGGAACAGGCCTCACGCCTCTCACACCGAACACACCTGTCTCAAATTAAGCAGGTTTATATATGCTGTGCACAGACAGCCACATACTGACAGGACCTTGCTGATGTCACTTTCATGTGATCAGTCAGCTGTGTGTATAGGTCCTGTGTGCTGTCCCAGTCATGTATACAGAGCTTTACTGTGCATGCAGGACCTGGGTGATGTCACAGTCATGTGACCAGTCAGATAAAGGGGAAGGTACATGGTCCGGTAAGCACATCCTGGACCATTTACAGTAATGCTAGCAAGCTGCTGCATTACAATATATATATATATATATATATATACAGTACAGACCAAAAGTTTGGACACACCTTCTCATTTAAAGATTTTTCTGTATTTTCATGACTTTGAAAATTGTACATTCACACTGAAGGCATCAAAACTATGAATTAACACATGTGGAATTATATACTTAACAAAAAAGTGTGAAACAACTGAAAATATGTCTTATATTCTAGGTTCTTCAAAGTAGCCACCTTTTGCTTTGATGACTGCTTTGCACACTCTTGGCATTCTCTTGATGAGCTTCAAGAGGTAGTCACCGGAAATGGTTTTCACTTCACAGGTGTGCCCTGTCAGGTTTAATAAGTGGGATTTCTTGCCTTATAAATGGGGTTGGGACCATCAGTTGTGTTGTGCAGAAGTCAGGTGGATACACAGCTGATAGTCCTACTGAATAGACTGTTAGAATTTGCATTATGCAAGAAAAAAGCAGCTAAGTAAAGAAAAACGAGTGACCATCATTACTTTAAGAAATGAAGGTCAGTCAGTGCGAAAAAATGGGAAAACTTTGAAAGTGTCCCCAAGTGCAGTTGCAAAAACCATCAAGCGCTACAAAGAAACTGGCTCACATGAGGACCGCCCCAGGAAAGGAAGACCAAGAGTCACCTCTGCTTCTGAGGATAAGTTTATCCGAGTCACCAGCCTCAGAAATCGCAGGTTAACAGCAGCTCAGATAAGAGACCAGGTCAATGCCACACAGAGTTCTAGCAGCAGACACATCTCTACAACAACTGTTAAGAGGAGACTTTGTGCAGCAGGCCTTCATGGTAAAATAGCTGCTAGGAAACCACTGCTAAGGACAGGCAACAAGCAGAAGAGACTTGTTTGGGCTAAAGAACACAAGGAATGGACATTAGACCAGTGGAAATCTGTGCTTTGGTCTGATGAGTCCAAATTTGAGATCTTTGTTTCCAACCACCATGTCTTTTTGCGACGCAGAAAAGGTGAACGGATGGACTCTACATGCCTGGTTCCCACCGTGAAGCATGGAGGAGGAGGTGTGATGGTGTGGGGGTGCTTTGCTGGTGACACTGTTGGGGATTTATTCAAAATTGAAGGCATACTGAACCAGCATGGCTACCACAGCATCTTGCAGCGGCATGCTATTCCATCCGGTTTGCGTTTAGTTGGACCATCATTTATTTTTCAACAGGACAATGACCCCAAACACACCTCCAGGCTTTGTAAGGGCTATTTGACCAAGAAGGAGAGTGATGGGGTGCTACTTCAGATGACCTGGCCTCCACAGTCACCAGACCAGAACCCAATTGAGGTGGTTGGTGTGAGCTGGACCGCAGAGGGAAGGCAAAAGGGCCAACAAGTGCTAAGCATCTCTGGGAACTCCTTCAAGATTGTTGGAAGACCATTTCCGATGACTACCTTTTAAAGCTCATCAAGAGAATGCCAAGAGTGTGCAAAGCAGTCATCAAAGCAAAAGGTGGCTACTTTGAAAAACCTAGAATATAAGACATATTTTCAGTTGTTTCACACTTTTTTGTTAAGTATATAATTCCACATGTGTTAATTCACAGTTTTGATGCCTTCAGTGTGAATGTACAATTTTCAAAGTCATGAAAATACAGAAAAATCTTTAAATGAGAAGGTGTGTCCAAACTTTTGGCCTGTACTGTATATATATATATATATATATATATATATATATATATATATATATAGATAGATATATAGATATATATATAGATAGATATATAGATATATAGATATATATTGACCTATCTTCAAATATAGAAGTGATTAGCAGTGTCATAATAGATGTTTGAAATTGTCCCTGTGGAACCTAAAATACAAACTTCTGTTGCTGTAACTGCCTGTTGCATATTATTTTAACCTCTCTAATCCACCTGCATATTTCCTCTGGATTGTACTGTTTATGCAGGAAAATACTGTATTTCTTTACCCATTGTCCCATACCAGTAATATCTTCTTGTTCATAGAATTTCTGGCTTCTCCACAAGCCCACAATATGTCAATAAAATTATACTATTTGCATAACACAATCTACAGATTCCTTCGGCAGTTAAAAACACAGCCTTGAGCTAAATGTAGACACCATATGAATATTTTGGGGAGTGTGTTTTTCCATAATAGCTGGATTCTACTAATCAGCTTGTTCTTACTGCAGGAGAAAGCACTTTTTTTGATTCTCTGTCTTGCTTACACAATGAATCAGTTCTCAAGTGTAGCTGCGGAGCATAGCTTTGGGTACACCCTGGATCTTTCATAACCACCTTCAGTTTACTAACAAATTATATACAGTATATTGTATATTTAAACAGATGCTTAGTTTTTTTCTGTAGCTTTAACTAAAGATACCATGATTCGGAACTGTGAAAAATACAATGTCAGCAATCTTGACTTTGCACATGAAAATATATTTTTGTTGTTGTAAAGTATACAGAAGAACCCCTATCTTAATTTTCAAGAAACCAAATAGTCATAAAATTTAATGGACACATTAATCATCCAGTGCTAGTCCATTTGAGTATTGCTTCTGTGTTTCTTGCAAAATAGCAAACAGTAGGAGAGAGATGTATTATAGTATCGCTCCCCTTTAATTCCTTAGTGACCGAGCCAATTATGTCCTTAATGACCAAGCCAAATTTTACAATTCTGACCGGTGTAACTTTATGAGGTAATAACTCTGGAACGCTTCAACGGATCCCACTGATTATGAGATTTGTTTTTCATGACATATTGTACTTTATGATACTGGTAAAATTTGTTTGATATGACTTGCGTTTATTTGTGAAAAAATGGGAATTTGGCAAAAATGTTGAAAATTTTGCAATTTTCAAACTTTGAATTCTTAAGCCCTTAAATCAGAGTTATGTCCCACAAAATAGATAATAAATAACATTTCCCACATGTCTACTTTACATTAGCATAATTTTTGTAACAAAAATTTTTTTGTTAGGAAGTAAGAAGAGTTAAAGGTTGACCAGCATTTTCCAATTTTTCCAACTAAATTTACAAAACCATTTTTTCACAGGAACTGAAGCAACATGGAAGGAAAAAATTAACATTTATCTTTTTTCACTAAAATTTTACTTCAGACCCCAATCATTTTATTTTCACAAGGGTAACACGAGAAAATGGACCACAAAAATTTGTTGTACAAATGCTCCTGAGCATTCTGATACCTCATATATGGGAGAAAACCACTGTTGGGCACACGACAGGGCTCGGAAGGGAAAGAGCATCGTTTTACTTTTTGAACTCAAAATTGGCTGGAATCTAGAGCAGACGCCATGTCGCGTTTGGAGAGCCCCTAATGTGCCTAAACAGTGGAAACCCCCAGAAATGATGCTATTTTGGAAACTAGACTCCTCAAGGAACTTATCTAGATGTGTGGTGAGCACCTTGAACTCCCAGGTGCTTTGCAGAAGTTTATAACGTAGAGCAGTGAAAATTGAAAATCAAACTTTTTCCATAAATATGATCTTTTAGTCCCAATTTTTTTATTTTCACAAAGGTAAGAGGATAAAATGGCCCCAAAAATTGTTGTGCAATTTCTCTTGAGTATGCCGATACCCGATATGTGGGGAAAGCACGCTATTTGGGCGCATGGTAGGGCTCAGAAGGGAAGGAGCACCATGTGACTTTTGGAACATAAAATTGGCTGGAATTGAGAGCAGACGCCATGTCGTGTTTGGAGAACCCCTGATGTGCCTAAACAGTGGAAAACCCCCACATGTGACCTCATTTTGGAAACTACACCCCTCAAGGATTTTATTAAGGGGTATAGTGAGCATTTTGAATCCGGAGGTTCAACACAGAATTTGATAACATTAGGTTACCATATTGAATATGTGGTCATTAGTGTTGAGCTCGAGTGCTCTCTACTTGAGTTTGCATCAGGTGTTCGGGTATGCACCGAGTATTGCGGGTGCTCGAGTTACCGCCCAACATGTTTTGAGGCTGTAAGACACCCCAAAAAAAAACATGCGGGGATTGGCCTCGATTGACCGCGATACTCGGTGTATACCCAAGCACCTGATGCAAATTCAATTAGTGAGCACTTGCGCTCAACACTAGTCGTCATCATTTTTTTCTTTACTTTTGAAAAAATCCCAACCCTAACACAATTATAACCCAAACCCTAACACAACCCTAACACAACCCTAAACCAAACACAACCCTAATCCTAACCCTAATCCTAACCCTAATCCTAACCCTAACACAACCCTAATCCTAACCCTAACATAACCCGAATCCAAACCTTAACCCTATCTCTAATCCTAGAACAACCTTAATCCTAACCCTAACCCCAAACCTAATGGCAAAGAATGGAAAAAAATATATATTTTTTAGTTTATAATTTTTATCTAACTAAGGGGGTGACAAAGGGGTATTTGATTTACTATTTTTTTGCTTTAGATCACTGTGATAGGGTATATCAGAGTAATCCATAGAAACCAATATGAAAAATTCCCTAGTGTTGCCGGGTACCAGCCAGCAGATCTCGACGGGCGCACTGCGCATGTGCCTGCCTTTTTTTTTAGGAAGATGACAGAGGGCCGGGGACGGAGCAGGAGGGAACCGGGGATGGCAGAGGTACCAGGGTGGCTCGGGGGGCATCATTTCTCTCTCCTCTGACAAGTATATCATGTTAGAGGAGAGAGAAGTCATTCTAACAGCAGGCACACTAACCCCGGTAGCTGGGATCCTGGTGAATTTCTGACTCTGGGGGGCATTACAGCCTTATTCCCGATCGCCATTTTAAAATGGCAATGAGGGATTAAGACCCCTTAACGGCTGCCGTTTTAATGCATATCGGCAGCCATTAAGGGTTTAAAGGGGACCTGTCACTTGCTCAAATTAATTGTCTTAAATACCTTGTAAAAATCCTTGGGCTCTCTTCATTCTGTGACTTTTTTCCATTTTGCGTTGCATTGCTCTTTTGCAGAGATAGTCACTTTTTTTTTCTCCTGGAGCACACTATGAAAAATTTCTGCTTTGCAGTCCAACTAGGTGTTTATTCAGTCTTCTCTAAGGTTGCGCACTTTCACCCCTCGCTACCAGAGGCTGTCAATCACAGCTCATTAGCTGATCTAGCAGTCTAATCTCAGATGCTTCTGAGCTGTTATTAGCAGTGTCTAGTATGGAAGGGTGAAAAAAGATGCCCCTAGAGAAGACTCTGGCGAAATGACCAGTTGAACTAGAAGCAGAGATTTCACATTCTGCTCTACAAAAGAGAGAGATGTGAGTATTTCTGCAATGGTGTGACACAGTGCAAAATAGAAAAGAGAATCAGGGAACCTCATGGATTTTTCAAGGTATTTAGCTCACTTTCTTTGAGTAAGTGATATGTCCTCTTTACTGTTTACCAGACTATATTTTTTTGAGAAGAAAAAGGAGTAGCAGAAGTTGGATGACATTGAGTTTGCTCAGAGAGCTAAGAAGCTGATTAGCATCACACCTGGGAGAGTTGACCACTCAGCCCTTTTAAAAGGCATTCATATGAAAAGATAAATTTTCTAAAATTACCAACACAAATTCTATAGTTTTCTAAGGGGGATTGTGATTTTTTTTTGTAAGTCAGATGCAATTAATGACCTAGGATATCCATTTTCATTACAGGGCAATAAAGAATGTATGAAGCAGTCTCAGCAGTTGAGTTTGTTCATACCAGGCAGACAATGGCTGTGTTACATAGCTGGCATCTACCTATAATGTCAGAGGGCAGAGGGTGCTCTGTTCTTTATTATTTGATATTTGACCACTTAAATGCTTCAGTCAATCTTTGACAGCAACATGTGAATGACGTCAATGCCAGCGCACATGGTCAACGGCTTCCATCGGCTCTGTGACACAACAGGCATATGCTGCAGTACAGTGGTGTAACGTAGCATGGGATGGTAGTCGTGGGCGAGGAACTCGTCTTCCACTCTCAGCACGCTACATGTAAACTCTTAGGGCGTTACCCTTTTGCAAGCAGCATGATGCTGGTGACTTTGGCGGTCCACAACCACATGTTGCAAAGTTCAATGAGGGAGACGACCACTCAAATATGAACTGTCTTTTACTGAATAATAACGTAGGGAGGAGTATGTACAGTGGACAGTGGGTGAAAAACTTTGTGAACGTTTCTCTTTGAACATACAACATTTTCATACACTTTCCATACCTTCCTGTGCTCGCTTCACTCTCTTTCTGTTAGCTTCTCTCTCTAGCTTCACCACCATCAAGCATAACACTTCAGGAGTTTCCCTAGTCTCCAACTCATTTAACTGGCAGATAACTCGGTGGCGCAGTGGTTAGCACTGCAGCCTTGCAGCGCTGGGGTCTGGGGTTCAAATCCCACCAAGGACAACATCTGCAAGGAGTTTGTATGTTCTCCCCGTGTTTGCGTGGGTTTCCTCTGGGTTTTCCGGTTTCCTTCCACACTCCAAAGACATACTGATAGGGGAATCTAGATTGTCAGCAACTATAATGTATGCAAAGCGCTGCGGAATATGTTAGCGCTATATAAAAATAAAGATTATTATTATACCATCCCGCTATGCTTCCTGCTTCAGACCTCGTCTCCAGAGAATTACTCACTTCTTCACATGCTCTTCCTTGTCTCCCCTCTGGATCACGCTATCCATTATCTCAGTCTCCACTCACTTTCGGGACCGCCAATCCACGCGGCCTTGCTGAGTTCTCAGACAAAAGGTCTGCTCTAGCTGCTGGCTAGGCCCTATCTACCTTCCTGAGAGGAAACTCCCCCTGTCCCTTCACTTTAGCCCCTCCCACACCGGGCTAGTCCCCATCATCAACTCTACCTGTCCCTATCAACTATCTCTTGCTGGGCAGAACACAACCTATCACTAATAACGAACATTACTAAACACATTGCACATCAAAATACATTACAACAATATACGAATCTTCAAAGGGAAACATGGGCAACACCTCCAGCGACTTACAGTGGCATTGCAGATTATAGCACAAGTGATCAAATACTTGCTGGTTCAAGTCCCCTAAAGAGACTAAACATAAAAGATAATGTTTAAAAAATATTATAAAAAAAAGTAAAAAATATAAAAATACCAACACAATCCCCTCACAATTTACTCATCTTAAATAGATTAGAAGGTTAATTGTGGAAAGAGACATTGTTAAGGGAAATCTGTCACCAGGTTTTTGATATGTTATCTGAGAGCACTATAATTGCAATGATGTGTCACTTGCTAGACTGTGTTTTCCTGTTTCAATACAATTAGTGTTTTATCAGCAGGATATTATGACTACACAAGCTGCCCGCATGCCTCCTAGTCCAACCACTCCCCCACCACTGATTAGCAGCTTTCTGTCACTATACAGTACACTATAGACAGAAAGATGCCAATCAGTGATGTGGGCAGGATTACACAGGGCAAAACATTCTGAGCTCTGCTAAATCTTCAAACAGAAAAAAATATAATTCTATTATAACTGCTGTATCCAGTAAACTCTCAGAAGGTAACACTCACTTGGCTCTGTGAATGTAACTATAGATATAGTGTATCAGCAGGCAGTATGACACAATAGAACATCAGCAGGCAGTATCAAATATCATAGGCTTAGTCCAGGTTCACATATTCAGCAAAGGCAGATATGCACGTCGTTTCCATCGGGTTGTCCGTCATTTTGATAGAAATTTCCTTTCTAGAGTTTATTCCTTTAATTAGTCAGAAAAACAGAACTCTGAACACCAATGTAAATCTAGCCTTAGGTCTCATTTACACATCCATGTTTGTTCCCTTATGCAAAAAAATGGTCTGAGTGTTTTGGATCCCAATTTCATCAGTGTTTGGTCCGTATCTCAGTTTTTATCATCAGTGTTTCATTAGTGATTTTCACATGAGAATAAATTTACTGGCCAAAAATTTCCAGGCTCAGATTTCGTCCCTTTTTGAATATTGGCACCACATTTGCTATGTACCAGTCCTGTGGGACAGAACCTGTTATTATGGAATATATGAATATAAAAAATAACGGTCTGTCTATCACGGTATTTGATTCCTGCAGTACTACTTTAGTGTTTTTAGGTGACCCAGTACTTCCTGCTGGGTTAAGCCGCTGACATTTCAAGGGAATCTGTCACCACTTTGGAGATATCAGACCTCTACTATGGGCATAAAGGGTATAGAAAAGTAAATCTATACACCTCCGGCCGGGAGGTGAGGGAAGAAAAGGCACGTCACTGGGCCCTGTGACATGCAGGGAGGGGGGGAAATATGATAAACGTGTACTTAGGCTGGGATTTGGTGGAATAACAAACAGATGGGTGGGGATAGCTTGGCATCCAGGGGACGCCAAGCCTGTGAAAAACCAAGAAGATAAAACTACATTTCTCTGCATTCAGACTTCTACTATGGGCTATACAGGTATATATAGATTTACTTTTCTATACCCTGTATGCCCATAGTAGAGGTCTGATAATTCCAAATTGGTGACAGATTCCCTTTAATGGAGAATTTCTAGTATCCCTGATCATGTCGTCTATGGGATTTTCTTGTGTAAATACTATAGAGAAAAAGGCTTTTAGCTGATTGGCCTTTCCCTCATTCTCTTCCACCAATTCACCCAGAATATATTTGAAGGAGCCAACACTATCACTTTTAAGTTTCTTACTGTTTATGTAGTTGAAGAATATTTTTGGATAATTATTACTTTCTTTGGCAATAAGTCTTTCTCGCTCAATCTTTGCTGCCTTGATTTGCCTTTTATACCATTTTCTTTTCCATAATTATTAAAGAAGCACTCCTCCCATCAACATTTTTATCCTATTAATATATTGCAATCATCATATTATATAGCACTGTGTACTTGCAATTGCTCATTTTGCCCTTCTACCCAGCTAGTTCTTCTCTTTTCTATTAGATCTATGGCGTCATGTGATTAAACACTGACTAGCTAAATCCTTCTAAGCTCTATGTAGAAACAGTAGGTAAATTTTCATTGTATGAGTCATAAGTCACAACAAGAGTCCCTAGCAGGAGGTAGAGGTGGAGCAGATGGGTCAGGAGTTGAAGAAGGGAATGATTTCTGCAGGGACCGGACACTTCTTGCTTCTACATAGAGCAGAGAAAACTAGCTAGGTAGGAAGGCAAAATGAGCAATTGTAAGTAGACAGTGCTATATAATATGATGACTGCAATATATTTGTCACTAGTGGGTCGCATCCTGATGTGACCCCTGGGGGATCTGGGTTCAGAAGGTCACAACGCTTAATTGATCACAGGTCATCCTTGGAGCCCATTTGACTATTACATTGAATTGGAGTTTATTCACTATCATTCAGTGCTGAAAGGCTTAAGAGCCTTTTCCCTTCTTGCTATGAACTTGTAGCTTTAGAACTCAGATGCAGCACCTTGTGACCACTCCCTTCCATTATATAAACCCACTGCTAGCTCCATCCCTTGCCGGTTATAGTTCTCCTATACTGATCTCTTTGAAGGAGCCTGTCTCTAGATAAGCTGTGGTGTTCATTCCTGTTCAACTCACTGAACTACAAAAAGAGATTGAAGCCACACACAATAAATTGGAGCAATATAAAATTAACCCTGATTATCAGACTTATAATGATCGCATACAACAAGCAGTTTCCAGATTAGAAACCACTATTATGACACGGAAAAAGTCTAAATTCCAAAGGGATCAAACGGATTATTCACAACAACAGGTGTATGATTGGGGTAGGTGGATATGCACCTCCCAATCACCTAAGTCCATTTTAAAAAATAAAAATAATCAGTCTAATACGCCATCTGATTTCCACGTCAGTTTTAGTTCCTCGGACCAAGAGTCAATAGACAGTAATGTCACTGACACAGGAACTCGAGAGAATCTCACTTATTATCGCAAGCCCAAATATTACAAGAGCCATAAACAGACAAAAAACGGAAAAGGAGGGGAGGACGCAAACACAGCAAACCCCCCAGGCATGACAACTCGCCGAAAGAAATATTTTTAACATCACATAAATCCAATGTTCTGAATTTGTCAAAACAAGTTTTAACTCAGAAACAAGATGAAGTTCTTCACTTGGCTTGAATTTTGTACCAGACCGTAATTTCAACCTTTTCTCCACTCTATTGGATCTGAATAGATTCATACGGAATCTTACTATAAAAAAACACTTTACAACAGAGGATAATGAGCAACCTGAACTCCCTCAAACTACTGTCAATGAATACAGAGACTTGAATTTCAAGGAACAGATGTCTTTATTGCATTTGCAGGATCTTCAGAATCCTTTGGAACCGGCTTCTATTCAAACCTCGATGTCTACTTCGTTTAAAACTAGAAATCCTTCTTTTTATCCCTTACAGACAAGGGTGGACTGTATGGATCGCTTTCAGGATACAATGGAAAGAGAGCTCAAATCGCTGGCACAGGATGTCAAGCATCATGGTTCCCACCATAACTTATCATCTTTACACTATCAAGCATTGCAGGAATTGAGAAATATGCCACATATTGTTATACGTATGGCTGATAAGGGGGGCTTAGTAGTTGTGCTGGACACTGACACATATAGATCCCAGGTTGCATCTTTATTGGAGGATTCATCTATATATTGTAAATTAAGGTGTGATCCAATTGCAGATATTAAAAAACAAACCTATGAAATTGTAAGTGACGGTTATATGTTGGGTGTATTATCTAAAAACCAAAGAAATTACCTATTGGTAGATTTTACAATCACCCCTATTATGCACGCATTGCCCAAGGTTCATAAGGGAGTCAGCCCACCCCCTATGAGGCCCATCATCTCGGGCATAGGATCGGTCACTGAACGATTAAGTGAGTGGGTTGACTCGCTTTTGCAACCATTATCACAACGAACAGCTGGTTTTCTCAAAGATACTGGAGATGTATTGGGACAACTTTCTAATATAGTTTGGAGACAAGATTTTGCATGGATTGCTTGTGACGTAACGGCATTATATACCTCAATCCCTCGAGAAATTGCAGTGGAAGCACTCTCATATCATTTGAAAAAATACAGTGATTATACGGAAGACCTATGTACATTTATTATACAAGTGGTTAATTTTCTTATGACATGTAATTATTTTTCTTTTGATGGACAATATTATTTACAATCTAGAGGCGTGTCAATGGGTGCTAAACACTCTCCATCATTGGCCAATCTAGTTATGGCCTATTGGGAGGAAGGTTATCTTTACAGTTCTGATAATCCTTTTACCAAACCCCTGGTCTGGTATGGCAGGTACATAGATGACCTACTGTTCATGTGGTCAGGCGATGTGTCTGCCATACCCGACTTTGTGCAATATTTAGATGTCAATCATTGCAATCTGACATTTACGCATAGGGTTGAAATTTCTGCCATTTCATTTCTGGATTTTAATTTGCGGGGCATTCCAGATCAACACATATTGACTAGTACTTACTGTAAACCACATTCTGGATCACTATTTTGCATGCAAGTAGTAGTCATCCGCCCCATACTATCAAAGCATTACCTGTGGGTGAATTTACACGTGTTGCAAGGCACTGCAATGATGAAAACACTCTATCTACAGAACTTACACATACATGGTCCAAACTTTCGGAAAGGGGGTATCCTAAATGGACCCTGAATAGAGCCAAACATATAATCAAACATAAGAGACACCAAAATTTGGGACCACGTATTGTTCATAATAATTCTAATAGACTAGTCCTGTCATTGCAGTATAGCCCTCAGTTTAATATAATCAAATCTATTTTTTTCAAACACATATCCATTTTGTATGAGGATGCAACTTTATCTAAAAATTTACAATCCAATTGTTCTGTAATAGCAAGGAGAGGTGTCACTATCGGTAACATCGTTTCACCGTCTTTTTTCTCCTCTAATAATTTAAAAAGTAATACTTGGCTAAATCACTCTGGTTTCTATAAGTGCGGCCACAATAGATGTCGGACATGCAAATATACAGTACAGACCAAAAGTTTGAACACACCTTCTCATTTAAAGATTTTTCTGTATTTTCATGACTATGAAAATTGTACATTCACACTGAAGGCATCAAAACTATGAATTAACACATGTGGAATTATATACTTAAAAAAGTGTGAAACAACTGAAAATATGTCTTATATTCTAGGTTCTTCAAAGTAGCCACCTTTTGCTTTGATGACTGCTTTGCACACTCTTGGCATTCCCTTGATGAGCTTCAAGAGGTAGTCACCGGAAATGGTTTTCACTTCACAGGTGTGCCCTGTCAGGTTTAATAAGTGGGATTTCTTGCCTTATAAATGGGGTTGGGACCATCAGTTGTGTTGTGCAGAAGTCTGGTGGATACACAGCTGATAGCCCTACTGAATAGACTGTTAGAATTTGTATTATGGCAAGAAAAAGCAGCTAAGTAAAGAAAAACGAGTGGCCATCATTACTTTAAGAAATGAAGGTCAGTCAGTGCGAAAAATTAGGAAAACTTTGAAAGTGTCCCCAAGTGCAGTTGCAAAAACTATCAAGCACTTCAAAGAAACTGGCTCACATGAGGACCGCCCCAGGAAAGGAAGACCAAGAGTCACCTCTGCTTCTGAGGATAAGTTTATCCGAGTCACCAGCCTCAGAAATCGCAGGTTAACAGCAGCTCAGATTAGAGACCAGGTCAATGCCACACAGAGTTCTATCAGCAGACACATCTCTACAACAACTGTTAAGAGGAGACTTTGTGCAGCAGGTCTTCATGGTAAAATAGCTGCTAGGAAACCACTGCTGAGGACAAGCAACAAGAAGAAGAGACTTGTTTGGGCTAAAGAACACAAGGAATGGACATTAGACCAGTGGAAATCTGTGCTTTGGTCTGATGAGTCCAAATTTGAGATCTTTGGTTCCAACCACCGTGTCTTTGTGCGATGCAGAAAAGGTGAACGGATGGACTCTACATGCCTGGTTCCCACCGTGAAGCATGGAGGAGGAGGTGTGATGGTGTGGGGGTGCTTTGCTGGTGACACTTGGGGATTTATTCCAAATTGAAGGCATACTGAACCAGCATGGCTACCACAGCATCTTGCGGCGGCATGCTATTCCATCCGGTTTGCGTTTAGTTGGACCATCATTTATTTTTCAACAGGACAATGACCCCAAACACATCTCCAGGCTGTGTAAGGGCTATTTGACCAAGAGGGAGAGTGATGGGGTGCTACGCCAGATGACCTGGCCTCCACAGTCACCAGACCTGAACCCAATCGAGATGATTTAGGGTGAGCTGGACCGGAAAGTGAAGGCAAAAGGGCCAACAAGTGCTAAGCATCTCTGGGAACTCCTTCAAGATTGTTGGAAGACCATTTCCGGTGACTACCTCTTGAAGCTCATCAAGAGAATGCCAAGAGTGTGCAAAGCAGTCATCAAAGCAAAAGGTGGCTACTTTGAAGAACCTAGAATATGAGACATATTTTCAGTTGTTTCATACTTTTTTTGTTAAGTATATAATTCCACATGTGTTAATTCATAGTTTTGATGCCTTCAGTGTGAATGTACAATTTTCATAGTCATGAAAATACAGAAAAATCTTTAAATGAGAAGGTGTGTCCAAACTTTTGGTCTGTACTGTACATCAGCTACTAAAAAATTTTTCAATTATAACCACACAGAAACTTTCAAAATCAAAGGACACATAAATTGTAACAGCACGAATGTGGTTTATATAATTCTATGCAAAATTTGTGATCTTATACAGTATATGTTGGTTGCACAACAAGAAATCTTAAAGTTCGCATTTCAGAACATTTAACTGATATATCTACTCTTTCTAGTACCAACCGTAATATTTCACATGCCTCTAGGCATTTTATTCAATTTCACCAGAGATCGTGCAGTTCTCTACAGGTCATTGGTATAGAGAGGGTTAAACCTGCACATCGAGGAGGAGATTCCAGACACCGTTTACTCACCAGAGAAGCATTCTGGATCTACAACCTTGGATCCCGCTTCCCAGGCGGACTCAATGCACGCCGTGAAATCATGTTTCATTATTGATTCTACTTCATGTTTCTGTCAGTTTATTTTATCTATTTCATGTAACATTTCATGTTAAAATGAATTTTAACTCTTTTCTTGTTCTTTCTCTCTATAATGGTTTTATTATTTTTTCCATTTTATGTGATTGGCTCACACTAATTATGCACCCTATTCACACTCTCATGTGACGAAGTATATCGATCTGATTGGTTGTTATTGGATATAATACTATAGTGTGTCATATGCATGTCAGCTTTGACAAAGAACACAGCTCTGTTTTCGAAACGCATTGCGTTTTTTCCATGTGAGATTCCCCGATGTAATTTGGAAATTTTTAAACTGCGTGGATTTGCTTCAATAAATATTTGCACTTTTGGAAGCTGGTTTCTTCAACTTTTTTTCATGCAAACACGTGAGGCCACACGTACCCGTGCTTCCTTCCAAAGCCTGTAGCAATCAGGTGAGCTGAATCTACTTTCCTCTTTGTTCATTCCTGTTGCAGCAGCTCATGAGTTCTACTTGTTGTGTCTTTTCCCACCTGTACAGTGTCCATTTTAGGACATGATCAGATATGAAAGTCAAACATCATAATTTTTGAGTTTGAAGCTAAATACCGTGTTTGAGAACTGACTTTGACATCTGAGTTTGATATGTAACTTTTGAAAAAAGTCACTGTTCGCTGCTGGGACTTGAACCTAAAACACTGTCTAGAAGACAGGGGACTTAATATTGCACTATACACTCAAAGAAGCCTAGGCATTTTATTTGGTTATGTGATTTTCAGTGCAAACCTGTCTGAAACCCATTTGGACTTTCACACAGACTTCAAGCATGTCAAATTCAAATGATGTGTGACTTTGATATGTGAGTCTGATATCAATTGAGTGTATAGCTCAATGGTAAGTGTACTGGCTTCCCGACATAGAGTTTTGGGTTCAAGTCCCAGAAGTGTACAGTGAACTTTCTTTATTATTATTATTATTATCTGTTTTAAAAGTCAGATGGCAAAGTCACTTATTAAAGTCAGATGTCAAAGTCACATATCAAAGTCACATTTTAAAGTCACATATCAAAGTCAGATGTCAAAGTCACTTGTCAAAGTCAGATGTCAAAGTCACTTATCAAAGTCACATTTTAAAGTCACATATCAAAGTCAGATGTCAAAGTCACTTGTCAAAGTCAGATGTCAAAGTCACTTATCAAAGTCACATTTTAAAGTCACATATCAAAGTCAGTTCTCAGACAGGGTATTTAGCCTCAAACTGACATTCTGATGTTTGACTTTGATATCTGATCATGTCCTAAAATGGACACTGTACACCTGTTTGTCTTACCATCCTTGTGTTGTCTTATTGTAGTAGTGGGGCTAGTGTCTCGCTGGCTTTCGCACTAGACAGTAAAAGTTCTGGGTCAGCGAGGGCTTCGGCACGTGATCGCACACAGGGAGAAGATCATGTCTAGGATCTGACTCAGGTTTATGTTTGGAGGTGACCCCTCTCCCTTCTCCTTATCACCAGGACCTTACTTGTACATCTTCCCTAGTGTTCCCCTCGTGTCCTGCATTCTGGGAGTCCTCTCGCCACCAGCGTGACAATTTTACGAGAATAAAAATTTTGATGGGAGTGCTTTTTTAATGCCTCATCATTACCCTCTTGCTTTAATTCTCTAAATGCCTTATTTTTGTCATTTATTCAGGTCTATTTAGCCATAGTGGTTTACTTCTATTTCTAGCTTGTTTATTCCCATAGGGTATATGTTTTGCATAGCTCCTATTCAGGATGCTGATAAAAGTCTCCCGTTTACTTTGTGTACTTTTATATCTCAGGACATTGTCCCAGTCTATGGCACTAAGATCATCTCACCCATTGAGAATTTGCTTTCCTGAAGTTCAGCATCCTTGTAGCCCCTCTACTATACATCTTATTAGAGGATACATGAATGAAAGCTTATTATTTTGTGATCACTATTACTCAAGTGACCAGTAACCAGTTTGACATTCTTTCTGGCTTACAGGTTAAAATTAGGTCAAGAAGTGCCCTCCCCTTATCCCTAGATTAAACACCCCTCAAACCATCCAGCCATTCTTTGCTCAGCACAGATGCACCCTCCACATTGAGGTGCAGCACATCTCTAGCCTGTAGCCGACATAGACGTTGTCCCAGTTCTCAGCATAGAGATTGTCTCAGAATAATGCTTTTGTCGTGTTATCACTGTGAGAAAAATTACAGCAATATTAGTTTCATGACCAGTTATGGGTTTTGCATTTAAAAGATGGACAGGGAGGGATGAATATTGCTTTCTATACCTGGTATTGTGTAAAGTGACTTTATCTGCAAACAATGAGTAATACCCATGTTGATGTGTGAAACCACACCCTATAATAAGCCGTGCCCCCACCCACAACCCTTTTTTTATGGTATTTTTTTGGTGTAAAAGGTGACGAGCCTACTTGGCGGGCAGGGTGGTCACCAATGCCTTATCTGCCTACAGTACCAAAATACCTTGTTCCAGTCCTGGTCAGATCTATTTTTTTCCACACAAGGGCACATAATAACAGGCACCTGTTATGGCCGATCGGTACATATCTGATGATCTGTGTCTGTATGATGAGCAAAATGATGGAAGAACACCACTGTGAAAAATAGAAAGGATCTTAATATAAAGCATGCATACATTTTCTATTAAATAGAGGTGGTGTTATGGCAAGGGAATGTATGTCTATCAATAGAATTGGATCAATGGTATTTATTTATGATGTGACAGTGAATAGAAATAGCAAGTTGAATTCTTAAGTGAAAAGAGCCATAGAAGCTTTAAGTCACACAGGCGTGCCGATACGGCTCATTATACTGTGAGCCGCAACTGTAAGCTCCCAGGAGAAATAAAGTTAATTTTAAATAAAGTGGCTGGGCACCTACATAAGGCTATTAACCTACAGATTAGCCTTATGTCTGCAGGTTAATAGTGTTACCAGACATGACAAGTTCCCTTTAAGCCTGGTCACTATGGGGTTAAAATTATTGCTGTGAAATTGAAGAGACTATATAAAAAAGTTTTTAATTCTTCAACAGTTAAAGACATTTACCTAACTGTGTCCCCGATCCTCCCTACTAGTCTTCATTTTAGAGCACAGTCAAACGGCCGTATAACACAGACGACGATCACATTGCAATGCACAGATTGGCCATCGGCTCTCCTGACCACAGTGTGACAACATGTATTTCTTTCTACGCAGCTGTCACGCTCGGGTTGGGAAAGCCATCCCAGCATTGCAATGCTCTCGTCGTCTGTGTTATATGGTCATCTAACTGCACCCTTGCTTTGACTGCAGCAGTGACGCTCCATATAACTCATATGATACTGTCAATCTGGCGCCTCAGCGGTAAATGACCTTTAAAGCCAGTGATTGCTGCAGCAGTCTCATGGGATATACCGGATGTCACTACTGCATCCAAGGAAGACAGAAGACCAGTTCTGAGAATAGAGGATGTGGCGCTGGAATGGTGACATCAAATAGGTCTGAATGTATATTTTCAACTTAATAGAGCTCTATTCGTGACTGTTGGCTGTTTTTTTTTTAATTAAAGGGGTTGTGCCACGAACAAAGTACATTTTAAATAATAGATCTTAGAATAAAAGAAAAAGTTACAAATTCGGATTTGTTAGAAAAAAAAAAGTTCCTGTCCTGAGATAATCTTATAAATGTGCCCCTGTGCAATGGATGTATCCGACCATGCAGGAACATGGTAGGATATCCACAGCTCCTGGGCAGTGGAGGAAGCAGGGGATCACAGCTAATTCTTTCTGTGAGGTAAAGCAAGTTTTTAAAGAGGCAGAGAAATGTTTTACCTCACAGAAAGAATCAGCTGCGATCTCCTGCTGTAATGTCTGTATACTCTTTTGCTTTCTCTCCTGCCCAGGAGCTGTGGTATGATCAGACCATGTTCCTGTACTGTCAGACACAGCCATTACACAGGACATGGCAGGGGTACATTTAAAAGATTATCTCAGCACAGTAACATTTTGTTCTAACACATCCAATTGTGAAACTTATTTTTATTCCATGATCTACGTGATTAAAGCGTACTTTGTTCATGGGACAACCCCTTTAACTTGCTAAATCTAGTTAATGCTATATTTTTGGAAGGCCTCTTGGATTAATTTGTTAACCAACTGCCATAAATTTCTTGTGGCTGGCAATGGGCTTAACCCCCATGCTACTGTTAATTTACTACAAGGGGTTAAGGCTCCTGCAATCTAGCAAGAGTAAGTCTGGTCTCTGACTGTCAGCTATAGTTCATGCTCCTGGGAAGAAAACTGAAGGATTTATTGCCTGTTTTGCCCTGTTTTTCACCAACTACTGTGCATTCAATGAGCACTATGAGGTGAACAGAAGCAATGGCATAACAGAATTGCTGGCTCCAAGGAGACCCTGATGAGCTTTGCCAGTTAAGTAAGGCACAGGAGGGGGCCATTTTCATTGGTAACTGGGGCTTTTATGGATGAACAATAAACAAAAAAATGTTCCCCAGAGATCTCTATGATCTCTTGGAAAGCAAATTATGTAAAAATAAATCTGGATGATCAATATCAGGGCTCTGTTGGGGCAAAACATAACTTCTAGGACTCCTTTTTCTTCTTTATGCTGATACTTTTTATTGATTTTAGTTCTATTTTTGGGGTCATTCTCCTGCTGCAAAATAAATATAGAGTCAATCAGATGCCTCCTTGATCATTCACTACACCATTAATCCTGACCAAATCCCTAACTCCATTGGCTGAAATGCAGTCTTAGGTTTGCAAGGAACCTCCACCATGCTTCACTGTTGCCTGCAGACACTCATTATTAGCAAACAAACTGCAACCGAATATGTCAACTTCAAGCACATCAGTACAGAGCATCTGCACCCTAGTTCCTATGTATTCGTGCATAGTTGAGTCACTCGCCTTTGTCTCCATGTCAAAGGTATGGCTTTTTGGCTGCAATTCTTTGTTAAAGACTATTTGTGGCCAGAGTTATCCAAACAGTAGATGTTTCTAGGTAGATCCCTCTGGTCGCTGCCAGTTCTAAACTGAAGGCGCTGCTGGACATATTAAGAATTTGAAGTGAAGTAAGCATAATGTGTCTTTCTTCTGCTGCACTAAGTTCCTTTGTTTGACCCCCTGCTTGTACGGTCCTCAACATTGCCCATTTCTTGGTACTTCTTGAAAAAAGCTTTCACTGCACATCTTGAAAACCAGAAACCCCAGTCTGCTTGGAAATCTTGGAGACTTTTAGTATAATAACCTTGTGAAATATTGCTGTACTCATTTTTACCATGGTATATGGCCTGTGACATGAAACTGTCTTCCACATAATCACTTTTGTAGCAGTGTTCGGCTGGAGTCACACAATCGTATAAAAAAATCGCTCTGATGTTGATCCAGAAAAGTAGGATGAGTGTCATGTAAGTACAATGCGATTTTTATCAAACTAGCACCCGTATGACACCCGGAAGACACGCGTATGCAATCCACATGTAATGCTTTTTTAGCATCATCTTTTACATACTGTAATTCTCTATGTAATTTAAAACTAGTTTACAAAATGAATAAAGCAATCTTATGTAAAGACAGATAGATAGATAGATAGATAGATAGATAGATAGAGTGGGGGAAATAAGTATTTGATACATTGACAATTTTGTAAGTTTTCCCACCTACAAAGAATGGAGAGGTCTGTAATTTTTATCACAGGTACACTTCAGCTGTGAGAGAATCTAAAAAAAAATCCAGAAAATCAAATTATATGATTTTTAAATAATTAAATTACATTTTATTGCACGAAATACCGTATTTTTCGGACTATAAGACGCACCTGACCATAAGACGCACCTAGGTTTTAGAGGTGGAAAATAGGGGAAAAAACTTTTGAAGCAAAAATTGTGGCAGGTACTGCCTGTATGACTTCAGCCATGTATTGTAGGTCATTTTTCAGATCCCATAGGTACGAATTTATGTCATGTTGTTGCCCTGAGGATAACTATAACTCTCAGTATGTCCTTCAGCTCTTATGACATGCTGGGAGTTATAGTTCTCCACATTTACCATATGTCACGTGGTTGCCCTGAGGATAACAATAACTCCCAGTATGTCCTTCAGCTCTTATGACATGCTGGAAGTTATAGTTCACCACGTTTACAGTATGTCACGTGGTTGCCCTGAGGATAACTATAACTCCTGGGAGTTATAGTTCACATAGTTCGCCACAGGAGTGGTACAGTGTTTAATGTGCTTGATTTCACTTCAATATTGTGCTTGCCTCTCTTGCTCTGGACCCACAATAGGCAGGGAGCGGGGTCACACTTCATGAAGCGGCCTAAGATCTGCGGCGATGACATCAATTCACTATGGTAAGAGGCAGCTGGGGCATCGGAGGCGGCTGGGGCGGCGATGCAGCAGGGTTACACAGCAAGGAGCGGCGGCAGCATCATGTCTGTTGGCCCCGGCATGAATTCACTATGGCCGCGCTAGACAGGAGGAAGTGGGCCATCTCCAGTCGAGATCGCGCGCTGCAGTGACGTTACAAAGAGGCAGGGTTGGGGATGTCTGGGTCTGTGCTGGTCTGTGTAGTCCCGGCCCTGCCTCTTTGTAACATCACTGCAGTATGTGATGTGGACCGGAGACTGCCCACTTCCTCCTGTCTAGCGTGGCCATAGTGAATTCATGGAAGCGCCCACAGACATGCTGCTGCCGCCGCTCCTTGCTGTGTAACCCTGCTGCATCGCCGCCCCAGCCGCCTCCGATGCCCCAGCTGCCTCCAATGCCCCAGCCGCCTCCGATGCCCCAGCCGCTGCCACCTTCAATGCTGCTCCCGCCTCCGCTCCCATACCACAAAACAGTGAGCACTATGATTATAATGGGTACATTCGGACTATAAGACGCACCCTCTTTCCCCCCCAAAATTTGGAGGGAAAAAAGTGCGTCTTATAGTCCGAAAAATACGGTAAGTATTTGATCACCAACCAGCAAGAATCCTGGCTCTTACAGACCTGTTAGTTTTTCTCTAAGAAGCCTTCCTACTCTGCACTCATTTCCTGTATTAATTGTAGCAGTTTGAACTTGTTACCTGTATAAAAGACACCTATCCACACACTCAATCAATCACACTCCAACCTCTCCACCATAGCCAAGACCAAATAGCTGTTTAAAGACACCATGGACAAAATTGTAGACCTGTACAAGGCTGGTATGGGCTACAGGACAATGGGAAAGCAGCTTGGTGAGAAGGCAACAATTGTTGGCACAATTATTAGAAAATGGAAGAAACACAAGATGACTGTTAATCTTCCTCGGCCTGGGGCTCCATGCAAGATCTCGCCTTGTGGGGTAAGGATGATTCTGAGAAAGGTCAGTAATCAGCCCAGAACTACAAGGGAGGACACGGTCAATGACCTGAAGAGAGCTGGGACCACAGTCGCAAATTTTACCGTTGTAAGACACTAAACCATCATGGATTAAAATCCAGCAGGGCACGCAAGGTCCCCCTGCTCATGTCAGCACATGTCCTGGCTCCTTTGAAGTTCCCCAATGACCATTTTGATGATCCAGTGGAGGCATGAGAAAAGGTCATGTGGTCAGATGAGATCAAAATAGAACTTTTTGGTGTTAACTTCACTCGCCGTATTTGGAGGAGGAAGAAGGATGAATACAACCCCAAGAACACCATCCCAACCGGGAAGCATGGTGGGGAAAACATCATACTTTGGGGCTGCTTTTCTGCAAAAGAGACAGGACAACTGCATCATATTGAATAGAGGATGGATGGAGTCCTGTATCGCAAGATTTTGGCCAACAACCTCCTTCCCTCAGCGCATTGAAGATGGGTCATGGCTGGGTTGGGTTTTCCAGCATGACAATGACACGAAACACACAGTAAGGGGAACTAAGGAGTATCTCCGTAAGAAGCATTTCAATGTCCTCGAGTTGCCTAGCCAGTCTCTAGACCTGAACCCAACAGAAAATCTTTGGTGGCAGCTGAAACTCAATGTTGCCCAGCGACAGCCCCAAAACCTGAAAGATCTTGAGAAGATCTGTATGGGCCAAAATCCCTGCTGCAGTGTGTGCAAACTTTGTCAAGAACTACAGGAAACGTCTGACCTCTGTAATTGCTAACAAAGGTCTCTGTACAAAATATTAAGCTCTGCTTTTCTGTTGTATCAATTACTTATTTCGTGCATAATTAATTATGTAAAAATCATACACTGTGATTTTCGGAATTATTTTAAAAGATTCTCTCTCTCTCACAATTGAAGTGTACCTACGATAAAAACTACAGATCTTTCCATTCTTTGTAGGTGGGAAAACTTGCAAAATCGGCAGTGTATCACATACTTATTTTCCCCACTGTAGGGCCTTCATTTCTTGGAGGAGGCTACAGGAAGGAAGTGGGACGACCTCCTCCCTCCAACCCGGGTTTTCCAGTGGCTCTTGCCACAGGTCCTTTAAAAACCCTGCATTAAGGATTAGTGTTGTTCAGTGTTGGGACCTGCTAGGAGCATAGCAGGAAAGCTCGGCGGATCTGTGAGTAGCTGAACCCATGCATGGGAAGGCTCTGCACCCGTCAGGCTCTGCGCGGCCGTTGTTATGAACTTATGTTAACCCAGCTGCAAAATGGAGGACTTTCTGTTTTACCCGTGAGTGCTGAATAAAAGCTTCTTATGTTGGACTTGCATTGGGTCACTGCCTCAGTTACTGCACAGTGCGAACACCGCCACCTTACAGCTTGGTGGAGAATGCAGGCATTGTGAGTGAGGCATATCCCACCGGCAGCTGCATGACCACAATCCGGCTTGCCACTTTTCAGCCCAATTCCGTGGACAAAATGGAGGAGCTGTTAAGGCAATTGGTCCTCACGCAGCGGCAGGAGCAGTTCAAGCAGCAGGAGCAGCTCAAGCAGCTGCACACCAATGAGCTGATCGTGCAGCAGCTCACAGCCCCGTGGGAGACGCCTACTGATGCAGCCCCGGAATGTCGCGAGGCCTGGGTCAAGGTTCACTCAGCATTGAGGAAGATGGGACCGGAGGACGACATGGAAGCTTTCCTGTCCATCTACGAACATACAGCAGAGCGGGAAAACCTACCAGCCGGCCAGTGGGCGGAAGAGGTGGCTCCATTTTTGATAGGCGATGCCCAGAAGGCCTACTTCGACCTCAGTCGGGAGAATGCCGAGAACTACCAGAGGCTCAAAGGTGAGATCCTTGCTCGACTGGGGGTCAATACATACGTGAGGGCTCAGCGCGTATGTTCATGGGCCTATGTGGAGACCTGACCCACTTGGTCTCAGGCTTATGACCTTCTGCAGCTAGTAAAGAGGTGGTTCCAGCCTGAGACTTTGGCTCCAGACCAGATGGTGGAGAGGGTCGTGGTTGACTGGCTGGAGAGGGAGGGAGGCTCGCTTGCTGGTGCAGCAGAATATCGACGTGTTCTCAGAGCTACCAGGTAGGACTACGGTTCTCCAACATGACATTGTCACCGAACCTGGGGTAAGGGTACGAGTGAGACCGTACCGGGTACCCGAAGCCTGGAGGCAAGTCATCACAGCTGAGGTAAAACAAATGCTCCAGTTAGGCGTCATCGAGGAATCACGGAGTGAGTGGGTTAGCCCCATCATTCTGATTCTAAAACCAGACGGATTGTTACGCTTCTGTAACGATTTCTGGAAATTAAATGAAGTGTCAAAATTTGACCTATATCTAATGCCCAGGGTGTATGAGCTGATTGAGAGACTGGGGCAGGTCCAGTACTTTACCATGTTCGATCTCACCAAGGGTTACTGTAAGGTACCTCTCACAGAATCGGCAAAGGAAAAGACCGCCTTCATAACTCCGGAGGGTCTATATCACTATGTGGTCTTACCTTTTGGGTTACATGGGGCCCCGGCTACGTTCCAGAGGTTGATGGACATAGTGCTCAAGCCTCATCAGGAGCACACATCTGCGTATCTAGATGATATTATCATCTTTAGCACCAACTGGCATACGCACCTATCCCACATACAAGCGGTGCTGGATTCTCTCAGAGCCGCGGGGTTAACGGCAAACCCCAAAAAATGTGTGATAGGGCTAGAGGAAGCCCAATATTTGGGGTATGTGAGTAGCCGAGGAGTTATCAAGCCCCAAATTAATAAAGTTGAGGCCATAAAAAACTGGCCTAAACCGTCAAGTACAAAGCAGGTGAGGGCGTTCCTTGGCATCCTTGGGTATTACCGCCGGTTTATATCTAATCTTGCTGGGAGAACGGCGGCCCTGACCGATCTCTTGAAAAGAAAAGAAAATCGGTAATGGTTCGGTGGAACCCTCAGGCAGAAGAAGTCTTTCAGTCCATGAAGTTGGAACTGTGAGGACAGCCAGTGCTCATCAGCCCCAACTTCAAGGAAACCTTCATTGTACAGACAGATGCCTCGGGGGTAGGATTAGGGGCGGTATTGCCGCAAAAAGTAAACGGTGAAGAGCATCCGGTCACCTACTTGAGTAGAAAACTTATCCTGGCAGAGAAAAACTATAGCGTGGTAGAGAAAGAGTGTTTGGCTATTAAGTGGGCCTTGGAATCGATACGTTATTACTTACTCGGGCGTTAGTTCCGCTTGGTGACGTACTACTCAGCCTTGGTATGGATGAGGAACGCCAAGGAGAGGAATGCGCGAGTCACCAGGTGGTTTCTGTCACTGCAAAATTTCAGTTTCTCTCTAAACATCACCATGGGAAGTCGCAGGCAAATGTAGTATGAACATGAAAAATGGCTATTTTATATTTCAAATCCATATTGAAATATAAACCAGACATGTCAGCATTTGTACATATTCTACCTCAGTAGACTAGGGGTCATTAGTCCAGACATACAAAAGCATTAGGTTAAGTTTGCTAAGTCTGAGGTTTAATCTTTATTACTGAAGGGAATTAGACTTTGCATATGCTGTGTTTGTCAGCCGATGTAGAACCATAGACAGACGATTGCACAATATTGTAAATAAGACTACAGGCATATGGCTTAAGTTGGAGAAGCTTATTGTAGTACCAAAAATACAAGTGGCTATCTGAAACCCATTATGATGTATCCAACCTTTAATTAATATTCTGATTATATATTCTGTGTTAAGGTATACTTTATCTGTGAATGTATCTCACTGATACATAGCTTCTTAACACAATATACTGTCTGGGAAGAAAACCTTGTTCTGATTTATGACCCGGTGTAGGATTTACTCTTATCATATGTAAACATTATGACAGAGGTAGAATGGTCCGTGAACAGGTCTTGTCCAGTATTGCTCATCTGTGATAGCTGGCCACTGTCACGGGATTGGAATGCTGGACAACAACCTATGAACTTTCATGCTTACGTAATATTAGGTTGGGTAAGCCTTTTCTAAAATGTATAAAGCTGTTGAAGCATTCAGTTATGGCAGAAGCATTGTGGACCTGTGAAGAGGACGCTCTTCACAGTGTAGGGGACCTAGTAAGCATTCTCTGCCCATCGCTTAGCGCTTCTCCAGCTGAAGTTTCCGGACAGATGATGTATATGCTACTAGGGAAATCTTTTTCTTCTTCTATCCAATAGTAAGTATGTAACCTTTATAAGTATTTAACCTTAGTAACCTTTTAATCTGCAAAAGTGTACGCAATATCATATCATACTATTCCTTTGATTCTGTATTTTATCTTTCAAATTAACTATTATAAATAAAATTGCGCTATATTGCAAGTGGTTGCCTTCTTTAAAGCCGTATCCGAATCTTATTGCTAAAAACTTGGCTCCTTACCATATTTTGGCCAAAGAGTGGTCGCAATGTGTTGGATTAAGTGAATCATGGGACAAATGTTTGAATGATGCTGAACCTGATGATGTCGTTGAATGCTTGCAAAAAGTGAGAGTGGAAAAAAAGCAGGAATTGGGTGCTGTGAGCAGGAGAGGATGGATTTTGTTACATGCATATAGAAAACAGCTTGAGGAAAGAATACATATATTAACAAAAGTTCAGGAATTGGAAAGACTGTTGTGTGAGGCCCAGAATGCATTGGTTATAGCACAGTGTCAGAATAAGTTATTAATGGACAGATGTGATGGATATCAGCATGTAGCAAAAAAGGCAGCGGTATGTGTAGTGCAGTATAAATACAGAAGGAGACGAGGGAAGGTTAATAAAAATAAAAGTAGCTTTGGCCATAGCCAAATCAGGAATAGAGTGTAGCCCTGATCAATGGGATGGTGTCCACAGGGATAAAATAGACGGGATTGGTATTGACGAGATGTGGAAATTGTATCAAAAGAGAGGACTTAATAAAAAGTCAGAGGTTTCACATAATATAAAGGTTACAGTAAAAGATTCTGAATCCCCACAGCAGGGGCCGGGCGGGACACGGGGAGAGAGAGCCGGCAAAGCCCACAGCACCGGGGTTTGAGGATCTTTATGCTGAATTTAAATCCTTGATACAGGAATTCAAAGCCCAACACAAGGGGGCATCATTTTCTCCTAATAAGATGTCTTTATCTGAAATGGAGGATCGATGGAGGGAGACAGATAAAAGTGATTGACATGCTGGCCACGCCCCACAAATGTTGGTAGATACAGGGGCGGAGGCCAGTTTGATTAATGGAAATCCAAAACAATTCAGTGAGTGCAAGATTATAACTACAGAATTAGGAGGAAAGCAAATTGAGGCAATTCAGGACAGAGCAAAACCAGGAGTTAGTGGAATCTCCACATTGCATGAGAACTTAAGCAAAGTCCCTCTGAGACTTCAGGAGCAGGAGATACCCTTCGAACAATTGATTCCTGAGCAGAGGAAACAAGTGTGGTTTACAGAAGGGTCAGCTAGTTACCAAGGTAACAACTGTGTGTGGAACGCAGAGGGCTATCAGACTACAATTATACATAGCAAAGAAGTATGGGGAAAAGAGTTGTGGCAAGATATCTGGGCAATTGTACAAATAATTAAAGTGACTGTGTTTCATGTTGATGCTATTTGTTCTTCAGATCCCGTGGAAAGATTCTTCAACTCAGTAGCAGACGAACATCCCAAAATATCAGTTACTGAATCCAGTAAAGACTGACACCACTGAGGAGATGCTTGGACTGACTCAATGGGCACAGACCAGAGGGTGCCCATCAGGTTAGATGTAATCAAGGAAACAATTCTGAAAAGTCCAGTATGCCAACATTCACAACAAAGACCTGTCCCCCATGTTGTTATGGGTCAAATAGCCCGAGGTAAACTACCTGGACAAATTTGGCAGGTAGATTACATCGGCCCCCTTCCACAAGATGGATGGTGTGTGTATGTATGCACGGCCGTGGATACACACTCAGGGTATATGATGGCTTGTCTGTGTAAAACGGCCAATGCTAACAGTACCATTAAAACCATGGAAACCATAATATTATATTACGGTATTCCATTGCAAATTCAGAGTGACAATGGTAGTCACATCAAGAACAGGAAACACCATTAATGAGAATGATTACCCCCAATTTACAGATCATGCCTTTAAAAGCTACTACCACAGGACAGACAGTTCTTTATTGGGAACTAGTGCCAGGGGCTCTTGGACCTTATAGAGCCACCCCACAGGCAGCAGGACTAGATTTACACTCTCATGAGGAAATTAGATTAGAAAAAAGGGTTCTAAAGGCAATCAGAACTGCTATAGGATTACAAATGCCTCCTGAGCATTTTGGTCTTATAGCTCCAAGATCAGGTTTGGCCCTGAGAGGAATTTAAGTGATGGGAGGAGTGATAGATCAGGATTATCAAGGTGAAATCAAGGTACTCCTGTTGAATAGTGGGGATAGTGACTTGTTGATCCAAAAAGGAGACAGGATAGCTCAATTACTAATTTTGTCTATCCAGAAAATAAAAATAATCAAGGGAACAGCTCCTACAATAATAACAGTTGGAGGAGACCGAGGTTTTGGCTCCACTCATTTTCTGAATGATGGTGCAAAAATCTGGGTGAAGCAACCTGGAGATAAAGGTCCTCCAGAACCTGCAGAGGTGATCGCCCAAGGGGCAGACAATGTGTTAATAGTGATGAAGCCAGAACAAGAGAAGTGGGAACATGTTCCTGCAGACAGGCATTATCTCAGAGACTAATGTATATATTTCCATTTTAGATTCAAAATTGGAGATGGTGGATGATCGGTGTTACAGGCATGGTCCTTTTGGTCTCTGTAACTACCCAATCGTTATACAGATGGGAAAGAGAAATGCCGGACGAGGAGAATGAGGCTTTATGGAAAATTAAGCAGAATTTATGGAGATACTTGGCGCAACTGACAAACATGAGCCATTTTTGTATGGCAAAGACTGCAACGGCTACAAATGTGTTGGAAACTTGTATGGTAGCTACACCAACCTCATTACGACTGTGGACCAAATTGATAGGGGGATTTATCCATGATGAGGAGATGGAAGAAGGAGATGTGCTTCAGAATTATACATACAACCCGTATTACGCTTGTATAAACTGTACTGGATAAGATTTTATTACTGAAGATATGATCACTATAAAGACTCAAAACATTGTATCTGTTGAAGTTTTTTTGGGGGGGGATATGGTGTTGGATATAAATAATATATGGTTTCAAATAATCAAGGGTGGAATGTAGTATGAACATGAAAAATGGCTATTTTATATTTCAAATCCATATTGAAATATAAACCAGACATGTCAGCATTTGTACATATTCTACCTCAGTAGACTAGGGGTCATTAGTCCAGACATACAAAAGCATTAGGTTAAGTTTGCTAAGTCTGAGGTTTAATCTTTATTACTGAAGGGAATTAGACTTTGTATTCGCTGTGTTTGTTATCCGATGTAGAACCAGAGACAGACGATTGCACAATATTGTAAATAAGACTACAGGCATATGGCTTAAGATGGAGAAGCTTATTGTAGTACCAAAAATACAAGTGGCTATCTGAAACCCATTATGATGTATCCAACCTTTAATTAATATTCTGATTATATATTCTGTGTTAAGGTATACTTTATCTGTGAATGTATCTCACTGATACATAGCTTCTTAACACAATATACTGTCTGGGAAGAAAACCTTGTTCTGATTTATGACCCGGTGTAGGATTTACTCTTATCATATGTAAACATTATGACAGAGGTAGAATGGTCCGTGAACAGGTCTTGTCCAGTATTGCTCATCTGTGATAGCTGGCCACTGTCACGGGATTGGAATGCTGGACAACAACCTATGAACTTTCATGCTTACATAATATTAGGTTGGGTAAGCCTTTTCTAAAATGTATAAAGCTGTTGAAGCATTCAGTTATGGCAGAAGCATTGTGGACCTGTGAAGAGGACGCTCTTCACAGTGTAGGGGACCTAGTACGCATTCTCTGCCCATCGCTGAGCGCTTCTCCAGCTGAAGTTTCCGGACAGATGATGTATATGCTACTAGGGAAATCTTTTTCTTCTTCTATCCAATAGTAAGTATGTAACCTTTATAAGTATTTAACCTTAGTAACCTTTTAATCTACAAAAGTGTACGCAATATCATAATATCATACTATTCCTTTGATTCTGTATTTTATCTTTCAAATTAACTATTATAAATAAAATTGCGTTATATTACAAGTGGTTGCCTTCTTTAAAGCCGTATCCGAACCTTATTGCTAAAAACTTGGCAATACAGCAAACGCGGATGCCCTGTCCCGGGCACCCTGTATGGTGACAAATGTTCAACCTCACAAGTTTGAACAGAGGGGGGATATGTGAGGCAGTGACGGGGATCGTATACACGGGGATCGTATAAGAGTTTTATCCCCCAGAATGTGTACAGAGACCTATTAAACCCATTGAAGTGCATTGCAGTCACAGACACACCTGCGGCTGCAATGCAGGAATGAAGGTGAGCATTGACCTGGTCAGGCTATCTGGCTAAGGCAGATTGGTAAAACCTGGCAGGACCTTCATTTCTTGGAGGAGGCTACAGGAAGGCAGTGGGGCAGCCTCCTCCCTCCAACCCTGGTTTTCCAGTGGCTCTTGCCACAGGTCCTTTAAAATCCCTGCATTAAGAATTAGTGTTGTTCAGTGTTGGGACCTGCTAGGAGCATAGCAGGAAAGCTTGGCAGATCTGTGAGTAGCTGAACCCATGCCTGGGAAGGCTTTGCACCCATCAGGCTCTGAGCGGCCTCGCGTGGCCGTTGCCCCCTGCAACCGTTGTTATGGACTTATGTTAACCCGGCTGCAAACCAGAGGACTTTCTGTTTTACCCGTGAGTGCGGAATAAAAGCTGCTTATATTGGACTTGCTTGGGTCACTGCCTCAGTTACTGCACAGTGCGAACACCGCCGCCTTACAATAGAAAGATAGATAGATAAAATAGCTATGGTAGATGTTCTGTAGATATATAATATCACAACCCCCAACATATATTAAACTTGCACCTTTTAGTGCCTTTCATGTGGCACTAAAGGGTGTTTCGCCTTATTTAACCTATTAAATAAATAAATTAAAAAAACAAATGTGAGATTTCCCCTATTTTTGATAACCAGATAAGGTAAATCAGACAGCTGTGGGCTTTTATTACCAGGCTGGGAAGGTCCCTGGTTATTGGGCCCTTCCCAGCCTAAAAATACCAGCCTGCAGCCGCCCCAGAATTGGCACATGACAATACACTGTGTGCAGAATTGTAAGGCAAGTTGTATTTTAGAGGATTATTTTTATTATTGATCAACAACTATGTTCTCAATCAACCCAAAAGACTCATAAATATCCAAGCTTAATATTTTTGGAAGTTGGAGTGGTTTTTTTTTTAGATTTGGCTATCTTAGGAGGATATCTGTTTGTGCAAGTAACTATTTCCCTCCCTGTAGATCTCACATTTTATGATGGACCACAGGTTCTCTATGGGGTTCAGATCAGGTGAACAAGAGGGCCATGTCATTATTTTTTCTTCTTTTAGACCTTTACTGGCCAGCCACGCTGTTGAGTAGTTGGATGCATGTGATAGAGCATTGTCCTGCATAAAAAACATGTTGTTCTTGAATGATACCGAATTCTTCCTGTACCAATGCTTGAAGAAGTTGTATTCCAGAAACTGGCAGTAGGTCTGGGAGTTGAGCTTCACTCCATCCTCAACCCAAAAAGGTCCCACAATTTCATCTTTGATGATACCAGCCCATACCAGTACCCCACCTTCACCTTGCTGGCGTCTGAGTCGGAGTGGAGCTCTCTGCCCTTTACTGATCCAGCCTCTGGCCCATCCATCTGGTCCATCAAGAGTCACTCTCATTTCATCAGTTCATAAAACCTTTGAAAAATCAGTCTTAAGATATTTCTTGGCCCATTCTTGACATTTTATCTTATGTTTCTTGTTCAAAGGTGGTCGTTTTTCAGCCTTCCTTACCTTGGCCTTGTCCCTGAGTATCGCACACCTTGTGCTTTTTGATACTCCAGTAACGTTGCAGCTCTGAAATATGGCAAAACTGGTGGCGAATGGCATCTTGGCAGCTTCACACTTGATTTCCTCAATTCATGGGCAGTTATTTTGTGCCTTTTTTGGCCAACACGCTTCTTGCGACCCTGTTGGCTATTTGCCGTGAAACGCTTGATTGTTCGGTGATCACGCTTCAAAAGTTTGGAAATTTCAAGACTGCTGCATGCCTCTGCAAGACATCTCACAATTTTGGACTTTTCAGAGCCCGTCAGATATGTCTTCTGACCCATTTTGCCTAAGGAAAGGAAGTTGCCTAATAATTAAGCATACCTTATATAGGGTGTTGATGTCATTAGTCAACACTCCTCCTCATTACAGAGATGCACATCACCAGATTTACTTAATTGGTAGTTGGCTCTCAAGCCTATGCAGCTTGGAGTAGGACAACATGTATAAAAAGTATCATGTGATCAAAATACTCATTTGCCTAATAATTCTGCACACAGTGTAGATGCGGAAATTCTGGTACTTTGCCCAGCTGTTCCCTGATTTCCCTGGGGCCATGGCAATCAGGGTAATGGTAGTTGGGGTTAATGACAGCTCTGATTTGTCAAAAAATCACAGCTACCATCAAGTCCTGGGGTTTCTAATGGAGAAGTTTCTATCAGACACTCCCATTACTAACCCAGTAATCAAAAATAAAATCACACACAGAAAAAAAAACATTATTTGAATAAAGACTCAACCACACTATCCCTTGTTCACCAATTTATTGAAAAATTTTTAAAAAATCCCGTGCAGTGTCGTCATAATCCACCAAATCTGATGTAGTCCAGAAATGGATACATGAAAAACATAAAAAGACAGAATTAAAAACAAGAGACAATCCCTCGTTCACCAATTTATTACCAAAAATGTTCCAGCGAAGCTTCAGTGTAGTTCACGTTCCCCGAATCCGGCATCTGTGAATAGCAGTAAAGTGACCGCTATTCACAGGCAATGGGTACTGATGACAACGTTCATCAGTGTCACTGGCTCACACTGCATAATGGGTGATGGGGGGGCAACACGCATGTCCTTATAGGATTTAGAACACTACAAGGGCCCATACATCTGATCAACATGCAGGGGGTGGGGGGAAGGCTAGTTATGCCACTGTACACATCTGTTTCTGTTTCAACTAATGACTATGTTTCAACTTACATATGAACATGATGATCATTATCACTTGTTTGGTACAGTAAGTTGGTCATATACCTCACTATAAACCTACAAAATCCCTGTCTTTGTGAAAATGTATGTAGAACAACTGATGCTGCATTGAAGGCAAAGGGCAGCCATACCAAATATTATTTTAAATTAGATGTCTCTTTTGTTCATTCATTTTGCTGATTGATCAAAAAAACTTTTATTTTTCAAAGTATTGCTACTTTTTTGAATCATTCTTTCCACATCAATCTAAAAGTTTTGCACAGTGGTGTATATATTTTTCGATCTGCAGATAGATACATATATAAAAGTCCCCTCTGCAAAAAATACATAATATCCAATATTTTCATATAAAATACATATATTACGTAAAAAAAACTAAAAGATTTAGGTATCCACATGACTGTAGAATTTATTCAACAAGTTATTTACTATGAAAAGTGAATGTTTAAAAAAAATAGCTTTTTTTCCTTTTTTGCATTTAAAAATAATTATAGAAATTACACGGTACATTATATGTATCCAAAACACAGGAAAATATTAACACAATTTGTCCTGCATAAAACAAATAAACATTAAACACCTACGGACACAATCCTTATAGTAAGGCATAAGCATCATATCAACAATAACCAAATTTTGAAAAAAATCAAGCCAAAATATATTAAAAACATCACATTTATTTAGAATATGCAAAAAAAAGCAAAACATAACCTATGCTAATGAGATAACACAGGTAAGAAAAAAAGGGACACCTGGTATAAATAGATAAAAATAGATAGAAAGACCAAAGATGGTAAGCAAACTGATTCATAAATAAATAAAGCAAATAAAGCCTAGCTATATAAAACAAACAGTATATAGTTTGGATCTCCAAAGTAGAATGTATGGCAAGAGCAGTTCATAAACTACTCCAAATAAGCCATATATAGGAGATTACATGTATAGCGAACAATGGACATCAAAAGAAAGTATAATACCCATAAATGTATGGCAGAATCAGTCAGGGAGAGCTCAAAGAACAGGGGTGCACCGCACCTGACATGCGTTTCACATAGAAATGCTTCGCCCAAGAGTGACAGTGTGCTACTATGTAACCATTTTATAGGGTGACAGGTTCAATCAGAATGTATAAGGAGGATAAATTAAGGCACCTGTATATAGAGGAGGTCGTCGCTGGAGTAAGCTGAATAAATGAAGGTAATGTGACCAAAGCAGCATGCATTGCCATAGCAACATGGACTGCATAATCAGAAGGAGGAAATGCGTATTGCTGCAGTCACATGACCTTATTTTATTCAGCTTGATACAGCGACGTCTCCCTTTATATGCAGGTGCTGTATAGTTAATTTATCCTCCTTATACATTCTGATTGAACTTCTCACCCTATAAATTGGTTACACAATAACACACTATCACTCTTAGACTAAGCATTTCTATGTGAAACGCGCGTCAGTCTCTCCCTGACTTATTCTGCCATACATATATGGGTATTATACTTTCTTTTGATGTTCATTGTCTGCAATACATGTAATGTCCTATAGATGACTTATTTGGTGTAGTTTGCTAACTGCTCTGGCCATACATTCTACTTTGGAGATCCACTTTAGCACATATATATTAATCATGAATGTGCAACTATATACTGTTTTATTAAATTATATACACAGGCTTTATTTATTAATCAGTTTGTATACCAAATTTGATCTTTCTTTCTATTTTTATTTATTTATACCAGGTGTCCCCCTTTTTCTTACCTGTGTTGTCTCATTATTATCGTATGTTATTTTTTGCTTTATTTTTATATATTCTAAATAAACGTGATGTTTTTAATATATTTTGGCTTGAATTTTTTCTAAATTTGGGCTACTGCATAAAACAAAGCCTCGTTAAGGAGCATCAATGAAAAAACAAAAAAAAGCTATGGGTGCTGAAAAGAGGCAAAAACAAAAAAGGCCAGTCAATAAAAGAATAATCCCCTCTCAGAAAACCTTGGGCTATAGGTTTCAATAGTTCTATAAATAAGCTTACTCTTCCCAGCACTAGTTCTCTACCCTTGGTCTAAACTGTTGTTTGTCAGCAGTGCTGAGATCACATATACAGCCCTGCGGCCAATCACTGAGCTCAGCTGCTCTGCCCATCTAGATGGCAGAAGTCGCTGAGCTCAGTGATTGGCTGCAGCACTGTCGACATGACATCAACATGACAGACAAACAACAGAGCTAAATGATTAAATTATAGTGTGAGTGTATTTCTGTGCCTGTGTGTGTGTGTATATGTGTCTACAGACTGCTTATCTGTAGTAGTGAAATGCAATGCTGAAGGGTTTTTTGTATTTTTTAATTATACACAATGCTTCAATGTTAACTGCTTTTCTATACAACAGAGCCTGGGAAGGAGTTGTTCACAGGAGAACTGTAAAAGGAGTGATATGACATCCATTCAACAGTTACAAGAATGTGAAAACTGAAGTGACAGATATACGGCAGGAATTTAGCAGTCTATTATCATGAATCTAACGACTGTTTTGTGATCACACCAGGAGACGAGAAGTAGAATGTACTGTAGAGAATAATAAAAACTGTCTTGTACTCAACTTAAGTGTAAAAGTTTTAACAGTATCTTGTACAATTCTACAAAACAAATGAAACAAAAGATTTAGGACTGACCTAAAAGTTAAATGAGATTGCTCACCCCTTTTTTTTTTTTAAGAAACCAACCACATGGTGTAAACGTACATGTTACTGCTCCTGCAAATCACAGGACTAAGAGGTGAGGTAGTGATCACCCGGTAGGAAGTGATCGCCTGCTGAGGTCACACGCTCATCCGGGAAAGATGATGAGGCAAGGATACTGACAGGTGACCCAGGCAGCATTAGAAGGGAAACAGCAGGAATAGGTAAGGTCTCACTCTGATTTTGGAAGATCTAATAAAAATGTCAGAACTTATTGCAACTTATGAGAAAGAACAGTGGAACTTTGATTACGTTTTCTTTCCACTAGTTTCCTTCAGTCTTGATTTTGGAAACATAAGTGCTGCTTAAAATGATATTATTTCCTCCTCCATGTGTAAGTGTGTGAGTTCAGGAGCATCTTAATATTATGCAAATAGAAATGGTATCTACATCGATTTGTAATCAGTTACTTTCTACTTTAAACATTTAAATCATCCTTCTCATTAAAAGTCCCTGAACATGAGGGGCTCATAAGGACTGCACTTCATTATTTTTTGAAATGCTTATTAATTTAGATAACTAAGATAAAAGTATGTCAAATGAATTAATCCACACCATTTAAAAATGATCTTAGCAGCGCTAGTATGAAAAAGAAGATAAAATGTTTGTTATAAGATTTAGCCATTCTTTAATCCTGCTAAATTGTATCCAAAATGATTTCCCTTAGTACAAATTCATCACGTAGAGAGAAAATCTAATTTATACATAATATGTATATACAATAGACAGGCAGGAAATGTTTGATTGTCTATTCACAGTGGAAGTGGCAGCAACAGCACAGTACAGTATATGATGGGCAGGCACAAGATGTCTGGTTGTTTTGGGCCAGCACTGCCAGCCCCACCAGCAGCAGTACTATTCTGACTCCATAACTAGGCTGCAAGTGTGCTACTCCTGAGACACTGTTTCTTGGCTACCTCTATGTACGAGTACTCACACAAAGAGATTTCATCAGATAGCCTGACTCGATTGCAGAGGCACGTATTAAGATTCCAGAAGAAGATTTTTTTTCAAGCTGAATTCTTGTAGTTATGCACAATTACACTAGGTAAAAAAGACTATTCTGAACCAGAGATGCATATACATTGAGCTCAATAACATGGCTGACATACTCTATCTGGCAAGAGGAGGGGAGGGATTACTGACATCACAGCAGAGGAGACAGACAGTGAGAGAGTGAGGACAAATGTCTAAAAGGCAAACTTGATTACTTAGCAGTATGTCAGAAACAATACAATACTGTAACATTCCCAAGTTGTGGGACATGACTATATGTGTAGATATGGAGCACAATGGGTAGGCAGGAGTATGTGACTGACAGGCTGTCCATTGGCAGCAACAATAGGGACATCAGCACTGAGGCAGCAGAAAAATATAGTACATAATGGATAGGCAGGCAAATGCTACAGCCAATGTGATCAGTGGCATCAGACGTAGATAAGTGAAAAATCTCACATACTGTATACATGACTGATTTGTTTGAGAAATGGAGGGCTATCTGGTCCATTTGGGTGTGACAAAGCAAGCTGCCATGTTGAATATCCTTTCTGACAATATACTTGAGGCTAAACAAGACAGTTTTCCCTGCTGATAAATTTAGTAGCCTCTTCATAGGGCAGGAGCAGGCAACACGCATCCCTCAATAAAAGATTTTAAAGTAGCTCAAACTCTAGTCTGTTGCTGCATGATATAATAAGTTACCATTTTATGTTGACTTTACAAATGCTCTAACATATGCAGCATTGAATTTCATTGCATTGCAATATCAAAAAACTAAGTGATGCTCAGTCAGACTATTATGTGTGCTTTAAGGGGTACTGTGCCAAGTAAGAATGGTTGAAGTACCACTTACTTCAAATGTGTACAGCATCGGACTGGGATGTACAATTATGGTAAAAAACATCCCAGAAAAAGATACAGCCATACCAACATCAGGTCAGATTACCAATGTAATAGCAGTGTATTGGTAATCTGACTTGGTGTTGGTAAGGCTGTATTTTTTTCTTTAATGTTTTTTGAAATTTTGTCCCATGTTAGCCATTTTTAATTTTAATGTTCGGACTCGCAAGTATGAGGACCCTTGACATGAGTTGCCAGCTTGCTTATTTTGGCCAACAAATCGACCAATATCTCATATGATACATTCATTTTATACATTATTTTTCATCTTTTTTGCACAATTTTCTATTTTTATGCAGGATGCAACCAGGCCTTTTAGTGTTGGTTGGGTGAATTGGGGGGGTCTATCTTGCGGGGTGCACTTATATGGTGCTGGACAGCTCGCCTGATCTAATAGTATGGGCGTCATCAATAGGCTGTAAGCCAGACACTGTGCATCATACATCGCTGTGTGACTGGCATCCTATGCATGCCTTATCTGTGTGCATGTTTAATACTACACAGCCACCCCTTCCATGAATTTGTAGGTTTGTGAGTGGCTGTTTGCATCAGTATTTTGCACCTGTGCTGCCTCCACTTTTATCATGGGGGGTCTGCTGCATCCTACAAGTGCATTGGTAATCTGACCTGGTGTTGGTAAGGCTGTATCTTTTTCTGTGATGTTTTTTGAAATTTTGTCCCATGTTAGCAATGTACAATCATGGTAGTTTGCATTAAAGGAGTTCTTTGGGTAAAACACACCTATCCATGGACTCCACAAGATGGGTGATAACTTATTGATCGCTTGGGTCTGATCATTGGAAACTGCACCGATCAGAAGAATTGGGAAGTTTTATCCCTGACAGGCCCTTTTTATCCCCCATTTTAAAATGCAGTGGCAGATGTGATGTCTGACCGCATCTCCATTCATCCTCTTTCGTGCTTGCAGGAAAAAACAAGGCACTGAGGGAATGAATGGATTAGTGGTCAAGTCGCACATGCTGTCCCAGTGTAATGGGGATAAAAGATGCACATTCTGCTGATCAGTGCGGGTCCCAGCAGTCAGACCCCCACCTATCAATAAATTATCATTTATCCTGTGGAGAGGCGATTACTTGTTTTCACTGGAGAACCCCTGTAAGTGCATCTTGTTCCAAGTATTTAATCACTAATGGAAATAAAGAATCTTCTAATTAATATCAGAGAGAACAATTGACCGCCATATACAACACAATCCAATATACCAAGACCAATAATACCACATACAAGCGAGAAATACTGCCACACCTTGACCAGACCACATATTACCACCACATAGTAACCGAATAATACCACATACTGTACAAGGGAGAAATACTGCTACACCGTGACCAGACCAGATATTGCCAGCATATAGCGACGAAATAATTCCACATACAAGGGAGAAATACCGCCACACCATGACTGGACTACATATTACCACCACATAGTGACAGAATAATAGAATAAAACCACATACTGTGCAAGAGAGAAATACCATCATACCGTGACCAGAACACATATTAAAAGCATATAGCAACGAAACAATTCCAAATACAAGGGAATAATATCACCACAGTGTGACCAGAACACACATTATCAGCATATAGCGACCAAATAACGCCACTTACAAGGGTGAAATGCTGCGACACCATGACCAGACCACATTTTACCACCACATAGTGACCGAATAAAACCACATACTGTGCAAGGGAGAAATATTGCCACACCGTGATTAGACCAGATATTACCAGTATATAGCAACCAAATAATTCCACATACAAAGGAGAAACACCACCACCACACCGTGACCAGACCACATAGTGACCAAATAACACTACATACAGGAATAAATACCCTACTCCATGACCGGACCACATATAATGACATAGTGACCGAATTTTACAATACTGATCATTAATAAAAAAACACAATACTAATAGTGTTGAGCGAGCATGCTCGACACTGCTCGGTACTCGCCCGAGCATCTCACTACTCGGGATGTTCTGCGAGCACCGAGCATTTCCGGGTAACTTGGGCGGGAGCTCGGGTCTTCGCCCTGCATGTTTGGCGCTCTTTACAGAGCCAATGAACATGCAGGGATTGCCAGCCAGTCACTGTAATGCCGCAGCCATGTTGTTTGTGGGCATTACAGTGATTGGCTGGCCGCACAGCGTCACCTCGAGTATTTAAAACCGGGCGCCGCCATCTTGGACACAGTTGCTCCGGATCAGACAGTGTAGGGAGAGTGCTGCTGACCTAGTGAGAGATTTATACTGCGAAATAGGTAGTGTAGGGTCTTAAAAGTCTGCCAAATCAAACAAACAGTCCTTCTCAGGACTACTATCCATCCCAGATATCAGGCAGGCAGGCAGGCTGTATAGGAGATGCAGTGGTTATACCAGCAAATGCTGCATTACAGTCCTGTGTGCTCCTGCTGGTCAAATTGCTAGACTTATTCCCCGGTCACAGGGGCCAGGAAAAATCCTTTTTTTTTTCATCTAAATCCTGAATTTTTTTTTTTCCTCAGTCAGACTGTCCAAATACGCGTCTTATTAACCTTTTGGTATCCCCCCCCCCAAAATAAAATTGAGTGTGTCTGTGACTGTTCAGACACCAATATATCTGTTTAAAAGACTCTGGTGTAGGCCAAAAACATATAACTGTGGTTTTGCAGTTCCACGGGTCAAATCTCTGTATTATCCTTTTTTTGGCATTTTTGCCGTAAAAAAAAAACAGTAATAGTGTCTCCCTGATTGTTCAGACACAAATATATATGTTTGAAATATTCTGGTGTAGGCCAGAAAAATATAACTGTGGTTTTGCAGTTCCACAGGTCAAATCTCTGTATTATCCAGCTTTTGGTATCTTTTCCGTTAAGTAAAACAGTAATAGTGTATCCCTGATTGTTCAGAAACAAATATATCTGTTTGAAAGATTCTGGTGTAGGCCAGAAAAATATAACTGTGGTTTTGCTCTTCCACGGGTCAAATCTCCTTTTTATTACCCTTTTTCCGTTGATAGTGCGAGTGTAAGCTATTTTACTTAATATAATGGGCAAGGCGCGTGGCAAGGGACGTGGAACTGGATGTTCTGGTGATGGTGCGTGCAGAGGACGGGGCTGTGGCCAAGGTGAAAATGTGCCACAACCAACAGCCACATCTTCTCGCTCTCACTTCTTGACCAAAGTACTAGGGAAGTTTTAGTAGCCGTGAGTCTCGACCGCATACTCCTCCTCACCCTGATGCTCCTTCCTCCCACCATGCCGAGTGTCGTCACACAGCAATTGATCCCACACTTGGACACTCTGAAGAGCTGTTCACTGGTCCATTTCCATATTTGTGCCCCTCGCCAGCTCCGCTTGAAGTGGTGGAAGAGGAGATCCCATGTAGCGATGCCCAAATATTTGAACAGCCACGGCAAGAGGAAGTCGACGCTGGCAATTTGTCACAAGAAGTGGACGATGACGAGACACAATTGCCAGGAAGTGAGGAGGAGGATCGTGGTGCACAAGTGGAAGAGGAGGAGGTGGTGGCTGATCTAGTAACTGACCCAACGTGGCAGGAGGACACGCACAGCGAAGCCAGCAGCACACAGGGGGAGGGACGCAGAGTACCCCAACAGGCAGGAAAAAGCAGTGTGGTGGCCGCAGACAGAGGGCAGGCAACCGTTCCCCGTAACACCAACACGAGGGACGTTGCCAGTACAACCGGTAGGTGTTCCAGAGTCAGGAATTTTTTTGAAGACCCTGCTGATAAGCCCAAAAAGGTCATTTGCACCACCTGCCATGCCAGCATCAGCACGGGTGACAAAACTACCAGCCTGACCACCACCAGCATGATCAGGCACATGGCAGCAAAGCACCCGACTTTGTGGGGCGAACCCCAGGGTCCACGACCAGTGTCAGCGGGTGTCACCACTGCTTCTTCCACTGTTGTGTGTGTAATAGAGCCCCCTGTTGTGCGTGCATGGCAATCCCATGTCCATACTGCATGCAAAGATGCCCCTTCTCTCAGTCTTCACTTGTTATGGCAGTTTCTCAAGGAACAGCATCAACGTCCACGTCCGCGTCCCACCGCAGCGTTCAGTTGTCCATACCCCAGACCTTTGAATGAAAGCGCAAATTCGCAGCCAATGCCCCACAGGCCACAGTCCTAAATTCGCACATTTCACGACTGCATGCGTTGGAAATGCTGCCTTTTAGGCTGGTGGAGATGGAATCCTTCCGCAACCTTATGGCGGTGGCCGTCCCTCGGTACTTGGTCCCCAGCCGACACTATTTTGCCCAGTGTGCCATCCCCGCACTACACAAACACGTGTCCCAAAACATCTGCTGTGCCCTCAGCAACGCAGTTACTGGGAGAGTCCACCTGAGAACGACACATGGACAAGTGCTTGTGGCCAGGGACGGAACAACTCCCTGACGGCACACTGGGTAAACATAGTGGAAGCCGGGACCCAGTCGGACCTTGGGACGGAACACATCCTCCCCACACCGAGGATTGCGGGCCCTATGTCAGACAGTGTTGCCACCACAGTGTACAGCTCCTGCGCATCATCCTCTTCCTCCTCCTCATGTTCAGCCTCCATCTCAGATATCACCACATCAGTTACAAGCTGGAAGCACTGCAGTACTGCCTCAGCCCAGCGGCAACAGGCTGTGCTGAAATTCATAAGCTTAGGTGATAAACCTCACACTGCTTGTGAGTTGTGGACAGCTGTGAAAGAGCAGGCAGATCTGTGGCTGAGACTGCTGAACCTACATCCAGGCATGGTCGTGTGTGACAATGGCCGCAACCTTGTGGCGGCTCTGAGGCGAGGCGAGATCACACACGTACCATGCCTGGCTCATGTGCTTAACCTCGTGGTTCAGCGGTTTCTTAAATCGTACCCTAAGTTGCCAGATCTGCACGTCAAAGTACGCCGCCTGTCAGCTCATTTTCGCAAGTCGGCTACAGCTTCCGCCGCCCTTGCTGTGTTGCAGCAGCGTTTGCAGCTTCCGTCACACTGACAGGTGTGTGATGTTCCCACACGTTGTAACTCTACCCTCCACATGTTGCAAAGGATTTGTGAGCAGAAGAGAGCAGTTGTGGAGTACCAGCTGCAACAAAGCCATTGATATTCAGGTCAGACTCCACACATAAGACCTCGGGAGTGGACCTGGATGTCTGACATATGTACCATCCTGACAAACTTTGAGGAGTCCACAAAGATGGTGAGTGGCAATGACGCCATCATTAGCGTCAGCATCCCACTTGTCTGTCTTTTGCAACGCTCTCTGCAGAGAATTAAAGAGGAGGCATTGCAGCCAGAGTATGATGAGATGGATCAAGAAGCCATAGCGGGTGATTACACACAGCCCAGCCTCATCTCATCCCAACGTGCATTGGGAGACAATGAGGGAGAGGAAGAGGAGGAGGAAGAATAGGAGCTGGTATCATGCGCTGTAGACGGTAGTAACTGTTCAACTGTCATACAGTAGGTTCAGCGTGGGTGGCCTGAGGACAGGGGCGAGGAGGAGGAGAGCATGGTCAGTCGTCATCTTGGTGAGGACACGGAGGTCTTGACAGTTACCAGTCTGGCACGCATGGCTGACTTTATGTTACGCTGCCTTAACCGTGACCCTCGAGTTGTCAAGATGTTGGGTGACAGTCATTACTGGTTGGTGACACTTTTAGACCCCCGCTAGAAGGAGAACTTTCACTCTCTTATTCCTGAGGTGGAGAGGTCTACAAAAATGTGGCAGTACCAGAAAGCCCTTGCTGCAAAACTGATAAAAAAATTCCCATATAAACACGCTAGCGGAAGAGGTCACAGTTCGTTGACCAACCAAGGCGTACAGGCGAGAGAGATGCAGCTCCAATAGAGCAGAGATAGGGGAACATTGTAAACATTCTGGGACAGTTTTCTGAGACCCGCCCTGCTTACAGGCCCTGAGGCGTGGGGTACTCACACAAGGAGTGGAAAGTTTCAAAAGATGGTGAGGGAGTACCTTGCCGACCGTACCAGCGTCCTCCGTGATTCCTCTGTGCCTTTTAATTATTGGGTATCCAAGCTGGACACTTGGAATGAACTCGCTCTGTACACCTTGGAGGTCCTGGCCTGCCTGGCCACTAGCGTGTTATCGGAGCGTGTTTTTAGTGCCGCTGGGGGAATTATAACTGATAAGTGCACTTGCCAGTCAACTGACAATGCTGACAAGCTGACCCTTATCAAAATAAACGAGGCCTGGATTGGGCCAGACTTCTCATCACCACCAAATGAGAGCAGAGTAACAAAGTCAAATCCACTGTGTTATTTCGGGAGGTGTATTCCCATGCACCGCTTCACACCCACACATGGGTATACGCTTACTCATTTCGGCTGTATTTTGCTCTTCTCCTTATCCTCAGTCTCCACCACCACTATACCACCAGGGTGACCATGCGCCGTGTTGCCAGCATTGCAAGTTCCTCCGTTCTAATTTTTGCCAGCTTTTGCTTGGAAGGCATAGGCAAAGACTATGGGAGACACACTCCCCTAATGGGAATAATGTTTTTAATATGCTGCACTGCATGGCTCTTGTAAGGGGCATTTAAATCGTCTTGTTAAACTACTGCGTCCTCCACCATTCTTCCAAGGTGCATTTAAACCATCTTGTTAAGCTACTGCAACCTCATCGTCTCTTCCAAGGGGCATTAAAACCGTCTTGTTAAGCTACTGCGACCTCCACGTCTCTTCCAAGGGGCATTAAAATCATCTTGTTAAGCTACTGCAACCTCCACGTCTCTTCCAAGGGGCATTAAAACCATCTTGTTAAGCTACTGTGACTTCCATGTCTCTTCCAAGGGGCATTAAAACCGTCATGTTAAGCTACTGGGACCTCCACGTCTCTTCCAAGGGGCATTAAAACCGTCTTGTTAAGCTACTGCGACCTCCACCATTCTTCCAAGGGGCATTTAAACCGTCTTTTTGAGCTACTGCGACCTCCACCATTCTTCCAGGGGGTATTAAAATAATCTTGTTAAGCTACTGCGACCTCCATGTCTCTTCCAAGGGGCATTTAAACCGTCTTGTTAAGCAACTGAAACCTCTACTACTTTTCCAAGGGGCATTTAAACCGTCTTGTTAAGCAACTGAGACCTCCACCACTTTTTCAAGGGGCATTGATATTGTCTTTTTATATCACTGCGAACTCCATCATTCTTCCAATGGGCATTGCATTTACTCCTAATTTCAGTCAGCTTTTGCTTTTCAATGCATAGGCGAACACTAAGGGAGACCCACTTCCCAATAATGGGTAGAAGGTTTTTAGTATGCTGTAATCCACGTCTGTTTCAAGGGGCATTGCAGTTCCTCATATTTTTGGAAAGCCTTCCATTCACTGCTTAGGCCAACAGTGCACAGGAGACCCAGTGGCTATAAATGGAAAAAACGGTTTAGTTAAGGCCCTCTGACCTCCATGTCTCCTCCAAGGGGCATTGGAGTGCCTCGAAATTTTTGGTAGGCATTGCCCTCACTGCATGCCCTATAACTGTGTAGCCAAACCTCTCCTTTTGGTACAGAAACATATCCTACTAGACATGTGTGGTTGACTGCCCTGATATTGATGTGAACGGTCCCTGTTCCTCCTGCTCTTTCTCCTTTGCCACCACCTTATCCATCATTCATCACCTGAAGCTTTGTTTTAACGGGAGTCATAGAACTGGGATAGTAGCAGGAAAACATCCAGCAATCCTCGGAGGAGGTAGGATATGCACCAAAACGCTGACCACCTCAGGCCTAGCCGCTACTACATACATGTTTGACGCCCAGCTGCGCTTGGTATCACAGATCCTGGAAGGGTGTATTGATGGATTCTTCCACAAGAGGCCCCCATAACCATTCACACATCTCCACCTTCCACCTCAGACCACCAGAGGGAGCCCGTTAGGGATAGATAAATAGGGAAGGTGGAGCCAGGCAGCAGTTAGTCTATTCTGGCTTAGCAGTGAGTCCAGTACAGTCTGAGAAGAGTTACCTCAGAGGACAAAAGCCTGTTCCAGCTCCTGCAATTGCTATCCTGCAGTGGAGCTTATCCAGACCAAGACTCAGTGTAGCTCGGAGTAGTGAGCTTTAGGTGTGCCGGCGCCATAAGATCGGTGAAGCACGGCAAGCTGCCGTTAGTGTGAGTAGTCTAGTGAGGGCCCGAGTAGGCTGAAGACGAGTGGAGAGTTAGTACATAGGGGGCAGAGAAGCTTAACTAGCTCACCCCGAAGCAGTTACCGGACACCGGGTCTGAAGCTTACCGGGATCTCCATGACCCAGTAAGATATAACCGGAATCCCTGGAGAACTACAAGTCCCAGGATCGCTAAAGTGCTGATATGTAACAGAGCCAGGAGACACATAGGCCTGCAGCTAAGGTGCGTGTACTCCAAGAAAATGCCCTACCACAAGGTCAGCCAGCACCGGACAGAGACAAAGTTAAGCCTAGCTCCAGGCAGGTCAGAAACTTACTACGCAGAGGCAAGAAACAGGAGGCCCAAAAACCGCTCATTGGGGAGCATCCTGACATGCACCCTTCACCATACAGTGCTCCGGGACGTGCCTGAATTTCCATCAGTAAAAGGTACTGAAGTGACTATCATGTCTGTCCCTGTTCTTGCTCAGACCCGGCTGGGTCTCGTCTGACCTGCATACCCCGTCATACACTGCCCTGAGGCCTAGCTCCACCTGTGGGGAGCTATACCATCAAGCTGCCTTGTCATCGGCCTCAGTGGACTCAGCAGCGCTGGTGATCCTCACCAGAAACCACAGGTGGCGTCACGAACTTTTATAAAAATAAACAACTATTAATCCTTTTAAAGGAGAGACCCCAGGGTACGGGCCCGGGAGCCGACCACCGCGACATCCCTAAGGCAGGCTAAAGGCCCGGGTAACCGAGTCATCCCCATTCCCCTGGGCTAGTCACATGCGCTTGCGTTCCAAGAAAACAAAGCAGATGCTAAATTCTATCATCATCATCATGATCTTCACCTTGGCACTCTCAACTCCCCTGATGGCGAAGCCAGGGCCCACCGGAGAAGTCTGGTTCTCTGGTGGGCTCGTCCAATGCTGCCCTAAAGCAGGCCGGGCTAAGAAAAGTGTGTGGGGGGATGTTCCAAGGAGAAATAGGGGCGGCTGGGGACCGTTTATGGACACCCAGCCGCCCCCAGGTGGCTGGGGAGCGTGTGTGGACACCCAGCCGGGCGGCTGGGGACAGAGTATGGATACCACGCTGCCGAAGCAGCCATGTGGTAGTGGCCAGCTTCGGCCTCCTCCAAACTAAAAGGCCCCATTTCAAGGGCAAGCAAGCTAGCAGTATGGTATTGCAGCCTGGGGGTGGGTGGGTGGCAGGTTGCACACTTATGCTTGCATTGCAAGGAATGGGGGAGGTACAATTGAACACTGCCCTGGGACAAGGACTTGCACGGGGATTGTTGCAAGTCTGCATCTTCTGATGCGGAAAGGATCACTTCTGATGGGCACACTTTTAGGCAGTGACCTGGGTGTCAGAGATGCTTCCAGGGGTCTTCTCCATGCTGTTCCCACGTCTTTTCAGCACTGTATCCATGTGTCACACAGCACATGGCCAGATAAGGTTGTAAAATGTTAAAATGACATTTCCCGGTGAATGCATTTGTCACGGTTGAAAGCAATACAAAAGTGCAAAAACGCATAAAAAATGCTACTTGTGAACATAGCCCAACGTGTGGAGGAGTATTTTTGTTTTTGGTTATTTATTTTACCTTATACACAAGTCTTTACCCTGGAAAGGAAGTTCCTTAACATATTTCACAGGAAAACAATTTCAGTTTCGTTTTTGAACGTTTTATTGTGAGCCATTAAAAGTGGCTTAACACCTCTGACCACGTTGTTGACAGCAGTGACCTGGGGGTCATAAATGCTTCCTGTTGCGATGCACATGCTGTCCCCATGTCATTTGAGCACTGTTACTATTGTTTTGGGCACTTTTTAGGATTTCTACAGACTGCCGGGCGTGCCGCCGCAAAAACGCTCGGGTCTCCCATAGACTAACATTGGGCTCGTTGCTTGGGTCGAGCACCCGAATATCACGGCGAGCTCGGCCCTAGCTTCAAGCACCCGAGCATTTTAGTGCTCACTCAAAATAGCACTAAATACTAACAACACTGTTATTACCAATGATTACATTATACACAGGAGCTCTATATATAGCATACAGTTTATAGTGTAAGTGTACAGGTAATACAGTGACTCACCAAAGACAATATGCACAGGAGCTCTATATATAGTGTATAGTGTACAGGTAATACAGTGATCACCAGTGACATTATACACAGGAGCTCTATATATAGTGTACAAATAATGCAGTGATCACCAGTGACATTATAAACAGGAGTTCTGTATATAGTGTCAGTGTACAGGTATTACAGGGATCACCAGTGACATTATATACAGGACCTCTGTATATAGTGTAAGTGTACAGGTAACACACTGACTCACCAGTGACTTCTCTATTTGAAGCTCTTCATCTTTGCTTTTCTTCATCTGGCACAGACCGCCGTCACTTCTTTCAACCAGGACTTGGCTCTGCAGAAAATAACACACAGTTATCAATAGCTGATTGCTTCTAGAGCACATTTCCCACTTACTCCCTGACTTACACACTACGCCATATGAAGAAAAAAGGCGACATAGTGCCGCCCTGCACAGTAAGAGGGCCGCCCTTTTGTTTCCCAATGGAAAACAGTATTCTGAAATGTAAATTATATTACAGCAATAATGTTCCCTAATTGACCCATACAGTAATTATGTCCATCCACTTGCCACCATCAGCTAATAATGTAGGTTCCTCATTTTTGTCTCCATACAGTAATTAAGTCACTTAGCCTGGCTCTTTTAATTAATAATGTCCCCAATCTTGGGCTTCTATGTTCCTGGTGCTGGCCCCTATGTCCCTTGTGATGGCCCCTATGTCACTTGTGCTGGCCCCATGGCTTGGCTCCATGTCCTGACCCCATGCCCTGGCCTCATGTCTGGGTACCATGGCCTGGCCCCATGCCCCTGGTCCCATGTCCTGTCCTCGCCTCATGTCCTGGCCCCATGTACTGACTCCATGTCCTGGCTTCATGCCCCTGGTCCAATGACCCTGGCCCTATGTCCTGGCCACATTTCCTAGCCCATGTACCTGGCCCCTTACCTCTGCTCCCATGCCCTTGGTCCCATGTCCTAACCCTGCATTCACAGAATAAGGGGAAAAAAAAGATTCTTCTTACCTGCCTGAGCTCCCAGTGCCGCGTGGTGTCTTCTCCCATCAGATCTGGCACAAACGTGTTAAAATGACCTCTGACCTATTAGAGGCTGGCGGCTGACATCAGTGTGCCCATCGAGGTCACTTTCATGCACCGCCTGCGATGGGTGCACTGACATCAGCCGCCAGCCTCTGATAGGTCAGCGGCCACGTTAACTATTGTAGTGCAGACTTTCTGCACTGCAATACATTTCAACTGAATGTGCATCCTCAAACCTACATTCAGTTGAAACCAACTACGCCCTGCTCGGGGGTCCACTGAGGACCTGGGCCCATCAGAGAATCATCAGGTGTCCCATTGCTCCAGTCTGTCGCTGAGTGTATATATGTACATTTTTTACTTTATCTAAAAGTAATGCAGCCACAATCTTTAGACCATTGTTGCTTATTGCAGGACATTTGATGGAAAGCCATCCAGAGTGTCATTTGCTGCTTGATGGAGCAAATTTTCTGATGAATGGCATTATCTCCCATGCTCATAAACTATAATAAAGCTTGGCAGCCCTTAAGCTTATAAGAACAAAGAGACTAAGAAGAAGTAGTGGATGCAAAGTTCTGCCCTGTTGCTGTTATAGATGGAGTTTCCATTTAGGATGATGTGAAGGAAATGTAGGAGCAAGTGACTAAGCACTGCTTGGTTTGGAATCTGATAATGCACCCAATAGTGGAGATTTCACCAGCTATCCTGTTTGCGATTGTGCATCACTGTCACTCAAAAAATTCACCAAGTGGATTGTGAAACACCTGCACTGTCCTGTCCATAATTGCTGCTCCACATGTGAACAGCACAAAACACTTTTGAGCTAAATGAGAAGTCCAGGGAGCAGCCCATTAGAGCACAAATCAAGCACCCCTTTCTGTAAGAAAGAATGATGGCTCTATATCTTCCATCAATGCTGAACTTACACCATTATTTCCCAAAAGTCAGTGAAATTGACAAAGTGGAAAAGTGACTGCGTGACTAGCAACTTGACCAGCTGAGGGTTATTTGGCACACAAGCAGATGACCTGGTGTCACGCTCACGGATGGTGCACTTGGTTGTGGACCCAGTGTGCCACGGGGCCGGACTTACCTAGGAGGAGTGTAAGTAAACGGGCTACATGATTTTCATTGGAGCTCCTGATGGTGGAGTCAGGCTTGAGCTGTGGGTTTCTGCCAGGTACCACTCCAAGGCAGTCGCCTTTACTGCAGCTGCTGACCAAGGGTCAGGTTCACCGTCACGGACTGGACTCGGAGTCACAGACAAGGCTGGATTCAGAATCTGTTCAGGCAGGTGTGGCTTCAGGTTTAAGGTCCACCGGTGCGGCTACAGAGTTCAGGTACTGCCAGAGCGGCTTCAGGGTTCAGGTACCGCTAGGGCAGCTTCAGGGTAATGTACACACTATACAGGAATATGGGAACAGAATTAGGTTAACAAACTAACTTCAATGGATTAAGACAAGGGACCTGGCAACATACAGTTGCAGACACAAGAATTGTAGGGAAACAAAAGAGGCTGCTCAGGCATCTCCCAGCTGGGGAGGGTGCTTTTATACTAGATGCCTCCCAGCTATTAGCTGGGGGCAGTATCAAGGTGCGCGCGCACTAAGCGCACCACCGAGAAGCCTATGCGGCATGCACAGGAAGCAGGATCTAGGAAGCTCACCATGGCGGCCAGCGGCCGGAAGTGCTTACCTGTGGTGCTTGGCTGTCAAGTTGAAGTGGCCACCACTTGTTACTGCACATCCGGCTCCCATTCAATCGAATAGTAGGCGGAAGTGCAGTACCCCGCGCCAGCCACTACAACTTGACGGCCAAGCACCGCAGGTAAGGAATTCCGTCCGGCAGCCGCCACCGCCGGCACCGATAACAGCTCATTGGTGGGGGTGCCGCGTGGAGGACCCCGGGCGATCATACATTGATGCCCTATCCTACGGATAGGGCATCAGTGTCAAAGTAGTGGACAACCCCTTTAAAGCACTGTTGAGCCTCCTTCACCAACAATTGTTGACATCACCTCCTACCAAGTTAACTGCAGAACACCTTATGACCAGATGTCAGGTATGCTGAGGTTGGCGTAGTTTGAAGAAATTAAAACTGACTTTCCTTTAGCCGCAGGCATTCAGCACTCTAACAGATAGGGCACAGGCACACAGGTGAGCAGTGGCAGTTATGAATACACGAAAACCATGATCACTATATGAATACATTGTCAGAGCCATCAGTAGTAAACTCATACAGCACCAGAACAACCATCATTACATGAATACATCACCAAAGCCACTATCAGAATAGGAATACAGTATCAGAACCACTATCAGTACAGAAATACAACAACAAAACCACCATCCATTTTGTTCCAAGCTGTATTTGTCATGTCACAGACACAAACACCATCAGAGTGTCCCTTTATCTATATTGGGGTAATTTTAGTTTCCATTAGGTTCACAGTTTAATAAAACTAATATTCATATAGCTAACAAAGGTAAGTAAACCTGACCAAGAATTGTTAGAAAGAGGGAGAGAGAATTAGGGATGACCCTAATACCCTTGATCTCATCAACTGAAAGCAGAACCTCCTTATGGGCACCATAGCAAGTAGTGAAGGTGCCTAGGACTTCGAGGGGTTAGCAAGAAAGGAAGAAGTTACAACAAAGCTGTTACACTGGTTGGTGGATGGATCATTTGTGGGAGGGTTTAAGGGGTATATAAGGAAGGAAGAAGGGTACCTTTTCCTGTCAACTCATCATTGGAGAATCAATAATAAGAGACTGCAGTTTTGGTGTGATGTGTAATTGCATCAAATTTAAGTAAGAAAAATGGTGTACAAAACAGTAGTTTGTGACATGCACACATTGTGAGGCAGACAGTCAATTTAATGATTGCTATTGCAGACGATGTGATCGTGACTAAGCTCGGTGGTGAAGGGGGTCCACAGGTGTCTCTGCTAGTTTCATTTGGATGTGCGTCCTCTGACTTTAATAATTATTAATGAATATGAAATCATGGAGCCACATGGATCACTCTGCTTCTAATGACTCTATATAATATATGAGTTTCACTTTTTGTATTGAAGAACTGAAATAAATTAACTTTTTGATGATATTCTAATTTAGTGAGATGCACATGTTTACCCCTGGGGGGCTATGCTCAGTCACCTTCCCAAATTTACGGGGGATGGAACATCACTGTGGGACTGGGTAGAGAGACTGAAAAGTATGCTACGCATGTATCCCCTTAATCCCCTAGCCCAGGCTTAGTTGGCCCTTTTAACCATTGATGGGGAAGCCCGACAGACTGTAATGTACCTCCCACCCGGGGACCGTGACACTGTAGACAAAGTGATCAAAATTCTGGAAGACATGCACGAGGATACTACGGATCTGGAGCATTTACGGTTGCAGTTATTTCAGAGAGTTCGAAAGGAAAATTAGACTATTAATCAATATATTAATGCTTTACAGGAAGCGACGGCCCATATCATTAAGAAGGCTCGAGATGGGAATCAAGGACTGGGATCATTAGATGAAATATTGCGCGATCAATTGATTGCTGGCTTAAAAGACCCCTCCCTGAGACAGATCTTAAAGGAGCGGCTACGCCTGAGGCCCGGCCTAGGTTTCTTAGAGATTGGGGCGGAGGCTAGAGTTTTGGAGGAAGAAGTTGCTGTTCTCAAGGCCAATGACAGAAGTCATGAGGCAATAACCTCTCTTCCACCCAATTCCCAGCACGCTGCTTTCAGTCAGCTGCCCGATTGGGCACAAGAGATACGTCAAGAGATTCGAGACCTTCGAAATGAACTGAGCACTACTAGAGAGACCCCTGCAGCACCCTGGTTAATGGACCACTCAGCCTCATGTGGACAGAGACAAGAGTGAGGAAGATGTTCTTATCAGGTTCCAACGAGTCGTGCATTCAGTCCACCTGTAGAGCGAGAACCGGAGTGTTGGACCTGTAGCGGTAGAGGTCATATCTCCAGAGACTGTCAGAATAAAGAAAACTAAGACGCCCCACGGTCGTGGGACATACCGTCGGGTTTCAAACTTCAGGGCGTGTAAGGAGAACCTCTGAAGACATTGCCTCCGAGAGACCTATTATTTGGGCTAAATTAAACGGACAGTGGATTCATTGTTTAATGGACACTGGGTCTCAGGTGACCACTATGCCTGAAGCATATTTTAAAAGTCATTTTCCAGAAGTTGCTCATTCCTGGAAGGAACCTACCGTCAAATTGGTAGGTAACCAATTACCTTTTCCGGTGGCAGGGGTAGTATGGATGTCGGTCCGGGCATGTGGAAAGAACCTCGGCCGAAAGGGGATAATACTGACCACAGGATCTGGAGGTGACGGGCACATTGTAACCCTGGGCATGAATGTGCTTAAGGAAGTTGGACAGTTCTTGGCTGAGGATTCTGACAGAAATAACTGGACCCGCACCACTCGTGACCCAGCCAGCAAGAGGGTCTTTCAACACCTCGTACGAGTCAGTCAAATTTAAAAATTGCCTGTTGCTTCTCAGTATCTTGGTAGAGTGTCTATGCCGTCAGAAGCTACAGTGACATTGCCAGTAGGACAGACTGTCCTCACTCTGCTGGTGCTGGCACATGTATCACTAGAGGGTATGGACATACAAATAGAACCAATAGAAGGGGAAGAAGCGCCTGCTGGACTTCTGGTTGCTCGCACACTGGCTACCGTGCGTCAGGGTCGAGTTCCCATATGCTGTATTAACCTAAGTGTCACAAGCCTACAGTTGTTGTCCCGCCAAGACATAGCGCGGGTTTGCATAATGCCAGAGGACCTAACCAGAGCGGATGCTAAAGAGTTGGAGCCCGTGGACAGAGAACCATGGACCCTAGAGGTGTCCCTTCACAGGCAAGAAATCAAAAGGGAACCTTTGGCTGGGCGTCGCTTCTTAGAGCAAATGGAGGCTAATCTCACTGAGTTCTTGGCTGGACAAGTTAGGCAGATCGAGCAACTTTTACAGCATTACCAGGGGGTGTTTGAACAACATGAAGATGATTTCGGGTACACTCGAGATATTCAACACGAAGTACCCACAGGAAATACGGCTCCCAATCGGGAAAAGTATCGGCAGATCCCACCTCAAATGTATCAGGAGGAAGAAAGAACTTTTAGCCCATATGTTGTGGAATGGTGTAATTCGCGAAAGTCAGAGTCCTTGGGCAGCTCCTATTATGCTAGCTCGAAAAAAAGAAGGTACTCTGAGATTTTGCGGAGATTATCGGAAATTGAATGCATGTACTGAGCGAGACTCTTACCCATTACCCTGAATAGAAGAATCTCTATCCGCATTAGGAAGTGCTAAATTCTTCTCTTCTCTTGACCTGGCCAGTGGCTATTGGCAGGTCCCGGTAGCTGAAAAAGATCATCTGAAAACTTCCTTTGTTCTTCCTGTGGGTTTGTTTGAGTTTAACCGGATGCCGTTAGGGTTGACAAATGCACCAGGAACATTTCAAAGGTTGATGGAAAGATGCTTGGGGGACCTCAACTTCGAAGCTACTTTAATTTATCTGGATGATATAATTATTTATTCAGTCACGTTTGAAGATCATCTCTGCCGACTGGAACAAGTGCTAGAACGACTTCAGAGGCATGGATTGAAAATCAAGCCTAGTAAGTGTCATCACTTCAAACTTGAAATTGAATATTTGGAGCACACTGTGTCCAGGGCAGAAGTGTATCCCACTGCTTAGAAAGTAGCTGCAGTGTGTTACGCTCGCGCCCGGACTGAATGGCGTGAGCTTGATTAGTGATTCCACTGTACCATGAACCGAGGAGTGCCTAGAGGGGCATAACTAAGTATCAACTCGGTCCAACCAAGGTTGCACGGCAGCTCAGTCGACTCCATGAACCAGGGAGGAACCGAGCAGAGGGACCAGGTGCTACTCCTGGTCAGACCCCAGTCACAGTTGTTAAACCACACTGGGGAATGCAGGAACAGGCAGGTTAGGCTGGCATACAGACAGGTGGGTACTGGCTGGCATGGCTGGTATGAAGACAGGTGAGTATTGGCAGGCACGGCTGGTATGCAGAAAAGTGGGGACTGGCAGGCACGGCTGGCATGCAGACAGGTGGGCACTGGCAAGCACGGCTGGTATGTAGACAGGCAGGTACTGGCAGGTAGGAACGCAGGCAGGATAGGGACCAGTACAGACTGGGACAGAGGAACGGAGCCGCAGATGTGGTGGACAGCAGAGCAGAGGGAAACCGCAAATGCAGTGAACAAGCAGTGCAGAGCAAAACCACCAATGCGGTGAACAAGCAGAGCAGAACCGCTGGAGCGCTGAACAAACAGAGCAGGGCGAAACCGCAGGTGCGGTGAACAAGCAGAGCGGAGAAAGACCGCAGGTGCGGTGAACAAGCAGAGCGGAGCAAAACCACAAGTGCGGTGAACAAGCAGAGCAGAGCAAAACCGCAGGTGCGGTGAACAAGCAGAGCGGAGCAAAACCTCAGGTGCGGTGAACAAGCAGAGCGGAGCAAAAATGCAGGTGCGGTGAACAAGCAGAGTGGAGCAAAACCGCAGGTGCGGTGAACAAGCAGAGCAGAGCGGAACCGCAGATGCAGTGAACAAGCAGAGCAGAGCGGAACCACAGGTGCGGTGAACTAGCTGAGCGGAGCGGAACCGCAGGTGCGGTGAACAAGCAGAGCAGAACAGAGCAGAAGGTGCAGGCAGACAGGACAGGGCTCTGTTCACATGGAACAGACTGGAAAATACAGGAAGATAGCCAAAACACAGGAGGTAGATACAGAGGCAGGGAAAGGGGACAAGCAGAACCAGATACACAGAAGGTACTTACAATAAAGTAGCGAGTGGACACAAAACTCACGAACAGAAGTACAGAGACAATGAGTAGGAGTTATGTGCAGGTTCAGACACTGCAGGAAAAGGGAAGGTTCGGACATAGAGACAAACAGGTAACAGGCTAGGACACTGTTCAGACAGGAACTGAACCAGGAACAAGATACAGGAACGAGCCTGGGAACTCAGCCCCCAGGGTGGGGGAAACAGACTAGAAGTCAAAGATAGGTAACAGGCCTGGGTATACAGCCCCCAGGGTGGCGGAAACAGACTAGAAGTCACAGATAGGTAACAGGCCTGGGTATACAGCCTCCAGGGTGGCGGAAACAGACTAGAAGTCACAGATACAGGTAACGGCCCTGGGTTCTCAGCCCCCAGGGTGGCAGAAACAGACTAGAAGTCAGAGATACAGGTAGCAGCCCTGGGTACTCAGCCCCCAGGGTGGCAGAAACAGACTAGATTCAGGACAGGACCTGGCAACTCACAGTTGCACAGAACACATTGTAAGAAAGTGTTGCTCAGACACCTCCTACTGGGTGAAGGGGGTTTAAGTATCCAGTGAATCACAGGAATAGGCTGGGGACACATTAGGACTGCGCACACTGTAGCTTTAAGAATCTGGAAGCAACAGTGCCGCCGCCCTAAGCCAGCAGACAAGAGACATACAAACAGCAGGTACTGGAGCAAAGTGTGCAGCCTGCCTGATAGGTAAGATTGCAGTCTTGCATGTGGGAGATGGTAAGCCATGCAAGCACGCTGCCATGGATCTTACACAGTGCAGAAGTGGCCCACACCAGTCAACTTAAGGGAGTTGAGAGCATTTCTAGGACTCGCAGGATATTACCGCAGATGCATAAAAGTCTTCGCTAAGATTGTGGTCCCGCTCAATGAATTACAGAGGGAAACGGCTGGAGGAGCAAAGCGCAACCTATTCAGTGGGGAACATTACAAGAAGAGGCGTTTCGGGCACTAAAAATGGCGCTAACGAACACTCTAATACTGGTCTATGCTGATTTCTCACAGCCTTTTGTATTGTACACTGATGGAAGTCTACATGGACTGGGAGCAGTGTTGGCTCAAGTGCAAGAAGGAAAAGAGCGGGTGATCGCGTATGCCAGTCAGTCACTTTGGGACACTGAGAAGAATCCAGATAACTACAGTTCATTCAAACTGTAGCTTCTGGTACTGGTATGGGCCATGACTGAGAAATTTCCGTAGTACTTTTCAGGTTCAGAAGTACAAGTGTGGACGGACAATAATCCTTTGGCTCATTTGGAAAGCGCAAAGTTGGGTGCATTGGAACAACCGTGGGTTGCAAGGATGTCTAAATACCAGTACAAAATCGCTTATCGGTCTAAGGCCCTGAACACCCATGCAGATGCTCTGTCCCGGGTCACTCAGATGGGGCCGAAGAGAGATATAGATGAAGAGCTGGAAGGTGACGAGATTCAGGATTTTTGTCAATTCGCTGCAGCAGTAATCAATGCTCAGAACTCCAAAGAAAAGGCAAGGCCCACTCAAATTCTGGGTCGCTCAAGAGATGAGTGGATACAGTTGCAACAGTCTGACCCTGAGTTGGAAAAGCTTAGGGAATGGGTCACTCTAGGTCAGAGACCCGACCAGGAAGCTAGAGCTGCTTCACTCCCAACTACCCTACAAATCTTAGGTCTTCTTGAAGGATGGCTTGCTATGTCGGAAAGTCCAGCTAACTCTTGAGTTTGACGTGACCTGGCAGGTATTAGTCCCAGGAACACTAGTAACACAATTATCCAAAGAGGCTCATGAAAGAGGTGCCCACTTTGGGGTGGAGAAGACCTTCCGGTAGTTACAACGACTGGTATATTGGCCCCAACTGCGGCAAGAATTCAAAGAAGTTTGCCGAAAGTGTCAACAATGAGAGTTAAGCAAGCCCCCTAAACAAAGAGCTCCCATTCAGACCATCCGAACTTCTGCACCATTAGAAGTTCTGATGATCGATTATCTGACGATCGGAACTTCATACAAAGGCTACAGGCATTGTTTGGTAATGACCGATCACTTCACCAAGTTTTCAGTAGTGACTCCTACTCGGGATCAGACCGCAGAAACCATAGCCAAGGCCATTTGTCAAGTTTTCATTTGAATCTATGGGTGTCCAAAGCGGATATATTCTGACCAAGGGGCCTGTTTCCAGGGGAGAGTCATGGATGAGTTATATCATATCTATGGGATAAACAGATCTCTAACAACGCCCTATCACCCCCAGGGAAATGGGGCATGTGAGCGCATCAACCGAACCTTGTTGCAGATGTTACGGACGTTGGAAGAGGACAAGAAAATGAAATGGCCCGAGTTCATGTCTGAGTTGGTGTGGGTGTATAATAATCGCATTCATGCGACTACTGGTTACACACCCTATATGCTGCTGTTTGGAAGGGATGGAAGAGATTATTGAGCTAGAGCTAGACTCAGAAGATCCCCGTCCGTACAACAGTCTGAGTAGCAGAATTCGAGAACACAGGTGGCAGCTTCATACAGTGAGAAAACTGGTTGCGCAGAAGTTTCAGGAAGTAGAGCATACAGGGTGGCCCCCGATTTCGGTGAGCCCACTCCGACCAGGAGATTGTGTGTTAGTAAGGGCCAAACCAGTTGAGAGTAAGCTAGACCATCGTTGGGAGGCGGTACCATATCGAGTGGTGAAGCATATCCATCCAAAGAATTCAGTCTACGAGATTAGGCCTGAAGGGGGTGATGCCACGACATCTAGGGTGTTGTACCATAATATGCTACGACCCTGTTCGTCCGAAGCAGAGGACAGTAATATAATTGAGCCTGTGGAAAAACTAACTGAAGTACCACACATAGTGACTGTGGAAGACGAAGAAGGATGGGCTACAATGCAATTGAGCCCTTCAGTCCCGAGTGTGATACAAAATGGATCAGAAGACAATCTACAATCTTCACTGCTTGATTTATCAGATACCCCGGAATCATCTTCGCGGGAGGAACCCCGCAGAACTGAACGGGCTAATGCCGGTGACTCGCCCAGGGGGATGGGGACGACTTGGTACCCGGGCCTTTGCCTTAAGGATGTTGCGGTGGTCGGCTCCCGAGCCCGTACCCTGGGGTCAGCTTTTGAAAGGGGATTATTGGTTAACTCTATGAAAGTTCGTGACGCCACCTGTGGTTTCTGGTGAGAATCACCAGCGCTGTGGAAGTCCACTGAGGCCGGTGATAAGGCAGCTCGATGGTATAGCTCCCAACAGGTGGAGCTAGGCCTCAGGGCAGCGTAGGGGAGAGGGGGATGCAGGACAGGCGAGACCCAGCCCGATCAGAGCAAGAACAGGGACAGACATGATAGTCACTTCAGTACCTTTTACTGATGGAAATTCAGGCACGTCCCGGAGCACTGTAGGGTTAAGGGTGCATATCAGGATCCTCCCCAATGAGCGGGTGTAGGGCCTCCTGTTTCTTGCCTCTGCGTAGTAAGTTTCTGACCTGCCTGAAGCTAGGCCTAACTTTATCTCTGTCCCGCACCGGCTGACGTTGTGGTAGGGCCTTCTCTTAGAGTGCACGCTCCCAGCTTACGGGGCCTATGTGTCTCCTGGCTCTGTTACGTATCAGCTCTCTGGTGAACCTGGGACCTGTAGTTCTCCAGGGATTCCGGTTATGCCTTACTGGGTCGTAGAGATACCGGTAAGCTCGGACCTGGTGTCCGGTATATGTTTCGGGGTGAGCTGGGTAAGCTCCTCTGCCCCCACTGCTACTCACATTCCACTCGCCTTCGGCCACGCTCGGGCCCTCACTAGGCTACTCACACTAACGGCAGCTTGCCGCGCTTCACCGATCTGATGGCGCCGGCACACCTTAAACTCTAACTGAGCTCCCTGAATCTAGCTAGCAGGAGCCTCGTGCTCCACTGCTGAACTATTAGCCGAGTTCTCTAAACTAGACTGAGCTCCACTGCAGACTAACCTCTCTCAGGCTTCTCTACTGCAGGAACTCTTCCAAGGAACTGCTGAATCACTGAGCTACCTAGCTCCACCTTCCCTATTTATATCCCTAACGGGCTCCCTCTGCTGGTCTGAGGTGGAAGGTGAAGATGTGTGAATGTTTATGGAGCCTCTTGTGGAGGATTCCATTAATGCACACTTCTAGGATCTGTGGTACCAAGCGCAGCAGGGCGCCACATTGGGATCCCTCCTAACCGATATGCTGAAGAGGAGTTTATCTGGTCTCAGATTCAACCGAAAACAGAAGAGTGTGCTCAACTCTTGTCTGAACTTACGCTGCCACGGAGGAGGCATTGATCTCACAAAGAATCCACTTGCCTGGGGACTGGTGATCAAAAAGGAGGGAGGAATGTAATAGAAGGAGAAAAGTCTTTCAGAGAATCAGTGCGAGATGTATGTAATAAGGAGAAAGAGCGCCATCATCTGGTGAGCATTTCAAGTTTTGACGCTGGACCCAGTCAGGAGACCTCCAGCAGAGGATTTCAAAATGTAACAGTCGAGCGTGCAGTGCCTGAGGTGATTTTGGCGCTAGACTCAGGAAGAGACGTGACGCAGGACGGGCACGCTGAAGGAACCAGCGAGAGAGACCAGGGGTGAGAGACCCATAGGGCAAGACGGTTGGCTGCTGGTGAACAAATGCGGGATTCAGTGCAGCAGTCCCTCGGGTGTCACGGCTACAGAAGAGGACCGGGACTTGGATACGACATTAAGGAAATGTACAAGACCCTCTTACCCACGACGTGGTAAACCGCCCCGATTGACAGGACAAAGAGAGGATAGAAACGAGTCATGCCGGAGAGATCACGTCAGCAAAAGCCGACGAGTGTCATCATTGAACAGGGCTGTCACTTCAACCTCTCCCTCCCGATACGGGGAACAATCGGATTTAGGGTATCAGGTTAGGAGGGGGACGGGTGAGGTGGAACAAGCCAAACGGGATCTTATTGACTTTGTCAGAAAAAGACTTAAAGGCCTAGTGGGAATAACCGGAGACCCCCGATGGATTTCAGTGATTAATCCCATATTTGGGCTAGATACAATATTTTATAGAAGTATTTTACTGCTATTTCATAAGTATTTGTTATTGTTCTCATTACTAACCCCTGTTGAAATCCCTGTCAGCTTTGTTTAATATATATTACTGTTGAGCGAGCACTAAAATGCTCGGGTGCTCGAAGCTCAGGCCGAGCTCACTGTGATACTCGGGTGCTCGACCCGAGCAACAAGCCCAATGTTAGTCTATGGGAGACCCGAACATTTTTGCGGCGGCTCCCCCGGCAGTCTGTAGAAAGCCTAAAAAGTGCCCAAAACGATAGTGACAGTGCTCAAATGACATGGGGACAGCATGGGGATCGCCCCTGGAAGCATTTCTGACCTCCAGGTCACTGCTGTCAACACCGTGTTCAGAGGTATTAAGCCACTTTTACAGGCTCACAATAAAATGTTCAAAAACGAAAGTGAAAGTGCTTTCCTGTGAAATATGTTAACCCCTTAACGACCATGGGTCTTTCTGTTTTTGTGTTTTCCTTTCTTGCTCCCCTTCTTCCCAGAGCCAGAACTTTTTTAATTTTCGTTCAATATGGCCATGTGAGGGCTTATTTTTCGCGGGACGAGTTGTACTTTTAAACACCATCACTGGTTTTACCATATCGTGTGCTGAAAAATGGGAAAAAATTCCAAGTGCAGTGAAACTGCAAAAAAAATGCAATTGCACAGTTGTTTTTTGGGTCCTTTTTTTACCACGTTCACAGATTGCTAAAACTGACCTGCCATCATTATTTTCCAGGTCGTTATGAGTTCATAGACACCAAACATGTATAGGTTCTTTTTTATTTAAGTGGTGAAAAAAAAATCCAAAGCTTGCTAAAAAAACAAAAAAAATGACGCCATTTTCCGAGACCCTTAGCTTCTCCATTTTTCTGGATCTGGGGCCAGGTGAGGGCTTATTTTTTGCGTGCCGGGCTGACGTTTTTATTGATACCATTTTGGGGTAGATCCGATGTTTTGATCGCCCGTTATTGCATTTTATTGCAAAGTTGTAGCGCCCAAAAAAACTTAATTCTGGCGTTTAAAATTTTTTTCTCGTTACGCCGTTTACTGATTGTATTAATTCTTCTTTTATATTGATAGATCGGGCGATTCTGAACGCGGCGATACCAAATATGTGTATGTGGTTTTTTTTTTATATATATATATATATATTTTTTATTTTGAATGTGGCGAAAGGGGGGTGACTTAAACTTTTATATATTTTTTATTTTTTTTATTTTTTTAAAAACTTTTTTTTTACACTTTCTGCTTGCTTCTATAGTCTCCAGAGGAGACTAGAAGCAGCAGTTGTCTGATTGCTTCTACTGCATACAAGCGATGAGCAGATCGCTAGTATGCAGGAGAAATGCTCACTTGCTATGAGCGCTGACCACTAGGTGGCGCTCATAGCAATTGAGACATGACAACCACAGGCGTCTGCTGCAGACCCTGAGTTGTCATGCCCACCCATTGGTGACCCGCGATCACGTGACGGGGTCACTGATGGGCGGGGCTTAGGACTCCCGGAAGCGCGAGTTAAATACCACTGTCAGAGATTTAACATGTTAACAGCCGCGGGTGGATTGCGATTCCAATAATCAGCTGACATGTGCTCGCTTCAGTGCGGGCTCACCGCCGGAGCCCCGCTGAACCGGCCTTCCCGACCTGGTGCGTACTATTACTGACCAGGTCGGAAAGGGGTTAAGGAACATCCTTTCCAGGGTAAAGACTTGTGTATAAGGTAAAATAAATAACCAAAAACAAAAATACTCCTCCACACCTTGGGCTATGTTCACAAGTAGCATTTTTTATGCGTTTTTGCACGTTTGTATTGCTTTCAACCGTGACAAATGCATTCACCGGGAAATGTCATTTTAACATTTTACAACCTTATCTGGCCATGTGCTGTGTGACACATGCATACAGTGCTAAAAAGACATGGGAACAGCATGGGGAAGACCCCTGGAAGCATCTCTGACACCCAGGTCACTGCCTAAAAGTGTGCCCATCAGAAGTGATCCTTGCCGCATCAGAAGATGCAGACTTGCAACTATCCCCGTGCAAGTCCTTGTCCCAGGGCAGTGTTGAATTGTACCTCCCCCATAACTTGCAATACAAGCGCAAGTATGCAGCCTGCCACCCACCCACCCCCAGGCTGCAATACCATACTGCTAGCTTGCTTGCACTTGAAATTGGGCCTTTTAGGCATGTGGAGGTGGAATCTGGCCACCACGTCATGGCTGCGTCGGTAGCCTGGTATTCATACTCAGTCCCCAGCCGCCCGGCGGCCGGGTGTCCACGCTTGGTCCCCAGCCACGTGGGGTGGCCGGGTGTCCATAAACGGTCCCCAGCCGCCCCTATTTGTCCCGGTGCGCCTTATACACAAGCGAGCATACCAAAACCTTACCTGTGCCCTCCCCAGTGCATTTAGTGGGAAGGACAGCCTAACCACAAACACGTGGACAAGTGAATGTGGCCAGGAATGGTCCATCTCACTGACGCCTTCACACTGGGTTAATATTGTGGAAGCCGGGACACAGTTGGATACTGGGATGCAACACATCCTCCAGACATAGAGGATTGCGGGTCCTGGGTCAATCAGGCTTCAACACAAAGTTCAGAAGGTAGACAGCAGCAGTGGTGGGCCTCCTACACAACGAGTAAATTATTCATGATCATGAGGCCATCCACCTCCTTAGCTTTCTGTTCCTTGGAATGCAAGCGCATGTATGTAGTAGCAGCTAGGCCTGAGGTGGTCAGCGTTTTGGCGCATATTCTACCTCCTTCGAGGATTGCTGGATGTTTTCCTGCTACTATCCCAGTTCTATGACTCCCGTTAAAACAAAGCTTCAGGTGATGAATGATGGATGAGGTGGTGGCAAAGGAGAAAGAGCAGGAGGAACAGGGACCATTCACATCAATATCAGGCCAGCCAAACACACATGTCTTTTAGGATATGTTTCTGTACCAAAAGGAGCGGTTCAGCTACACAGTTATAAGGCATACAGTGAATGCAATGCCTACCAAAAATTTCGAGGCACTCCAATGCCCCTTGGAAGTGAAATGGAGGTCAAAGGGCCTTAACTAAACCGGTTTTTCCATTTATAGCAACTGGGTCTCCTGTACACTGTTGGCCTAAGCAGGGAATGGAAGGCTTTCCAAAAATTATTAGGCAATGCCCCTTGAAACAGACGTGGATTGCAGCGTATTAAAAACCTTCTACCCATTATTGGGGAGTGGGTCTCCCTTAGTGTTCGCCTATGCATTGAAAAGCAAAAGCTGACAAAAATTAGGAGGAAATGCAATGCCCGTTGCAAGAGTAGCGGAGGTTAGAGGTAATTAAAAACAACATGTCAATGCCCCTTGGAAGAGCTGTGGAGTTCAGAGTGGTTTAACAAGACGGATTTAATGCCCCTTAGAAGAGACGTGGAGTTCAGAGTGGTTTAACAAGACAGTTTTAATGCCCCTTGGAAGAGATGTGGAGGTCACAGTAGCTTAACAAGATGGTTTTAATGCCCCTTGGAAGAGACGTGGAGTTCAGAGTGGTTTAACAAGACAGTTTTAATGCCCCTTGGAAGAGTGGCGGAGGTTACAGTGGAATAAAAAGACAATATCAATGCCCCGTGGAAGAGACGTGGAGGTCACAGTAGCTTAACAAGACAGTTTTAATGCCCCTTGGAAGAGTGGTGGAGGTCGCAGTGGAATAAAAAGACAATATCAATGCCCCTTGGAAGAGTGGTGGAGGTTACAGTGGAATAAAAAGACAATATCAACGCCCTGTGGAAGAGACGTGGAGGTCACAGTAGCTTAACAAGACACTTTTAATGCCCCTTGGAAGAGTGGTGGAGGTCGCAGTGGAATAAAAAGACAATATTAACGACCCTTGGAAGAGACGTGGAGGTCACAGTAGCTTAACAAGACGATTTTAATGCCCCTTACAAGAGCCATGCAGTACAGCATATTAAAAAGATTATTCCCATTATTGGGGAGTGGGTCTCCCATAGTCTTTGCCTATGCCTTCCAAGCAAAAGCTGCCAAACATTAGGAAGGGGGAACTTGCAATGTCCCTTACAAGAGCCATGCAGTACAGCATATTAAAAACATTATTCCCATTATTGGGGAGTGGGTCTCCCATAGTATTTGCCTATGCCTTCCAAGCAAAAGCTGCCAAAAATTAGGACAGAGGAACTTGCAATGCTGGCAACATGGACCACGGTCACCCTGGTGGTATAGTGGTCGTGGAGGCTGAGGATAAGGAGAAGAGCAAAAAACAGCCGAAATGAGGAAGCGTATACCCAAGTGTGGGTGTGAAGCGATGCATGGGAATACACCTCCCGAAATAACACAGTGGATTTGACTTTATGTTACTCTGCTGTCATTTGGCGGTGATGAGAAGTCTGACCCAATCCAGCCCTTGTTCATTTTGATAAGGGTCAGCTTGTCAGCATTGTCAGTTGACAGGCGAGTGGGCTTATCAGTTATAATTCCCCCAGCGGCACTAAAAACACGCTCCGATAACACGCTAGCGGCAGGGCAGGCCAGTACCTCCAAGGCATACAGAGTGAGTTCATTCCAAGTGTCCAGCTTGGATACCCAATAATTAAAAGGCACAGAGGAATCACGGAGGACTCTGGTACTCCGTCACCATCTTTTGAAACTTTCCACTCCTTGTGAGAGTACCCTGCGCCTCAGGGCCTGTAAGCTGGGCAGGTCTCAGAAAACTGTCCTAGAACATTGACAGTGTTTACCATCCTCTGCTGGATTGGAGTTGCATCTCTCTCGCCTGTATGCCTTAGTTGGGCAGCGAACTGTGACCTCTGCCGCTAGCGTGTTCAGATGGGAATTTTTTTAATAGTTCTGCAGCAAGGGCCTTCTGGTGCTGCCCCATTTTTGTAGACCTCTCCAACTCAGGAATAAGAAAGTGAAAGTTCTCCTTGTAGAGGGGGTCTAAAAGTGTCATCAACCAGTAATGACTGTCACCCAACATTTTGACAATGCGAGGGTCACGGTTAAGGCAGCGTAACATAAAGTCAGCCATGGGTGCCAGACTGGTAACGGGCAAGACTTCCGTGTCCTCACCAAGATGACGACTGATAGTGTTGAGCGATCACTAAAATGCTCGGGTGCTCGAAGCTCGGGCCGAGCTTACCGTGATACTCGGGTGCTCGACCCGAGCAACGAGCCCAATGTTAGTCTATGAGAGACCTGAGCATTTTTGCGGCAGCACCCCCGGCAGTCTGTAGAAAGCCTAAAAAGTGCCCAAAACGATAGTGACAGTGCTCAAAAGACATGGGGGCAGCATGGGGATCGCCCCTGGAAGCATTTCTGACCCCCAGGTCACTGCTGTCAACAACGTGGTCAGAGGTATTAAGCCACTTTTGCGGGCTCACAATAAAACGTTCAAAAACGAAACTGAAACGGTTTTCCTGTGAAATATGTTAAGGAATTTCCTTTCCAGGGTAAAAACTTGTGTATAAGATAAAATAAATAACCAAAAACAAAAATACTCTTCCACACCTTGGGCTATGTTCACAAGTAGCATTTTTCATGCGTTTTTGCACTTTTGTATTGCTTTCAACCGTGACAAATGCGTTCACCGGGAAATGTCTTTTTAACATTTTACAACCTTATCTGGCCATGTGCTGTGTGACACATGCATACAGTGCTGAAAAGACAAGGGATCAGCATGGGGAAGACTCCTGGAAGCATCTCTGACCCCCAGGTCACTGTCTAAAAGTGTGCCCATCAGAAGTGATCCTTGCCGCATCAGAAGATGCAGACTTGCAACTATCCCCGTGCAAGTCCTTGTCCCAGGGCAGTGTTCAATTGTACCTCCCCCATTCCTTGCAATGCAAGCGAAAATATGCAGCCAACCACCCACCCACCTGCAGGCTGCAATACCATACTGCTAGCTTTCACTTGAAATGGGGCCTTTTAGTTTGGAGGAGGCCGAAGCTGGCCACTACCTCATGGCCGCTTCGGCAGCGAGGTATCCATACTCTGTCCCCAGCCACCCGGCGGCCGGGTGTCCACGCTCGGTCCCCAGCCGCCAGGTGGCGGCCAGGTGTCCATACTCGGTCCACAGCCGCCCTGATTTCTCCTGTCACCTTCCCCCACACTTTTCTTAGCCTGGCCTGCTTTAGGGCAGCATTGGACGAGCCCACCAGAGAACCAGACTCCTCCGGTGGGCCCTGGCTTCTCCATCAGGGGAGTTGGGAGTGCCTAGGTGAGGAGCATGATGATGATGATAGAAGTTAGCATCGGCTTTGTTTTCTTGGAATGCAAGCGCATGTATGTAGTAGTGGCTAGGCCTGAGGTGGTCCGCGTTTTGGCGCATATCCTACCTCCTCCGAGGATTGCTTGGTGTTTTCCTGCTACTATCCCAGTTCTATGACTCCCGTTAAAACAAAGCTTCAGGTGATAAATGATGGATGAGGTAGTGGCAAAGGAGAAAGAGCAGGAGGAACAGGGACCATTCACATCAATATCAGGCCAGTCAACCAGATATGTCTTGTAGGATATGTTTCTGTAACAAAAGGAGCGGTTCGGCTACACATTTATAGGGCATACAGTGAGTGCAATGCCTACCAAAAATTTCGAGCCACTCCAATGCCCCTTGGAAATGACATGGAGGTCAGAGGGCGTTAACTAAACCTTTTTTTCGATTTATAGCAACTGGGTCTCCCGTGCACTTTTGGCCTAAGCAGTGAATGGAAGGCTTTCCAAAAATTATGAGGAACTGCAATGCCCCTTACAAGAGCCATTTGTGGCACCCCAGGGGTCTGGTCACCACAGTAATAGAGATATTACGTCGGAGAGCAAGTGGGAGGTTTGCTGGTCAGGATCCCTTAAACATGCAACATCCTCCTGCCCCAGTCCTGGGAGGGGAGAATTCTGCCCTTATAAACTGGATCTGGGGTGGGGTTGAGTGAGTCAGAGAACAGTCAGAGTCAGTGTGAGAGCAAGGGAAAGTAACAGCAAGGAGCTCTGTAGGAGCTAGGAGCTAAAGACCAGGGGCTGGAAGCTGAGCAGAGCTCGCCCTGGCAGATGACAATAGGAACCGGACACAGGAGTCCGAAGCTGTGAGGACTTATATATCCAGCAGCAGAAACCAGCCGGCAGGGGGTTTCAGGTCCTCTGGCCATAGAAGCCCGGAGGCTCAGTCACAAGCAAGGGACCAGCACCGCCGTCGTGGAGCGGAGGCTAACAGAAGGCCCTAAGTCACCAGCCATACGGGTGAGCACTACACGGTACACTCAGGGACGTGGGCTACTTCTATCCGCTTACAGCAAGGTAGCCAGGAAGAGAGCAGACAGACGGGGAGGCCTACAACTCCACCTGGCCAGGGGAACTCCTGCTTGCTCACAGACTGACCAGGCCTCTTATGCTAGCCAGTACTCCCGGGAGGGTCTACCTTATAATCATCAGTAAAGACCCTGAACTGCACTGCAAAGACTCTGAGTCGTACCTGCTGCGCTCGTGCACCATCACCCCTATCATCCACACTCACTGCCCTGAGGCTATACTCCTCCTAAGGGGAGTTATCCCATTCTATGCTGCGCACACAACACCAGCCTCAGCGGTCTGCCTCGCAGCGGTGGTACTCCCTGACCGCAATCCACGGGTGGCGCAGTCGGACAATTAACCTCAAAACCTAAGAAAGACTGCCACTGGTTTGACCAGCCTGAGCCACGGGACCGGGTCACCGCCACGGAGACTACAGACCCCAGAGACCCGGCACCGGGTATCCCACACACGTGTACACACGGCCCAGGGGGCGCGTCACATGCAGTACAGCATATTACAAACATAAGTCCCATTATTGGGGAGTGGGAGTCGCATAGTATTTGCTTATGCCTTGCAAGCAAAAGCTGACAAAAATTAGGACGGAGCAACTTTCAATGCCCCTTACAAGAGCCATGCAGTACAGCATATTACAAACATAAGTCCCATTATTGGGGAGTGGGTCTCCCATAGTATTTGCTTATGACTTGCAAGCAAAAGCTGCCAAAAATTAGGACGGAGCAACTTGCAATGCCCCTTACAAGAGCCATGCAGTACAGCATATTACAAACATAAGTCCCATTATTGGGGAGTGGGTGTCCCATGGTATTTGCTTATGCTTTCCCAGCAAAAGCTGCCAAAAATTAGGACGGAGCAACTTGCAATGCCCCTTACAAGAGCCATGCGGTACAGCATATTACAAACATAAGTCCCATTATTGGGGAGTGGGTGTCCCATAGTATTTGCTTATGACTTGCAAGCAAAAGCTGCCAAAAATTAGGACGGAGCAACTTGCAATGCCCCTTACAAGAGCCATGCAGTACAGCATATTACAAACATAAGTCCCATTATTGGGGAGTGGGTCTCCCATAGTATTTGCTTATGCTTTCCCAGCAAAAGCTGCCAAAAATTAGGACGGAGCAACTTGCAATGCCCCTTACAAGAGCCATGCAGTACAGCATATTACAAACATAAGTCCCATTATTGGGGAGTGGGTGTCCCATAGTATTTGCTTATGCCTTGCAAGCAAAAGCTGCCAAAAATTAGGATGGAGCAACTTGCAATGCCCCTTACAAGAGCCATGCAGTACAGCACATTACAAACATAAGTCCCATTATTGGGGAGTGGGTCTCCCATAGTATTTGCTTATGCTTTCTCAGCAAAAGCTGCCAAAAATTAGGATGGAGCAACTTGCAATGCCCCTTACAAGAGCCATGCAGTACAGCATATTACAAACATAAGTCCCATTATTGGGGAGTGGGTGTCCCATGGTATTTGCTTATGCTTTCCCAGCAAAAGCAGCCAAAAAATTAGGACGGAGCAACTTGCAATGCCCCTTACAAGAGCCATGCAGTACAGCATATTACAAACATAAGTCCCATTATTGAGGAGTGGGTGTCCCATGGTATTTGCTTATGCTTTCCCAGCAAAAGCTGCCAAAAATTAGGACGGAGGAATTTGCAATGCTGGCACCCTAGTGGTATAGTGGTGGTGGAGGCTGAGGATAAGGAGAAGATTAAACAGCCGAAACGAGGAAGCTTATACCCATATGTGCGTGTGAAGCGGTGCATGTGAATACACCTCCCGAAATAACACAGTGGATTTGACTTTATGTTACTCTGCTGTCATTTGGTGGTGATGAGAAGTCTGGCCCAATCCAGCCCTTGTTCATTTTGATAAGGGTCAGCTTGTCAGCATTGTCAGTTGACAGGCGAGTGCGCTTATCAGTTATAATTCCCCCAGCGGCACTAAAAACACGCTCAGATAGCACGCTAGCGGCAGGGCAGGCTAGGACCTCCAAGGCGTACAGAGCGAGTTCATTCCAAGTGTCCAGCTTGGATACCCAATAATTAAAAGGCACAGAGGAATCACGGAGGACGCTGGTACGATCGGCAAGGTACTCCCTCACCATCTTTTGAAACTTTCCACTCCTTGTGAGAGTACCCCGCGCCTCAGGGCCTGTAAGCTGGGCGGGTGTCAGAAAACTGTCCCAGAACGTTGACAGTGTTCCCCTGCCTCTGCTGAATTGGAGTTGCATCTCTCTCGCCTGTACGCCTTGGTTGGGCAACGAACTGTGACCTCTGCCGCTAGCGTGTTCAGATGGGAATTTTTTTAAGTGTTCTGCAGCAAGGGCCTTCTGGTATTGCCCCATTTTTGTAGACCTCTCCACCTCAGAAATAAGAGAGTGAAAGTTCTCCTTGTAGCGGGGGTCTACAAGTGTCACCAACCAGTAATGACTGTCACCCAACATTTTGACAACGCGAGGGTCACGGTTAAGGCAGCGTAACATAAAGTCAGCCATGCGTGCCAGACTGGTAACGGGCAAGATTTCTGTGTCCTCACCAAGATGACGACTGACCATGCTCTCCTCCTCCTCCTCCTCCTCTTCCTCCTCCCCCCTGTCCTCAGGCCACCCACACTGAACCGACGGTATGACACTTGTACAGGTACTACCGTCTACAACGCATGATAGCAGCTCCTGTTCTTCCTCCTCCTCCTCCTCCTCCTCCTCTCCCTCATTGTCCCCCAATGCACGTTGGGATGAGATGAGGCTGGGCTGTGTGTAATCGCCCGCTACAGCTTGTTGATCCATCTCATCATACTCTGGCTGCAATGCCTCCTCTTTAATTCTCTGCAGAGAGCGTTGGAAAAGACAGACAAGTGGGATTCTGAACAATAATGATGGCGTCATCATCACTCACCATCTTGGTGGCCTCCTCAAAGTTTGTCAGGATGGTACATATGTCAGACATCCAGGTCCACTCCTGAGGTCTTATGTGTGGAGTCTGACCTGAATATCGACGGCCTTGTTGCAGCTGGTACTCCACAACTGCTCTCTTCTGCTCACAAATCCTTTGCAACATGTGGAGGGTAGAGTTCCAATGTGTGGGAACATCACACACCAGTCGGTGTGCCGGAAGCTGCAAACGCTGCTGCAACACAGCAAGGACGGCGGAAGCTGTAGCCGACTTGCGAAAATGAGCTGACAGGCGGCGTACTTTCACGAGCAGATCTGGCAACTCGGGGTACGATTTAAGAAACCGCTGAACCACGAGGTTAAGCACATGAGCCAGGCATGGTACGTGTGTGATCTCACCTCGCCTCAGAGCCGCCACCAGGTTACGGCCATTGTCACACATGACCATGCCGGGATGTAGGTTCAGCGGTCTCAGCCACAGATCTGCCTGCTCTTTCACAGCTGTCCACAACTCACAAGCAGTGTGAGGTTTATCACCTAAGCTTATGAGTTTCAGCACAGCCTGTTGCCGCCTGGTGAAGGCAGTACTGCAATGCTTCCAGCTTGTAACTGATGTGGTGATATCTGAGATGGAGGCTGAACATGAGGAGGAGGAGGAGGATGCGCAGGAGCTGTACACTGTGGGGGCAACTCTGACTGACATAGGGCCCGCAATCCTCGGTGTGGGGAGGATGTGTTCCGTCCCAAGGTCCGACTGGGTCCCGGCTTCCACTATGTTTACCCAGTGTGCCGTAAGAGAGATGTACCGTCCCTGGCCACAAGCACTTGTCCACATGTCCGTTGTCAGGTGGACTCTCCCAGTAACTGCGTTGTTGAGGTCACGGCAGATGCTTTGGGACACGTGCTTGTGTAGTGCGGGGATGGCACACCGGGCAAAATAGTGTCAGCTGGGGACCGAGTACCGAGGGACGGCCACCGCCTTAAGATTGCGGAAGGATTCCGTCTCCACCAGCCTAAAAGGCAGCATTTCCAATGCAAATGTGTCACCCTGGCCTGGATGCCACAAGTGTAATTAAAGCTGTGTCTGAGAGCAAGGGGGAGGTTCTCTAGTCAGGGGAACATTAGCATGCAAGGCCTCCTGTCTCAGGCCAGTAGGGGGAGCAGGCTGCCCCTATAAAAGCTGGTGCTGGGGGCAGGGTTAGAGAGAACTGGATGGCCTGTCTCAGCACTGAGACGTGTCCTGGAGCAGAGCAGGGACAGAAGGTTGTATTGCACCTAAGAGGAAGTGTGGCAGGAGGAGAGCCACAAGCCAGAGACAAGAGGCGAAGTGAGCCTGTCTTGGCAGATAAAAGACTTACTTTACCAGACTTTGGTGTCTGAGGCTGGGAGGATTCTACATCCTCCAGCAGAGAACCAGTCCGCAAGGGACTGTATATTCCTTGGCCTAAGAAGCCTGGAGGCCCTGCCACAACAGAAGGGACCAGCAAAGCCGTACAAGTCTGGGAGCAGAAAGGAACCCACGTCGCAGGCCATACAGGCGAGAATACACGGAAAGCTCGGAAACGTGGGCTGTTACCCTATAATGAGGAGATAGCCAGAAGGAGCGCAGAAAGCACGGTAGGCCTACACCCTCACCCTGACCAGGGCCAATTTCCCCGTTGCTCTCAGACATCCAGGTCCCCTTCTAGCCGGGACTGTTTATGGGTCAGTTTACCTGTTTTAGTAAAGACCCTGAACTGCAACTTGTTGTCTGTGTGCTCCTTGCTCCTCCAGCACTATCGGCACCGGGACTCTCACTACCATCACTCCCACCATCCACCACACTGCCCTGGGGCCGCACTCTTCCCGTGGGGAGTCACACCATCCCAGCTGCATATATCATCAACCCCAGAGGTCTGCCCTGCAGCGGCGGTTCCTAATGACCGCAAATCCACGGGTGGCGTAGTCGGACATAATCAATAGCACATAACGGACTACCACTGGCCCGACCACCCTGAGCCACAGAACTGGGTTGCCACTACTACCCCCATCGTTCCCTATTGCCCGGATCCGAGTGCCCCACGGCCCAGGGGGCGAGTCAGCTTTGGCGTAGTCGGCAGGATTTCGTGCCCGCAACCACCGGGTACTGCGTGCCTGAAAAAGACTTTTGTAACTTACCTGTGGCGAAGTTTCCCACCGTCCGGAGTCGTTTCCCGCCATCAGACGCCATCTTGGACCGTTTCCCGCTGTCTTCTGCTGTCTTCCCGCCATCCGCAGCTGCTTCCCGCCATCGGACGCCATCTTCAGGACGCCGCGCGGGAAGAAGAGGGGCATGGACGTCAAAACCGCGCGAGATCCGAAGCTCCGCCCCACGCACCGACGCTGCGCAAGGTCCTGGAAGGGAGAGAGAGCGACGCTGACGTCATCAGGACGCGACGCCAGGTCCTCGTCCATAGCAGCAGCAGCGGAGCCGTGGCCTACAGAAGAGGATCGTCGGAAGGTAGGCCACGCTTAACTAGGGGGGAGAAAGACACAGAGGCGCCCATTACCACCAACGCAGCTGCAGCAGCGGTGATGCCCTTTTCCCTGCCCTACATCCCTGGAGCGGCCTGGCTGCCCAAGTACTCAGGGGAGCCCCATGCCCTAACTGACTTTAAGGAAAGGCTGTACAGTTTGTTCCAGGTTTACCCCCTGACAGAGGAACAGAAGGTCAGCATATTGACAGGGCAGCTAACTGGCGCAGCCCAAAGGGAGGTAAAATCATGGCCCACTGAGGAGAAAAGGACTGTGAAGGGTATTCTGGCCCGGCTGCGGGGTACCTTTGACACACGTACCTCCGCTGAAATTAAAATGAGGTTCTATGGATGTAAGCAGCGGGCACAGGACAGCATTAGAGACTATGCCCTAAATCTGCAGGAAGCCTTGAGGGCTATTCAACAAACTGACCCTGGCAGCGTGCAGGATACGGATAAGCTGCTAACAGAACAATTCATAGAAGGTCTGCTGTTTAGCGCCCACAGGGCCCAACTGCGCCTCATGTTCTTTCAGAACCCCGACCTGACCTTTGCCCAATTTAAGGACAGGGCCATAAGGGTGCTCCGTGAATCTGCAACCAGTGGCGCTATAAACCCCCGGCGCCCTGCTCTCACCTACCACCAGAAGGCGGCGCCCTCCTCTATGGACCCCGTGGGGGCTGATGCACAGGCCCTGAACCAAGCCCCGTCAAAAGACCTGCACCACCAAGTCCAGGAGCTGACCAGGAGCGTCGCGGCGTTGACCAGGACCGTCCAGGCGTTGCAAGTGGACCCGTCAAGACCCATCGAGCTGGCTTCAAGTCCGGAGGATGTCCCGTGGCGCCGACAGAGGAGGATCCCGTCGTTCCGAGGGAGGCCCACAGACCGCTACGCAGAGGATGGACAGCCCATTTGCCGTCTATGTAACCAGCCCGGACACATTTCCAGGTACTGTAATTTAAACGGGTCCAACCTGGGGCAGAGGGCCAACCCCCAGGCATAAGATCACCAGGCCCTTATAGTTGGCGTGATAAGTACGTTGGGAGGCACCCGGTTTTACCCGTGGTGCTGGACGGTATCCCCATGAGTGCCTTGCTGGATACTGGGTCGCAAGTAACCACTATGCCTTATGTACTTTTTAAGCAGTATTGGACTGATGCTGATATCACACAGTATCCAGTCAGCAAATTGAGCATCATCGCCAGTAATGGCTTACCTGTGCCGCAGATGGGGTTCAAGGAGATGACCATTAAAATTGGTAAAGTTGAACTGCCGGCACAGGGAGTGATTATTGTGGACATTGACCGTCGTGAAAGTCACCCTAAAATAACTGTGGGTACTAACGTGATTGAAAATTGTCTTTCTGAGGTAATTGTAATCTTACAACAGGTGGCGGTGAATGCTAGTTCCAGCCAACAGAGAGTCCTCAACAAGGAGATAAAAGCCCTTATGAGACGGCAGCAGTTAGAACTGTCTGGTGGTGAGATCGGTAGCGTAAGACTGAGTGACCCATTCCCCATTTCCATGCCTCCCAAAAGTGAAATGATGATCTGGTGTCGGACTGCAATCGGTTTGAGAGGTAGAGACTACCAAGCCATGGTATAACCCGTGTACTCAGACAGCAGGCCCACCATTTTGACAGCCCGGGGGGGGGGTTGATGTCCGTCATGGGAGGGTACCTGTCCGCATTCTCAACATTGGGGAGAGGGAGGTACACTTACCCAGGTACGCTACACTTGCCAAACTGTTTGTTGTCGAACACAAAGCCATCAGGGCCATGGAACCCTTGCCTCCATCTCCACAGGCGGAGGGTAATGGCTCCCAGAAACAAAAGGAGCACTGGTGCCAGAAACTCCATGTGGGTGCTGACTCCACTCCCCTGCACCAAAAACAAGGAGTCTACCGGGTGGTACAGGAGTACGAGAGAGTCTTTAGTAAGCACCCGCTAGACTTCGGCAGAGTAAAGGGGATAGAAACCACATCCCCACAGGGAGCCACCCACCGATAAAAGAAAGACACAGACCTGTACCCCCTGCACATTACCAGAACGCAAAGGGCATGCTAAAAGAAATGAAAGAAGCTGGGGTCATTAGAGATAGCTGTAGCCCCTGGGCAGCCCCCTTGGTTCTGGTGAAAAAGAAAGACGGCACAATGAGAATGTGCGTGGACTATAGATAAATCAACCGTATCACCCACAAAGACGCATATCCGCTGCCTAGAATAGAGGAGTCTTTAGCCGCACTAAAATCAGCTAACTTCTTTTTTACTTTGGACCTTACTAGCGGGTACTGGCAGGTTCCTGTGGCAGAGGCTGACAAGGAGAAGACCGCCTTCACCACCCCTATGGGACTGAGTGAGTTCAACTGTATGCCTTTCGGGCTCTGCAACGCACCAGGGACCTTCCAGCGGCTGATGGAATGCTGTCTAGGGCACCGAAACTTCGAGACGGTCCTCCTTTACCTGGACGACGTGATCGTCTATTCGAAAACATACGAGGACCATCTAAAATACCTGGCTGAGGTGTTCGAAGCCCTGGCAGGCTATGGCCTGAAGGTGAAACCATCGAAGTGTCACCTGCTGAAACCAAAGGTCCAGTACCTAGGGCACGTGGTCAGCGCGGAAGGAGTAGCCCCCGACCCTGACAAGGTCACGGCAATCAAAAGCTGGCCAAGCCCCTCGAACATCAAAGAAGTGAGACAGTTTCTCGGGTTGGTAGGCTACTACCGAAGGTTCATCCCCGGGTTCACTAAGATGGCAGCTCCTATGCAGGACCTCCTGATCGAACAGTCTAAGTCCAGGAGCCAAAAGCCGCCCTTCAAGTGGGATAAACCGGAAGAGGAGTCCTTCCGCCAGCTAAAGATGGCCCTCACAGGGGACGAGATCCTGGCCTACCCTGATTATGGCCAGCCTTTCATTCTCCACACAGATGCCAGTAATGTGGGACTGGGAGCCGTACTGTCCCAAAACCAACAGGGCAGAGAAAGGGTGATCGCGTACGCCAGCCGGAAGCTGAGGCCCACCGAGAGGAACCCGGAGAATTACAGCTCCTTCAAGCTAGAGTTCTTGGCGGTGGTGTGGGCCGTGACGGAACGCTTCAAGCATTACCTGGCCTCCGCAAAGTTCACCGTGTACACGGACAACAACCCGTTGACACACCTGGACAATGCAAGACTGGGTGCCCTAGAACAGCGGTGGATGGCCCGTCTCTCCAACTATGACTTCGTGATCAAGTACCGGGCCGGCAAAACCAATGCCAACGCAGACGCCCTGTCGAGGATGCCTAACTTACATGAAGGTGACTAAGACCCAGAAGAGCTGGAGGAGGTAGAACACCCTGCGTTACACCGGTATGGAGCCGCTCAATACTCCCACCGCGTGAAGGAGGAGGATCTAACAACCGTGATGATCAATCCCCTACCTCACCACAGCTGGGCCAAGACCCAAGATAGTGACCCTGCAATCCGCCTGGTGAAAGATCTGCTGACCCGGGAAGACGCCCGCTTAGATCCAGATGCCCCAGAGGAAGCCAAGCAGCTATGGAAAGAGAAGAGCAAGCTGTTCCTCTACGAAGGCAAGTTGTGCAGAAGGATTGTCAACCACCGGACGCATGAGCTGACCTGGCAAGTCGTGGTCCCAAGGCGAGATGCAGCTATGGTCCTGGGGGCTTACCATGACAGAGCGGGGCACTTCGGTTGGAAGAAACTGGAGTTCCTGCTAAGAGGAAGGTTCTTTTGGGGCGGCATGAGAGGAGCTGTAGAAAAGTGGGGCAGAGACTGTGGCCCTTGTCACCTGAGGAGGAAGGACCGCACCAGCCAGAAGACACCCTTGAGGCCCATCGTCACCGCGCAGCCTCTTGAGCTGGTAGCTCTGGACCACGTCAAATTGGCTCCAAGCCGGTCTGGATACATCTATGCCCTGACAATCGTGGACCACTATTCCCGTTTTCTAGTGGTGGTCCCGGTAAAGGACTTAACAGCCCAAACAGCGGCCAGAGCCTTCCAGCAATATTTCTGCCGTCCACACGGGTATCCGGAGCAGGTCCTGACACACCAGGGTCCAGCGTTCGAGGCTGAAATCTTCCAGGAGTTCTGCAACCTCTATGGCTGTAAGAAGATTCGGACAAAACCTTACCATCCACAAACCAATGGGATGTGTGAGAAGATGAACAATATAGTTATCGATCTCCTGAAGACGTTGCCCCTGGAGGAACACAGCCTGTGGCCAGAAAAACTGCCGGACCTGATAGACTTATACAATCATATCCCGGTGAATGCTACCAACTGCACCCCGGCTTACCTGATGCGAGCCAGACCAGGTAAGCTGCCCGTAGACCTGGAGATGGGAGTCCTAACACCTGAGGACACCTCCCCGGATGCGGACTGGGATACGGAAAGGCAACTGCAGTACGAGAAGGTACAGGAGAGTGTGGAGAAGAGCCTGGCCCAGGTGAGAGAGAGGCAAGAAAAACTCTTCAACCAACACGCCCCTGCTGGTCCCCTAGAACCTGGTGAGCAGGTCCTGAAGCGGAAGAGAAGGCTACATAAGTTGGACGACCAGTGGGAAAGGGAACCCTACACCGTACTGCAGTCTGATCACGGCAACCCGAAGGTGTGCGTGATCACCAAGGACGGAGGAGAAACCACTAGTGTCGTCTCCAGAGACCACCTCAAAAGATGCCCCGAGCAACTCCGTAGTGCAGAAGAGGATCAGAGTGACCTTGAACCCGCAGAGGACAAGGAAGAAATGATCAGCACCGTTCTCGGAGAGTTCCCTCAGTCCTGGACTCGAATAAATGATGCTATAGTGGTACCCGTCCTGCATTTCCTGCAACCGGCACAGCAACAACCAACACCAGAGCCGGAAGGTGAAGAGGAGCAAGCAGTTCCAGAGGCAGAAGAGCCTGTACCAGCAGCCCAGGAGAGTCAACCCTCTGCTGACAGTGAGCATGCCATGCCTGCGGTAAGCCAAAGGACCCGCAGACAGCTGCCTGCCCTACCTGTACACCCAGCTGGTAGCTGTACCCCTAACACTAGTGGGGAAAGCCAGGTCAGTCCACCACCAGACAGTGGGTTAAGGAGGTCAACCAGGAGCACAAAGGGGCAGATACCCGCTCGCTGGAAAATATAGGGTGCACTAAAATTGTAAATAACCTTGTTGCCAAATGTTGAATTGTTTGCAAAGTTACATGCATGCTTGGTAATTCTGTGTTTCAGTTTCTTGCAGCTACCGTAAGGACTCCAAGGTTATGGACTTTTTATAACCGGGACCTTGTATGGACTGCATTCGGAGCCTAACCCAGGAATGAACTAAGACTGTAAAGGACTTGGGGTAGGACAGACCCCCACCTGGTTAAGGCTCCCCGTTGTATTGGTGATATGGACACCCTGTCACAGACCACACTGTGACCTTAAGAACTCAATTTGTGCGTCGTCTGTCTATTAATGTTTTATGGTTATGCATATTGTCTTTGTTTACTGTTTAGTCCCGGAGTACTAAATTTCACTAGGGGGGAATGTGTCACCCTGGCCTGGATGCCACAAGTGTAATTAAAGCTTCTACATCCTCCAGCAGAGAACCAGTCCGCAAGGGACTGTATATTCCTTGGCCTAAGAAGCCTGGAGGCCCTGCCACAACAGAAGGGACCAGCAAAGCCGTACAAGTCTGGGAGCAGAAAGGAACCCACGTCGCAGGCCATACAGGCGAGAATACACGGAAAGCTCGGAAACGTGGGCTGTTACCCTATAACGAGGAGATAGCCAGAAGGAGCGCAGAAAGCACGGTAGGCCTACACCCTCACCCTGACCAGGGCCAATTTCCCCGTTGCTCTCAGACATCCAGGTCCCCTCCTAGCCGGGACTGTTTATGGGTCAGTTTACCTGTTTTAGTAAAGACCCTGGACTGCAACTTGTTGTCTGTGTGCTCCTTGCTCCTCCAGCACTATCGGCACCGGGACTCTCACTACCATCACTCCCACCATCCACCACACTGCCCTGGGGCCGCACTCTTCCCGTGGGGAGTCACACCATCCCAGCTGCATATATCATCAGCCCCAGCGGTCTGCCCTGCAGCGGCGGTTCCTAATGACCGCAAATCCACGGGTGGCGTAGTCGGACATAATCAATAGCACATAACGGACTACCACTGGCCTGACTACCCTGAGCCACGGAACCGGGTTGCCACTACTACCCCCATCATTCCCTATTGCCCGGATCCGAGTGCCCCACGGCCCAGGGGGCGAGTCACAAGCAGTCGTGAAATGTGCGAATTTAGGACTGTGGCCTGTGGGGCGTTAGCTGCGAATTTCCACTTTCGTTCAAAGGTCTGGGATATGGACAATTGAACGCAGCGGTGGGACGTGGACGTGGACGTTGATGCTGTTTCTTGAGAAACTGCCATAACAAGTGAAGACTGAGAGGAGGGGGCATCTTTACATGCAGTATGGACAGGGGATTGCCTTGCACACACAAAAGGGGGTTCTATTGCACGCACAACAGTGGAAGAAGCAGTGGTGACATCCGCTGACACTGGTCGTGGACCCTGGGTTTCACCCCACAAAGTCGGGTGCTTTGCTGCCATGTGCCTGATCATGCTGGTGGTGGTCAGGCTTGTAGTTTTGTCACCCCTGCTGATGCTGGCATGGCAGGTGGAACATATGGCCTTTTTGGGGTTATCAGCAGAGTTTTTAAAAAAATTCCAGACTCTGGAAGACCTACCGCTTGTACTGGCAACGTCCCTCATGTTGGTGTTACGGGGAAAGGTTGCCTGCCTTCTGTCTGCGGCCACCACACTGCTTCTTCCTGCCTGCTGGGGTACTCTGCCTCCCTCCCCCTGTGTGCTGCTGGCCTCACTCTGCATGTCCTCCTTCCACGTTGGGTCAGTTACTAGATCATCCACCACCTCCTCCTCTTCCACTTGCGCACCACGATCCTCCTCCTCACTTCCTGGCAATTGTGTCTCGTCATCGTCCACCTCTTGTGACAGATTGCCAACGTCGACTTCCTGTGGCCGTGGCTGTTCAAATATTTGGGCATCGCAACATGGGATCTCCTCTTCCACCACTTCAAGCGTATCAGGCGAGGGGCCCAAATATGGAAATGTACCAGTGAACATCTTCAGAGTGTCCAAGTGTGGGATCACTTGCTGTCTGACGACACTCGGCATGGTGGGAGGAAGGAGCATCAGGGTGAGGAGGAGTATGCGGTCGAGACTCACGGCTACTAAGAGCTGTCCATGTGGAAGACAGACCGGAGGTGGTGGTGCCCATGTAACTGGAAGTATTATCTGTTATCCAATTAATAACCTGTTCACACTGATCAGTTCTCAATACTGGTGTTGTTCTGTGCTTCCCTAGTAATTCGGTCAAGAAGTGGGAGCGAGAAGATGTGGCTGTTGGTTGTGGCACATTTTCACCTTGGCCACGGCCCCGTCCTCTGCACGAACCATCACCAGAACGTCCACTTCCACGTCCCTTGCCACGCGCCTTGCCCATTGTAAATGAAGTAAAATAACTTACACTTGCACTATCAATGGAAAAAGGGTAATAAAGAGTAGATTAGAACCGTGGAAGAGGAAAACCACAGTTATTGTTTACTGGGGTATACCACACTTTTTTAAATAGAGATATTTGCGGCTGAACAGTGAGCGACACACTCAAACTGCTTTTTTTTTAGATACCAAAGGCCCAAAACTGGATAGTACAGCGATTTGACCCGTGGAACTGCGAAACCACACTGGGATGTCGGGCCTACACAAGACTATTTTCAACAGATATATTTTTGTGTCACAACAGTCAGGAGACACTACTGTTTTTCTTTACGGAAAAAACTACCAAAAGCTGAATAAGAGATTTTTTACCGTGGGATGGCAAAACCACAGTTATTGTTTACTGGGGTATACCACACTTTTTTAAATAGAGATATTTGCGGCTGAACAGTGAGCGACACACTCAAACTGTTTTTTTTTTAGATACAAATGGCCCAAAATGGATAATACAGAGGTTTGAACCGTGGAAGTGCAAAACAACACTTCTGTTTCTCTAGCCTACACCAAACTATTTTCAACAGCTATATTTGTGTCTGAAAAATCAGAGACACGCTTTTTTTTGGGGGGGGGGGGGGGGGGACACACCAAAAGGTTAATAAGACGGGTATTTGTACAGTGTGAAGGAGGAAAAAAAAGGAGGATTTAGATGGAAAAAAAAGGATTTTTCCTGGCCCCCGACACCTGGTGCTAAGTCCAGCAATTTGAGCAACAGGAGCACACAGGACTGTAATGCAGCGTTTGCTGGTATAACCACTGTGTCTCCTATACAGCCTGCCTGCCTGGTATCTGGGATGGATATTAGTCCTGAAAAGGACTGTTTGTTAGTTCTGGCAGCCTTTACAGACCCTACACTAACTATTTTGCAGTTTATATCTCTCCCTAAATCAGCAGCGCTGTCCCTACACTGTCTAATCCGGAGCGACTGTGTCCAAGATGGCGGCGCCCGGTTTTAAATACTCGAGGTGATGCTGTGCGGCCAGCCAATCACTGTAATGCCCACAACCAACATGGCTGCAGCATTACAGTGACTGGCTGGCAATCCCTGCATGTTCATTGGCTCTTTAAAGAGCGCCAAACATGCAGGGCGGAGACCCGAGCTCCCGCCCGAGTAACCCGGAAATGCTCGGTGCTCGCCGAACATCCCGAGTAGCGTGATGCTCGGGCGAGTACCGAGCAGTGTCCAGCATGTTCGCTCAACACTAATATATATACATATATAAATTGTTATTTATAGCTATTTGACTGCCCTCATTTTGTGACTCTGCGCGTTTCATTCTGACACCTGATTTACAGCCCGGTGGCCGCTATGGGGCCCTTGAGCAGGAGGGGGGGCCTCCGGTGCCAGCCTCAGACCCCATCGCCTGTCACCGCCGCAAGTTTACTGATGAGAGAGGGAGCGCAACGCTCCCTCTCCCATCAGTCCCCTCTCTGTGATGGACGTCTCTGATGTCATCACTTGGCGTCCGGCCCGCTGTGCTGAAGATGTGTGCGGGCCAGGCACTCAGAACAGCAAGGGAACCAGGAGGAGAGGTGAGTACTGTGTTTATTTTTTTTTTTGCTGGGCGGGCGGCATTATATTACAGCCTCTGCCTATGGGGATGGGGGAGAGAATTATACCAAAGACTCTGCCTATGGGGAGGGGGGAGCATTATACTAAAGACTCTGCCTATGGGGAGGGGGGAGCATTATACTGAAGACTCTGCCTATGGGGAGAGGGGAGCATTATACTAAAGACTCAGCCTATGGGGACCGGGGGAGAGCATTATACTAAAGACTCTGCCTATGGGGAGGGGGGAGAGCATTATACTAAAGACTCTGCCTATGGGGAGCTGGGGAAACATTATACTAAAGACTCTGCCTATGGGGAGGGGGGGGAGCATTATACTAAAGACTCTGCATATGGGGAGGGGGGAGAGCATTATACTAAAGACTCTGCCTATGGGGAGCGGGGGAAACATTATACTAAAGACTCTGCCTATGGGGAGGGGGGAGAGCATTATACTAAAGACTCTGCCTATGGGGAGGGGGGGTCACTATACTAAAGACTCCGCCTATGTGGAGTGGGGGAGAGCATTATACTAAAGACTCTGCCTATGGGGAGGGAGAGCATTATACTAAAGACTCCTCCTGGGGGGGTGCATTTTACTACAGACTCTGCCTATGGAGGGGGGGGTGCATTATACTATATGCAGGATTATGGGGAGTGCATTATACTATATTGAGGACTATCTAGTGCATTATACTATATGTAGGCTATTTATACAGTGTGGTAGATAATGTGGGGTCTTTGCACAGTGTGGGGCCCTTCATACAGTGTTGGAGATAATGTGGGGTCTTTGTACAATGTGGGGGCCATCATATAGTGTGGGAGGTAATGTGGGGTCTTTGCACAGTGTGGGGGCCATCATACAGTGTGGGAGATAATGCGTGGTCTTTGCACAGTGTGGGGGCCATCATACAGTGTGGGAGATAATGTGGGGTCTTTGTATAGTGTGGGGGCCATTATACAGTGTGGGAGATAATGTGGGGTCTTTGTATAGTGTGGGGGCCATCCTACAATGTGGGAGACAATGTGGAGTCTTTGCACAGTGTGGGGGCCATCATACAGTGTGGGAGATAATGTGGGGTCTTTGTATAGTGTCTGGGCCATCATACAGTGTAGGAGATAATGTGGGGTCTTTGTACAGTGTGGGGCCATCATACATTATGGGAGATAATGTGGAGTCTTTGTATAGTGTGGGGGCCATCATACAGTGTGCGAGATAATGTGGGGTCTTTGCACACTGTGGGGGCCATCATACAGTGTGAGAGATAATGTGGGGTCTTTGTACAGTGTAGGGGCCACCATACAGTGTTGGAGCCATCGGATTGGAGGCTACTAAGGGGTTAGTATACTGTGTGGGGGGTACTATACAGAGAGGGTGCATTATACTATGTATAGGAGAGCATTATACTGTGTAGAGGGGAGCTGTACATGGGGGGACTCAGGACATTATTAAATCTTAAGTGGGCACTTATCATTATAGGGGAACTCAGGTTATTGTGACTGTCAAAGATGCACACAGAGGGCATTATTACTTTCTACGGGGCACAATGTGGGCACTGTTTTCTAGGACACTTGCACACAGCATTACTATATTCTAGAAGTTTGTTTTACCATCTAGAGGGCAGACAGCAGGAGCAGTAAAAGGGACACATACAGCAACAGAGACTCAGTATCGGGGTATCAGCAGGATGAGGGGTTTGTGCAGGTTGGGAATAGATGGGGACAGTGCCTGAAATGTAAGGAGTCAAATGTGTCTTTGTTGTGATCTCTGCAGACCTGAGACTCTGAGTCCTGGATGGAGGAGTTGTCGTGTCGGTCTGGGCCAGGTGGAAAAGACGGGAAAAGTGAACAATTTAATCAGAAAGAACGTCACCTGTAAGGTACTATATATAACTGTGCAGTGATCTCTTATATGTTCTGCAGGACTGGTATCTATTAGTGTTGAGCGAGCATGCTCGACACTGCTCGGTACTCGCCCGAGCATCACGCTACTCGGGATGTTCTGCGAGCACCGAGCATTTCCGGGTTACTCGGGCGGGAGCTCGGGTCTCCGTCCTGCATGTTTGGCGCTCTTTACAGAGCCAATGAACATGCAGGGATTGCCAGCCAGTCACTGTAATGCCGCAGACATGTTGTTTGTGGGCATTACAGTGATTGGCTGGCCGCACAGCGTCACCTCGAGTATTTAAAACCGGGCGCCGCCATCTTGGACACAGTCTCTCCGGATTAGACAGTGTAGGGACAGCGCTGCTGAGCTAGAGAGAGATTTATCCTGCGAAATAGTTAGTGTAGGGTCTGTAAAGGCTGCCAGATCAAACAAACAGTCCTTCTCAGGACTAATATCCATCCCAGATATCAGGCAGACAGGCAGGCTGTATAGGAGACGCAGTGCGGTTATACCAGCAAACGCTGCATTACAGTCCTGTGTGCTACTGTTTCTGAAATTGCTGGACTTAGCTCCAGGTCTCGGGGGCCAGGAGAAATCCTTTTTTTCATCTAAATCCTCTTTTTTTTTCCTCCTTTACACTGTACAAATACCCGTCTTATTAACCTATTGGTGTCCCCCCCCCCCCAAAAAAAAAAGTGTGTCTCTGATTTTTCAGACCCAAATATATCTGTTGAAAAGAGTCTGGTATAGGCCACAGAAACAGAAGTGTGGTTTTGCAGTTCCACGGGTGAAATCTCTGTATTATCCAGTTTTGTGCCTTTTGTATCTAAAAAAAAAACAGTTTGAGTGTGTCGCTCACTGTTCAGCCGCAAATATATATATATATATTTTAAAAAGTTTGGTATACACCAGTAAATTATAACTGTGGTTTTGCTGTTCCACGGTAAAAATTCTCTATTATCCTGCTTTTGGCATTTTTTGCCGTAAAAAATAAATAATAGTGTCTCCGGATTGTTCAGACACAAATATATCTGTTGAAAATAGTCTGGTGTAGGCCCGAGAAATACAAGTGTGGTTTTGCAGTTCCACGGGTCAAATCTCTGTATTATCCTGCTTTTCGCAATTTTTGGCCGTAAAAAATAAAAAATAGTGTTTCCTGATTGTTCAGACACAAATATATCTGTTGAAAATAGTCTGTTATACACCAGTAAATTATAAATGTGGTTTTGCTGTTCCACGGTAAAAAATCTCTATTATCCTGCTTTTGGCCTTTTTTTGCCGTAAAAAATAAATAATAGTGTCTCCTGATTATTCAGACACAAATATATCTGTTGAAAATAGTCTGGTATACACCAGTAAATTTTAACTGTGGTTTTGCTGCTCCACGGTAAAAAATCTCTATTATCCTGCTTTTGGCATTTTTTGCTGTAAAAAATAAATAATAGTGTCTCCTGATTGTTCAGACACAAATATATCTGTTGAAAATAGTCTGGTGTAGGCCCGAGAAATACAAGTGTGGTTTTGCAATTCCATGGGCCAAATCTCTGTATTATCCTGCTTTTCGCAATTTTTGGCCGTAAAAAATAAATAATAGTGTCTCCTGATTTTTCAGACACAAATATATCTATTGAAAATAGTCTGGTGTAGGCTCGAGAAATACAAGTGTGGCTTTGCAGTTCCACGGGTCAAATCTCTGTATTATCCTGCTTTTCGCAATTTTTGGCCGTAAAAAATAAATAATAGTGTCTCCTGATTGTTCAGACACAAATATATCTGTTGAAAATAGTCTGGCATACACCAGTAAATTATAACTGTGGTTTTGCTGTTCCACTGTAAAAAATCTCTATTAACCTGCTTTTGGCATTTTTTGCCGTAAAAAATAAATAATAGTGTCTCCTGATTATTCAGACACAAATATATCTGTTGAAAATAGTCTGGTATACACCAGTAAATTTTAACTGTGGTTTTGCTGTTCCACGGTAAAAAATCTCTATTATCCTACTTTTGGCATTTTTTGCTGTAAAAAATAAATAATAGTGTCTCCTGATTGTTCAGACACAAATATATCTGTTGAAAATAGTCTGGTGTAGGCCCGAGAAATACAAGTGTGGTTTTGCAATTCCACGGGCCAAATCTCTGTATTATCCTGCTTTTCGCAATTTTTGGCCGTAAAAAATAAATAATAGTGTCTCCTGATTGTTCAGACACAAATATATCTGTTGAAAATAGTCTGGCATACACCAGTAAATTATAACTGTGGTTTTGCTGTTCCACTGTAAAAAATCTCTATTAACCTGCTTTTGGCATTTTTTGCCGTAAAAAATAAATAATAGTGTCTCCTGATTATTCAGACACAAATATATCTGTTGAAAATAGTCTGGTATACACCAGTAAATTTTAACTGTGGTTTTGCTGTTCCACGGTAAAAAATCTCTATTATCCTACTTTTGGCATTTTTTGCTGTAAAAAATAAATAATAGTGTCTCCTGATTGTTCAGACACAAATATATCTGTTGAAAATAGTCTGGTGTAGGCCCGAGAAATACAAGTGTGGTTTTGCAATTCCACGGGCCAAATCTCTGTATTATCCTGCTTTTCGCAATTTTTGGCCGTAAAAAATAAATAATAGTGTCTCCTGATTGTTCAGACACAAATATATCTGTTGAAAATTGTTAGAACCTTGCTCTTAGGTTTTTTCCTTTGCTGGTCACATGACCTTGTTGGCCTATTTAATCCTGCTCCGCCCTTCTGGCTTGGCTGGACTTCATTGTATAACTACTTTCTAGCTAGCCTGTGCTCTGTATCTAACTCTGTTAGTTTGCTTGGTCTACGGACCTCAGTGTTCTGTATATTTTGTTTGTTTGTCTGTCTGCTACTATTTCTGTTAGGAGGTGTCCCATTTTCCTCCCAGTCCTTAGTACTTGTAGGGATTCCTTCCCCACATCTATAGGTCTCCGTACAGACTAGCTTAGGACTTTAGCAGGTCTGATCGCAGGATCAGGTCCCCTGTTACATCGTAGGGATAAAGCTGAGTTCTATCGTAGGGACAGATCTCCTCTCTTTCCTTAGCTCTGGTAGCAGAACATAACAAAAATAGTCTGGTATACACCAGTAAATTATAACTGTGGTTTTGCAGTTCCGTGGTAAAAAATATCTATTATCCTGCTTTTGGCATTTTTTGCCATAAAAAATAAATAATAGTGTCTCCTGATTGTTCAGACACAAATATATCTGTTGAAAATAGTCTGGTATACACCAGTAAATTATAACTGTGGTTTTGCTGTTCCACGGTAAAAAATCTCTATTATCCTGCTTTTGGCATTTTCTGCCGTAAAAAATAAATAATAGTGTCTCCTGATTGTTCAGACACAAATATATCTGTTGAAAATAGTCTGGTGTAGGCCCGAGAAATACAAGTGTGGTTTTGCAGTTCCATGGGTCAAATCTCTGTATTATCCTGCTTTTCGCAATTTTTGGCAGTAAAAAATAAATAATAGTGTCTCCTAATTGTTCAGACACAAATATATCTGTTGAAAATAGTCTGGTATACACCAGTAAATTATAACTGTGGTTTTGCTGTTCCACGGTAAAAAATCTCTATTATCCTGCTTTTGGCATTTTTTGCCATAAAAAATGAATAGTGTCTCCTGATTATTCAGACACAAATATATCTGTTGAAAATAGTCTGGTGTAGGCTCGAGAAATACAAGTGTGGTTTTGCAGTTCCACGGTTCAAACCTCTGTATTATCCACTTTTGGGCCATTTGTATCTAAAAAAAAACTGTTTGAATGTGTCGCTCACTGTTCAGCCGCAAATATATATATATTTAAAAAAGTCTGCTATACATACACCAGTAAATTATAATTGTGGTTTTGCTGTTCCACGGTAAAAAATCTCTATTATTCAGCTTTTGGTATTTTTTCCGTAAAGAAAAACAGTAATATTTTCTCCCTGATTGTTCAGATTGTTTAAAAGAGTCGGGTGTAGGCCAGAGAAATAGAACTGTGGTTTTCCTCTTCCACAGTTCTAATCTACTCTTGATTACCCTTTTTCAATTGATAGTGCGAGTGTAAGCTATTTTACTTCCTTTACAATGGGCAAGGCGCGTGGCAAGGAACGTGGAACTGGACGTTCTGGTGATGGAGCGTGCAGAGGATGGGGCCGTGGCCAAGGTGAAAATGTGCCACAACCAACAGCCACATCTTCTCGCTCCTACTTCTTGACCGAATTACTAGGGAAGCACAGAACAACACCAGTATTGCGAACTGATCAGTGTGAACAGGTTATTAATTGGATAGCAGATAATACTTCCAGTTACCTGGGCACCGCCACCTCCGGCCTGTCTTCCAGACGGTCGACTCTTAGTAGCCGTGAGTCTCAACCACATACTCCTCCTCACCCTGATGCTCCTTCGTCCCACCATGACGAGTGTCGTCAGACAGCAACTGATCCCACACTTGGACACTCTGAAGAGCTGTTCACTGGTCCATTTCCAGATTTGTGCCCCTCACCTGCTCCGCTTGAAGTGGTGGAAGAGGAGATCCCATGTAGCGATGCACAAATATTTGAACAGCCACGGCCACAGGAAGTCGACACTGGCAATTTGTCACAAGAGGTGGACGATGACGAGACACAATTGCCAGGAAGTGAGGAGGAGGATCGTGGTGCGCAAGTGGAAGAGGAGGAGGTGGTGGATAATTTAGTAACTAACCAAACGTGGCAGGAGGACATGCAGAGTGAGGCCAGCAGCACACAGGGGGAGGGAGGCAGAGTACCCCAACAGGCAGGAAGAAGCAGTGTGGTGGCCGCAGACAGAAAGCGGGCAACCGTTCCCCGTAACACCAAGACGAGGGACGTTGCCAGTACAAGCGGTAGGTTTTCCTGAGTCTGGAATTTTTTTAAAGACTCTACTGATATCCCAAAAAAGGCCATTTGTACCACCTGCCATGCCAGCATCAGCAGGGGTTACAAATCTACCAGCCTGACCACCACCAGCATGATCAGGCACATGGCAGCAAAGCACCCGACTTTGTGGGGCGAACCACAGGGTCCACGACCAGTGTCAGCGGGTGTCACCACTGCTTCTTCCGCTGTTGTGCGTGCAATAGAACCCCCTGTTGTGTGTGCAAGGCAATCCCTTGTCCATACTGCATGCAAAGATGCCCCCTCCTCTCAGTCTTCACTTTCTAAGGCAGTTTCTCAAGAAACAACATCAACGTCCACGTCCACATCCCACCGCAGAGTTCAATTGTCAATATCCCAGACCTTTGAATGAAAGCGTAAATTCGCAGCTAACGCCCCACGGGCCACAGTCCCAAATTCGCACATTTCACGACTGCTTGCATTGGAAATGCTGCCTTTTAGGCTGGTGGAGATGGAATCCTTCTGCAACCTTATGGCGGTGGCCGTCCCTCGGTGCTCGGTCCCCAGCAGACACTATTTTGCCCGGTGTGCCATCCCCACACTACACAAGCACGTGTTCCAAAACATCTGCCGTGCCCTCAACAACGCAGTTACTGGGAGAGTCCACCTGACAACGGACACGAGGACAAGTGCTTGAGGCCAGGGATGGTACATCTCCCTGACGGCACACTGGGTAAACATAATGGAAGCCGGGACCCAGTCGGACCTTGGAACGGAACACATCCTCCCCACACCGAGGATTGCGGGCCCTATGTCAGTCAGAGTTGCCTCCACAGTGTACAGCTCCTGCGCATCATCCTCCTCCTCCTCCTCCTCATGTTCAGCCTCTTTCTCAGATATCAACACATCAGTTACAAGCTGGAATCACTGCAGTACTGCCTCCTCCAAGTGGCAACAGGCTGTTCTGAAACTCATAAACTTAGGTGAGAAACCTCACACTGCTTGTGAGTTGTGGACAGCTGTGAAAGAGCAGGCAGATCTGTGGCTGAGACCGCTGAACCTACATCCAGGCATGGTCGCGTGTGATAATGGCCGTAACCTGGTGGCGGCTCTGAGGCGAGACGAGATCACTCACGCACCATGCCTGGCTCATGAGCTCAACCTCGTTGTTCAGTGGTTTCTTAAATCGTACCCAGAGTTGCCAGATCTGCTCGTCAAAGTACGCCGCCTGTCAGCTCATTTTCACAAGTCGGCTACAGCTTCCGCCGCCCTTGCTGTGTTGCAGCAGCGTTTGCAGCTTCCGTCACACCGACTGGTGTGTGATGTCCCCACACGATGGAACTCTACCCTCCACATGTTGCAAAGGATTTGTGAGCAGAAGAGAGCAGTTGTGGAGTACCAGCTGCAACAAGGCAGTCGATATTCAGGTCAGACTCCACACATAAGACCTCAGGAGTGGACCTGGATGTCTGACATCTGTACCATCTTGACAAACTTTGAGGAGTCCACCCAGATGGTGAGTGGCGATGATGCCATCATTAGCGTCAGCATTCCACTTGTCTGTCTTTTGCAACGCTCTCTGCAGAGAATTAAAAGGAGGCATTGCAGCCAGAGTATGATGAGATGGATCAAGAAGCCGTAGCGGTCGATTACACACAGCCCAGCCTCATCTCATCCCAATGTGCATTGGGGGACAATGAGGGAGAGGAGGAGGAGGAGGAAGAAGAACAGGAGCTTGTGTCATGCGCTGTAGACGGTAGTACCTGTACAACTGTCATACCGTCGGTTCAGCGTGGGTGGCCTGAGGACAGGGGGGAGGAAGAGGAGGAGAGCATGGTCAGTCGTCATCTTGGTGAGGACACAGAAGTCTTGCCCGTTACCAGTCTGGCACGCATGGCTGACTTTATGTTACGCTGCCTTAACCGTGACTCTCGCGTTGTCAAAATGTTGGGTGACAGTCATTACTGGTTGGTGACACTTTTAGACCCCCGCTACAAGGAAAATTTTCACTGTCTTATTCCTGAGGTGGAGAGGTCTACAAAATGGGGCAGTACCAGAAGGCCCTTGCTGCAGAACTGTTAAAAAAGTTCCCATCTAAACACGCTAGCGGCAGAGGTCACAGTTCGTTGACCAACCAAGGCGTACAAGCGAGAGCGAGGCAACTCCAATCCAGTAGAGGCAGGGGAACACTGTCAACGTTCTGGGACAGTTTTCTGAGACCCGCCCAGCTTACAGGACCTGAGGGTACTCTCACAAGGAGTGGAAAGTTTCAAAAGATGGTGAGGGAGTACCTTGCCGACCGTACCAGCGTCCTCCGTGATTCCTCTGTGCCTTTTAATTATTGGGTATCCAAGCTGGACACTTGGAATGAACTCGCTCTGTATGCCTTGGAGTTCCTGGCCTGCCCTGCCGCTAGCGTGTTATCGGAGCGTGTTTTTAGTGCCGCTGGGGGAATTATAACTGATCAGCGCGTTCGCCTGTCAACTGACAATGCTGACAAGCTGACCCTTATCAAAATGAACAAGGGCAGGATTGGGCCAGACTTCTCATCCCCACCAAATGACAGCAGAGTAACATAAAGTCAAATCCACTGTGTTTTTTCGGGAGGTGTATTCACATGCACCGCTTCACACCCACACATGGGTATACGCTTCCTCATTTCAGCTGTTTTATGTTCTTCTCCTTATCCTCAGCCTCCACCACCACTATGCCACCAGGGTGACCGTGGTCCATGTTGCCATTATTGAAAGTTCCTCCGTCCTTATATTTGTCAGATTTTGCTTGGAAGGCATAAGCAAAGACTGTGGGAGACCCACTCCCCAATAATGGGAATAATATTTTTAAGATACTGTACTGTATGGCTCTTGTAAGGGGCATTGCAAGTTCCTCCATCCTAATTTTTGGCAGCTTTTGCTTGGAAGGCATAAGCAAATACTATAGGAGACCCAATCTTGGGAATAATGTTTGTAATATGCTGTACTGCATGGCTCTTGTATGGGGCATTGCAAGTTCCTCCATCCTAATTTTTGGCAGCTTTTGCTTGGAAAGCCTAAGCAAAGACTATGGGAGACCCACTCCCCAATAATGGGAATAATGTTTGTAATATGCTGTACTGCATGACTCTTGTATGGGGCATGGCAAGTTCCCCCATCCTAATTTTTCTCAGCTTTTGCTTGGAAGGCATAAGCAAATACTATGGGAGACCCACTCACCAATCATGGGAATAATGTTTGTAATATGCTGTACTGCATGGCTCTTGTAAGGGGAATTGCAAGTTCCTCCTCCCAAATTTTTGGCAGCTTTTGCTTGGAAGGCATAAGCAAAGACTATGGGAGACCCACTCCCCAATAATGGGAATAATGTTTGTAATATGCTGTACTGCATGGCTCTTGTATGGAGCATTGCAAGTTCCTCTGTCCTAATTTTTGGCAGCTTTTTCTTGGAAGGCATAAGCAAAGACTATGGGAGACCCACTCCCCAATAATGGGAATAATGTTTGTAATATTCTGTACTGCATGGCTCTTTTAAGGGGCATTAAAAGCGTCTTGTTAAGCTACTGCGACCTCCACCACTTTTCCGAGGGGCATTAAAAGCATCTTGTTAAGCTACTGGGACCTCCACATCTCTTCTGAGGGGCATTAAAAGCATCTTGTTAAGCTACTGGGGCCTCCACCACTTTTCAGAGGGGCATTAAAAGCGTCTTGTTAAGCTACTGGGACCTCCACGTCTCTTCTGAGGGGCATTAAAACCGTCTTTTTATACCACTCTGACCTACACGTCTCTTCTGGGGGGCATTAAAAGCGTGTTGTCATACCACTCTGACCTCCACGTCTCTTCCAAGGGGCATTAAAACTGTCTTGTTATACAACTCTGACCTCCATGTCTCTTCTGAGGGGCATTAAAAGCGTCTTGTTAAGCTACTGCGACCTCCACGTCTCTTCTGAGGGGCATTAAAAGCGTGTTGTTATACAACTCTGACCTCCACGTCTCTTCTGAGGGGCATTAAAAGCGTGTTGTTATACCACTCTGACCTACACGTCTCTTCTGAAGGGCATTAAAAGCATCTTGTTATACCACTCTGACCTCCACGTCTCTTCTGAGGGGCATTAAAAGCGTCTTGTTAAGCTACTGCGACCTCCACGTCTCTTCTGAGGGGCATTAAAACTGTCTTGTTATACCACTCTGACCTCCACGTCTCTTCTGAGGGGCATTAAAAGCGTGTTGTTATACTATTCTGACCTCCACGTCTCTTCTGAGGGGCATTGAAAGCGTCTTGTTAAGCTACTGCGACCTCCATGTCTCTTCCGAGGGGCATTAAAACCGTCTTATTAAACTACTGCAACCTCCACCACTTTTCCAGGGGGCATTAAAAGCGTCTTGTTATACCACTCTGACCTGCACGTCTCTTCTGAGGGGCTTTAAAACGGTCTTGTTAAGCTACTGGGACGTCCACGACTCTTCGAACGGGCATTGCATTTCCTCATAATTTGTGGCTGCTTTTGCTTGGAAGTCAAAAGCAAATACAATGGGAGACCCACTCCCCAATCCTAGGAATAATGTTTGTAATATGCTGTACTGCATCGATCTTGTAAGGGGCATTAAAAGCTTCTTGTTAAGCTACTGCGACCTCCACCACTTTTCCGAGGGGCATTAAAAGCATCTTGTTAAGCTACTGGGACCTCCACGTCTCTTCTGAGGGGCATTAGAAGCGTCTTGTTAAGCTAATGGGACCTCCACCACTTTTCCGAGGGGCATTAAAAGCGTCTTGTTGAGCTACTGGGACTACCACGTCTCTTCTGAGGGGCATTAAAAGCGTGTTGTTATACCACTCTGACCTCCACTTCTCTTCCAAGAGGCATTAAAACCGTCTTGTTATACCACTCTGACCTCCACGTCTCTTCTGAGGGGCTTTAAAAGTGTCTTGTTAAGCTACTGCGACCTCCACGTCTCTTCTGAGGGGCATGAAAACCGTCTTTTTATACCACTCTGACCTACACGTCTCTTCTGAGGGGTTTTAAAAGCGTGTTGTTATACCACTCTGAACTCCACGTCTCTTCTGAGGGGCATTAAAAGCGTGTTGTTATACCACTCTGACCTCCACGTCTCTTCTGAGGGGCATTAAAAGTGTCTTCTTATACCACTCTGACCTCCACGTCTCTTCTGAGGGGCATTAAAAGCATCTTGTTAAGCTACTGCACCTCCACGTCTCTTCTGAGGGGCATTAAAACCATCTTGTTATACCACTCTGACCTCCACGTCTCTTCTGAGGGGCATTAAAACCGTCTTCTTATACCACTCTGACATCCACATCTCTACTGAGGGGCATTAAAAGCATGTTGTTATACCACTCTGACCTCCACGTCTCTTCTGAGGGGCATTAAAAGCATCTTGTTAAGATACTGCGACCTCCATGTCTCTTCCGAGGGGCATTAAAACTGTCTTCTTAAACTACTGCGACCTCCACCACTTTTCCAAGGGGCATTAAAAGCATCTTTTTTTACCACTCTGACCTCCATGTCTCTTCTGAGGGGCATTAAAACGGTATTGTTAAGCTACTGGGACATCCATGACTCTTTGAACGAGCATTGCATTTCCTCATAATTTTTGCCAGCTTTTGCTTGGAAGGCATAAGCAAATTCTATGGGAGACCCACTCCCCAATCATGGGAATAATGTTTGTAATATGCAGTACTGCATGGATCTTGTAAGGGGCATTGCAAGTTTCTCCATCCTAATTTTTGGCAGCTTTTGCTTGGAAGGCATAAGCAAATACTATGGGAGACCCACTCCCCAATAATGGGATTAATGTTTGTAATATGCTGTACTGCATGGCTCTTGTATGGGGCATTGCAAGTTCCTCCATCCTAATTTTTGGCAGCTTTTGCTTGGAAGGCATAAGTAAAGACTATGGGAGACCCACTCCCCAATAATGGGAATAATGTTTGTAATATGCTGTACTGCATGGCTCTTGTAAGGGTATTACAAGTTCCTACATCCTAATTTTTGGCACCTTTTGCTTGGAAGGCAAAAGCAAAGACTATGGGAGACCCATTACTCAATAATGGGCATAATTTTTGTAATATGCTGTACTGTATGGCATTTGTATGGGGCATTAAAACCGTCTTGTTAAGCTACTGCGACCTCCACGTCTCTTCTGAGGGGCATTAAAAGCATCTTGTTAAGCTACTGGGACCTCCACGTCTCTTCTGAGAGGCATTAAAAGCGTGTTGTTATACAACTCTGACCTCCACGTCTCTTCCAAGGGGCATTAAAACCATCTTGTTATACCACTCTGACCTCCACGTCTCTTCTGAGGGGTATTAAAACCGTCTTGTTAAGCTACTGCGACCTCCACCACTTTTCCAAGAGGCATTAAAAGCGTCTTGTTATGCTACTACGACCTCCATGTCTCTTCCAAGTGGCATTAAAAGTGTCTTGTTAAGCTACTGTGACCTCCACAACTTTTTCAAGGGGCATTAAAACCGTCTTGTTAAGCTACTGTGATGTCCACGTCTCTTCCGAGGGGCATTGAAATGTTGTTTTTAATTACCTCTAACCTCCACGACTCTTCCAACGGGCATTGCATTTCCTCCTAATTTTAGTCAGCTTTTGCTTTTCAATGCAAAGGCGAAAACTAACGGAGACCCACTCCCCAATAATGGGTAGAAGGTTTTTAGTACGCTGTAATTCACGTCTGTTTCAAGTGGCATTGCAGTTCCTCATAATTTTTGGAAAGCCTTCCATTCACTGCTTAGGCCAACAGTGTACAGGAGACCGAGTTGCTATAAATGGAAAAAACGGTTTAGTTAAGGCCTAAAAATGTTTGGTAGGCATTGCACTCACTGTATGCCCTATAGCTGTGTAGCAGAACCGCTCCTTTTGTTACAGAAACATATCCTACAAGACATATGTGGTTGACTGGCCTGATATTGATGTGAATGGTCCCTGTTCCTCCTGCTCTCTCCTTTGCCACCACCTCATCCATCATTTATCACCTGAAGCTTTGTTTTAACAGGAGTCATAGAACTGGGATAGTAGCAGGAAAACATCCAGCAATCCTCATAGGAGGTAGGATATGCGCAAAACGCTGACCACCTAAGGCCTAGCCACTACTACATACATGTGCTTGCATTCCAAGAAAACAAAGCAGATGCTAACTTCTATCATCATCATGCTCCTCACCTTGGCACTCTCAACTCCCCTGATGGAGAAGCCAGGGCCCACCGGAGGAGTCTGGTTCTCTGGTGGGCTCGTCCAATGCTGCCCTAAAGTAGGCCGGGCTAAGAAAAGTCTGTGGGGATGTTCCGTGGAGAAATCGGGGGGGCTGGGGACCGTATATGGACACCCAGCCGCCCCCATGCGGCTGGGGACCGTGTGTGGACACCCGGCCGCGGGGTGGCTGGGGACCAAGTGTGGACACCCGGCCTCCCCCTAGCGGCTGGGGACCGAGCGTGGACACCCAGCCGCCGGGCGGCTGGGGACTGAGTATGGATACCTCACTGCCGAAGCAGCCATGAGGTAGTGGCCAGCTTCGGCCTCCTCAAAACTAAAAGGCCCCATTTCAAGTGCAAGCTAGCAGTATGGTATTGCAGCCTGCGGGTGGGTGGGTGGTTGGCTGCATATTTGCGCTTGCATTGCAAGGAATGGGGGAGGTACAATTGAACACTGCCCTGGGACAAGGACTTGCACAGGGATAGTTGCAAGTCTGCATCTTCTGATGCGGCAAGGATGACTTCTGATGGGCACACTTTTAGGCAATGACCTGGGAGTCAGAGATGCTTCCAGGGGTCTTCCCGATGCTGTCCCCATGTCTTTTCAGCACTGTATGCATGTGTCACACAGCACATGGCCAGATAAGGTTGTAAAATGTTAAAATGACATTTCCCGGTGAATGCATTTGTCACGGTTGAAAGCAATACAAAAGTGCAAAAACGCATAAAAAATGCTACTTGTGAACATAGCTCAAGGTGTGGAGGAGTATTTTTGTTTTTTGTTATTTATTTTACCTTATACCCAAGTCTTTACCCTGGAAAAGCAATTCCTTAACATATTTCACAGGAAAAAAGTTTCACTTTCGTTTTTGAACGTTTTATTATGAGCCTGTAAAAGTGGCTTAATACCTCTGACCACGTTGTTGACAACAGTGACCTGGGGGGTCAGAAATGCTTCCTGGGATGTTCCCCATGCTGTCCCCATGTCATTTGAGCACTGTCACTATCGTTTTGGGCACTTGTTAGGCTTTTAAAAGACTGCCGGGGGTGCCGCCGCAAAAATGCTCGGGAACTCCCATAGACTAACATTGGGCTCGTTGCTCAGGTCGAGCACCCGAGTATCACGGCGAGCTTGGCCCGAGCTTCGAGCACCCGAGCATTTTAGTGCTCGCTCAACACTAGTATCTATAAATACGTGTCACCATATGGCGGTAGTATCAGTGCTGATCTTTGTATAGAGGTTATTTTCAGCAACAGCGCGGTCATCTGCTGAGGTTCTCCTACATCCACTATCTGGGTGCGCCACCATAGCTGTAATCAGGGTTACCTGGTTAGGGGCCCACTCAGACGTTTCGCCCCCCCCCCCCCCCCGAACCAAAACCCTAGCTATATCTCTGTGACTGATGTCTCCTCCTGCTTGTCTCCACTGAAAATTAGAACAATGAGAGAAGCAGGAGGTACGTCAGTCGTCACATGCCCACAAGACTACAAATCACATCTGAGCGATCATGTGACGACCACTCGAATTGGCAAGCAGAGCAAGATCTTAAGAGTGCGCATATTACGCAACTTTAGGATTCAGCATATCATTGTGCAGAATTACAAACATGCAAAAAAGAAGCAAGACAAAAATATATCTCATACCCTACCATAATTATATATAAATGTAAAGCAAAATTGCATAATAAATATAGGGTACTTAGTGAACTATTTTTGATCAAAAAAAGTATACAAGCCGTCCCACCAGCGGCAAGGTGACCCTAAATTGGGACGGTACCTATACTGCCTATATTAAAAACCTTACTGTATATCAAAGTTGAAGTAATGCATATAAAAGGGTAGACAAATAGGACCGGGTCCCAACTCCAGACCACCTAGGCCCGTGGTAAGCTACATATATACCAATCAGTTCAACAAAGGGCATGCCACACCCTTAAATTGCACAGAATGCAAACAAGTCAAAAAACCAGACAATGTGAACTGAGGTCTAAGATGGCAGACATACAAGAAACAGAGGCATGTTCACACTAGCAAAAAAGAAGCAAGACAAAAATATATCTCATACCCTACCATAATTATATATAAATGTAAAGCAAAATTGCATAATAAATATAGGGTACTTAGTGAACTATTTTTGATCAAAAAAAGTATACAAGCCGTCCCACCAGCGGCAAGGTGACCCTAAATTGGGACGGTACCTATACTGCCTATATTAAAAACCTTACTGTATATCAAAGTTGAAGTAATGCATATAAAAGGGTAGACAAATAGGACCGGGTCCCAACTCCAGACCACCTAGGCCCGTGGTAAGCTACATATATACCAATCAGCTCAACAAAGGGCATGCCACACCCTTAAATTGCACAGAATGCAAACAAGTCAAAAAACCAGACAATGTGAACTGAGGTCTAAGATGGCAGACATACAAGAAACAGAGGCATGTTCACACTAGCAAAAAAGAAGCAAGACAAAAATATATATCATACCCTACCATAATTATATATAAATGTAAAGCAAAATTGCATAATAAATATAGGGTACTTAGTGAACTATTTTTGATCAAAAAAAGTATACAAGCCGTCCCACCAGCGGCAAGGTGACCCTAAATTGGGACGGTACCTATACTGCCTATATTAAAAACCTTACTGTATATCAAAGTTGAAGTAATGCATATAAAAGGGTAGACAAATAGGACCGGGTCCCAACTCCAGACCACCTAGGCCCGTGGTAAGCTACATATATACCAAATCAGCTCAACAAAGGGCATGCCACACCCTTAAATTGCACAGAATGCAAACAAGTCAAAAAACCAGACAATGTGAACTGAGGTCTAAGATGGCAGACATACAAGAAACAGAGGCATGTTCACACTAGCAAAAAAGAAGCAAGACAAAAATATATCTCATACCCTACCATAATTATATATAAATGTAAAGCAAAATTGCATAATAAATATAGGGTACTTAGTGAACTATTTTTGATCAAAAAAAGTATACAAGCCGTCCCACCAGCGGCAAGGTGACCCTAAATTGGGACGGTACCTATACTGCCTATATTAAAAACCTTACTGTATATCAAAGTTGAAGTAATGCATATAAAAGGGTAGACAAATAGGACTGGGTCCCAACTCCAGACCACCTAGGCCCGTGGTAAGCTACATATATACCAATCAGCTCAACAAAGGGCATGCCACACCCTTAAATTGCACAGAATGCAAACAAGTCAAAAAACCAGACAATGTGAACTGAGGTCTTGTCTTGTTTGCATTCTGTGCAATTTAAGGGTGTGGCATGCCCTTTGTTGAGCTGATTGGTATATATGTAGCTTACCACGGGCCTAGGTGGTCTGGAGTTGGGACCCGGTCCTATTTGTCTACCCTTTTATATGCATTACTTCAACTTTGATATACAGTAAGGTTTTTAATATAGGCAGTATAGGTACCGTCCCAATTTAGGGTCACCTTGCCGCTGGTGGGACGGCTTGTATACTTTTTTTGATCAAAAATAGTTCACTAAGTACCCTATATTTATTATGCAATTTTGCTTTACATTTATATATAATTATGGTAGGGTATGAGATATATTTTTGTCTTGCTTCTTTTTTGCTAGTGTGAACATGCCTCTGTTTCTTGTATGTCTGCCATCTTAGACCTCAGTTCACATTGTCTAGAATTACAAACATGTGGGGGACCTGTCTTTTAGGGCTAATCATCCTGGCCACATCGTTCCCACCGGATATTAAATGTATGTTTTCTCTGAAATGCTGCAGTATCAAAGTAAAACATACACGACTGCAATAAAGGAACCAATGTCTGATTCATGCGGCCCAGTGTTTGAGCAGTAGGAAGGTTGTCAGGTTTATTATCTTGTGGCAAAATAAAATTGGAAGACTAAGCGTCATACTGTACATTACATACTGTTATCACCAGATCACCATGTAAGGCTGTGTTCACACGATGCGTATTTCATGCGTTTCCGCGGCGTTTTTGCAGTTGCGTAAACGCCGCGGAAACGCATGAAAAACGCATGGTAGAAGGGAAGCAATGTTCCCCAATGGAAATCCGCATGTGCTGTGCCCATGATGCGGATTTTTCCGCAGCGTTAACGCTGCGGTCAAAAATCCGCAGCATGTCAATTAATTTTGCGGAAACGCGGCGATTTCGCCGCCATTGACTTGCATTAGAACGCGCCAATTCCGCAAGACAGCATTTGTACTTGCGTAATTGGTGCGTTCTAATGTGCGGATGGTACCCGGGTGTGGAGGAGAGGAGAGTCTCATCCACACCCAGGTACCATTAAAAAAGCTGTAAAAGAAGAATAAAATAAAAAATAAATGTATTCTTACCATCTGTCGGCCCGCACAGCGCTCCCGCTTGGTTCCCGGCACTTGCAGTGAGTTGTAGGACCTGCGGTGACGTCAGAGTCATGTGACGGGTCACGTGACGCTGACGTCGGCAGGTCTTTCAATTCAAAGTTGCCGGCGAGGGAGAACAGATTGAGCAGGACAGCACGGGCCATCGGAGGTAAGTATATACACTCTCTCGGGTCACACTATATAAATCCATGCTGTTTGCATGGATTTATATAGTGTGACCTATTTATCAAGCACTTTCCAAGTGATGCTAACATCGCCTGGAAAGCGCTTGTCAATCTGCATGCGGAAACGCATGTGAATCTGCATGTGGATCCGCATGTATTCTGCAGGAAAAACGCATGCACAATCTGCATGTGTTTTTTCTGCCAGGGAGATGCAGAAATGATGCAGAAATTTTCTGCTTCATTTCTGCATCGTGTGCACATACCCTAATGGTTCAATGTGGAAATAAAAGTGATTCTATCAATTTAATGCAACAATATAAGCTAAGATGTATTGTGAGGTACTGCAGCAGCTGAGTTGTGTATTATGAGGTTCTCCAGCAACTAAGATGTATATTTTGAGGTTCTGCAGTAGCTAAGATGTGTAGTATAATCTTCTGCAGCAGCTGAGGTGTTTCTTATGATGTTCTGCAGCAGCTGAGGTGTTTATTATGATGTTCTGCAGCAGCTGAGGTATGTATTATGATGTCCTGTAGCAGCTGAGGTGTGCATAATGAGGTCCCCCACCAGTTGGGATGTGTATTATAAGGTTCTGCAGTAGCTGTTAAGTGTATTATGAGGTTCTCCAGTAGGTGAGAAGTGTATTTTGATGTTCTGCAGCAGCTGAGCTTTAGGAGCTGCAGTGTATACTATGAGGTTCTGTCGCAGCTGAGGTGTATTATGGTGTTCTGATGTAGCTGCCGTGTTTTCTGCAGCAGATGAAATGTGCATTATGAAGTTTTGCAGCGGCTGAAGTATGTTTTGCAGCGAATAAGGTGTGTATTATGTTCTTCAGCAGCTGAGATATGTATTATACTGTTCTGCAGTAGCTGAGGTGTAAATTATATGGTTCTGCATGAGCTGAGGTGGGTATTATGAGGTTCTGCTTCATCTAAGGTGTATAATATGAGGTTATGCAGCAGCTGATGTTTATAATATGAGGATCTGCAGCACTGAGGTGTATAATCAGGTTCTACAGCAGCTGAGTTGTGTATTATGAGGTTCTGCGGCTAAGGTGTATTATGTACAATGCATTGTATCTTTTCCTGTGGATTTCAAAAGCATTTACTTTTTTTCTTTTCATAACATACAAGAAAATCAGAGGCATATCTGCAGCAATATCCACATGATTTGACATAGATTTGTTTTACAGATTTCCCTCAAAATTATTGGCAGCATTGTCATCTGGCTGAGCCCAGACTAGTTAATAACAGATTTTTTTATTATAATATTGTGGTTTTCTGCCATAAACAGTGCCCCCTGTCCTCATGGTGTGTGTGTGGCTCAGGTCAGTGGAGACGTGGCCAAGAGGACATATTATTATGCAGAAACAGTGTCGAACTGGGGTGCCAAGGGCCCACCAGTAACCAACTCCAGGGCCCCACTTTTCAGCTACATGCAAATGTGACATTATCCTCAATCACAAATTTGTATAACAATGAACTGGTTAGATTGTTAAATGAATAAGATGCCACCTTTGTCTGTACATAGTGAGTCAAGTATATTATGCCAAGTGCTGTTTGACTCGCCCCCTGGGCCATGGGGCACTCGGATCCGGGCAATTAGGGGAACGATGGGGGTAGTAGTGGCTGCCCGGTCCGTGGCTCAGGGTGGTCAGGCCAATGGTAGTCTGTTACGTGTTGTTGATTATGTCCGACTACGCCACCCGTGGATTTGCGGTCATTAGGAACCGCCGCTGCAAGGCAGACCGCTGGGGCTGATGATATGTGCAGCTGGGATGGTGTGACTCCCCACGGGAAGAGTGTGGCCCCAGTGCAGTGTAGTGGATGGTGGGAGTGATGGTAGTGAGAGTCCCAGTGCTGATAGTGCTGGAGGAGCAAGGAGCACACAGACAACAGGTTGCAGTCCAGGGTCTTTACTGAAACAGGTAAACTGACCCATAAACAGTCCCAGCTAGGAGGGGACCTGGATGTCTGAGAGCAACGGGGAAATTGGCCCTGGTCAGGGTGAGGGTGTAGGCCTACCGTGCTTTCTGCGCTCCTTCTGGCTATCTCCTCCTGATAGGGTAACAGCCCACGTTTCCGAGCTTTCCGTGTATTCTCGCCTGTATGGCCTGCGACGTGGGTTCCTTTCTGCTCCCAGCCTTGTATGGCTTTACTGGTCCCTTCGGTTGTGGCAGGGCCTCCAGGCTTCTTAGGCCAAGGAATGTACAGTCCCTTGCGGACTGGTTCTCTGCTGGGGGATGTGGAATCCTTCCAGCCCCAGACACCAAAGTCTGGTAAAATTAAGTCTTTTCTCTGCCAAGACAGGCTCTCTTCGCCTCTTGTCTCTGGCTTGTGGCTCTCCTTCTGCCACACTTCCTCTTAGGTGCAGTGCAACTCTCTGTCCCTGCTCCACTCTGGGACACGTCTCAGTGCTGAGACAGGCAATCCAGTTCTCTCTAACCCTGCCCTCAGTACCAGCTTTTATAGGGGCAGCTAGCTCCCCCTACTGGCCTGAGACAGGAGGCATTGCATGCTAATGTTCCCCTGACTAGAGAACCTCCCCCTTGCTCTCAGACACAGCTTTAATTACACTTGTGGCATCCAGGTCAGGGTGACACATTCCCCCCTAGTGAAATTTAGCACTCCGGGACTAAACAATAAACAAAGACAATATGCATAACAATAAAACATTAATAGACAGACGACGCACAAATTGAGTTCTTAAGGTCACAGTGTGGCCTGTGACCGGGTGTCCATATCACCAATACAACGGGGAGCCTTAACCAGGTGGGGGTCTGTCCTACCCCAAGTCCTTTTACAGTCTTAGTTCATTCCTGGGTTAGGCTCCGAACGCAGTCCATACAAGGTCCCGGTTATACAAAGTCCATAACCTTTGAGTCCTTACGGTAGCTGCAAGAAACTGAAACAGAGTATTGCCAAACATGCATGTAACTTTGCAAACGATTCAACATTTGGCAACAGGGTTATTTACACTTTTAGTACACTCTATATTCTCCAGCGAGCGGGTATCTGCCCCTTTGTGCTCCTGGTTGACCTACGTAGCCCACTGTCTGGTGGTGGACCAACCTGGCTTTCCCCACTAGCGTTAGGGGTACAGCTACCAGCTGGGTGTACAGGTAGGGCAGGCAGCTGTCTGCGGGTCCTTTGGCTTACCGCAGGCATGGCAGGCTCACTGTCAGCAGAGGGTTGACTCTCCTGGGCTGCTGGTACAGGCTCTTCTGCCTCTGGAACCGCTTGCTCCTCTTCACCTTCCGGCTCTAGTGTTGGTTGTTGCTGTGCCGGTTGCAGGAAATGCAGGACAGATACCACTATGGCATCATTTATGCGAGTCCAGGACTGAGGGAACTCTCCGAGAACGGTGCTGATCATTTCTTCCTTGTCCTCTGCGGGTTCAAGGTCACTCTGATCCTCTTCTGCACTACGGAGTTGCTCGGGGCACCTTTTGAGGTGGTCCCTGGAGACGACACTAGTGGTTTCTCCTCCATCCTTGGTGATTACGCACACCTTTGGTTTGTTGTGGTCAGACTGCAGTACGGTGTAGGGTTCCCTTTTCCACTGGTCGTCCAACTTATGTAGCCTTCTTTTTCGCTTTAGGACTTGCTCACCAGGTTCTAGGGGACCAGCAGGGGCGTGTTGATTGAAGAGTCTTTCTTGCTTCTCTCTCACCTGGGCCAGGCTCTTCTCCACACTCTCCTGTACCTTCTTGTACTGCAGTTGCCTTTCCGTATCCCAGTCCGCATCCGGGGAGGTGTCCTCAGGTATTAGGACTCCCATCTCCAGGTCTACGGGCAGCTTACCTGGTCTAGCTCGCATCAGGTAAGCCGGGGTGCAGTTTGTAGCGTTCACCGGGATATTGTTGTACATGTCTACCAGGTCCGGCAATTTTTCTGGCCACAGGCTGCGTTCCTCCAGGGGCAACGTCTTCAGGAGATCAATGACTATATTGTTCATCTTCTCACACATCCCGTTGGTTTGTGGGTGGTAAGGCGTTGTACGAATCTTCTTACAGCCATAGAGGTTGCAGAACTCCTGGAAGATTTCAGCCTCGAACGCTGGACCCTGGTCTGTCAGGACCTGTTCCGGATACCCGTGTGGACGGCAGAAGTATTGCTGGAAGGCTCTGGCCGCTGTTTGGGCTGTCAAGTCCTTTACCGGGACCACCACTAGAAAACGGGAATAGTGGTCCACGAATGTCAGGGCATAGATGTATCCAGACCGGCTTGGAGCCAATTTGACGTGGTCCAGAGCTACCAGCTCAAGAGGCTGCGTGGTGACGATGGGCCTCAAGGGTGTCTTCTGGCTGGCACGGTCCTTCCTCCTTAGGTGACAAGGGCCACAGTCTCTGCACCATTTTTCTACAGCTCCTCTCATGCCGACCCAAAAGAATCTTCCTCTTAGTAGGAACTCCACTTTCTTCCACCCGAAGTGTCCCGCTCTGTCATGGTAAGCCCCCAGGACCATAGCTGCATCCCGCCTTGGGACCACGACTTGCCAGGTCAGCTCGTACGTCCGGTGGTTAACAATCCTTCTGCACAACTTGCCTTCGTAGAGGAACAGCTTGCTCTTCTCCTTCCATAGCTGCTTGGCTTCCTCTGGGGCATCTGGATCTAGGCGGGCGTCTTCCCGGGTCAGCAGATCTTTCACCAGGCAGACTGCAGGGTCACTATCTTGGGTTTCGGCCCAGCTGTGGTGAGGTAGGGGATTCATCATCACAGTTGTTAGATCCTCCTCCTTCACGCGGTGAGAGTGTTGAGCGGCTCCATACCGGTGAAACGCGGGGAGTTCTACCTCTTCCAGCTCTTCTGGGTCTTCGTCACCTTCAGGTAAGTGAGGCATTCTTGATAGGGCGTCCGCGTTGGCGTTGGTTTTGCCTGCCCGGTACTTGATCACGAAGTCATAGTTGGAGAGACGGGCCATCCACCGCTGTTCCAGGGCACCCAGTCTTGCATTGTCCAGGTGTGTCAACGGGTTGTTGTCCGTGTACACGGTGAACTTTGCGGAGGCCAGATAATGCTTGAAGCGTTCCGTCACGGCCCACACCACCACCAAGAATTCTAGCTTGAAGGAGCTGTAATTCTCCGGGTTCCTCTCGGTGGGCCTCAGCTTCCGGCTGGCGTATGCGATCACCCGTTCTCTGCCCTGTTGGCTTTGGGACAGTACGACTCCCAGTCCCACATTACTGGCATCTGTGTGGAGAATGAAAGGCTGGCCGTAATCAGGGTAGGCCAGGATCGCATCCCCCGTGAGGGCCATCTATAGCTGGCGGAAGGACTCCTCTTCCGGTTTATCCCACTTGAAGGGTGGCTTTTGACTCCTGGACTTAGACTGTCCGATCAGGAGGTCCTGCATAGGAGCTGCCATCTTAGTGAACCCGGGGATGAACCTTCGGTAGTAGCCTACCAACCCGAGAAACTGTCTCACCTCTTTGATGTTCGAGGGGCTTGGCCAGCTCTTGATTGCCGTGACCTTGTCAGGATCGGGGGCCACTCCTTCCGCGCTTACCACGTGCCCTAGGTACTGGACCTTTGGTTTCAGCAGGTGACACTTTGATGGTTTCACCTTCAGGCCATAGCCTGCCAGGGCTTCGAACACCTCGGCCAGGTGCTTGAGATGGTCCTCGTAGGTCTTCGAATAGACGATCACGTCGTCCAGGTAAAGGAGGACCGTCTCGAAGTTTCGGTGCCCTAGACAGCATTCCATCAGCCGCTGGAAGGTCCCTGGTGCGTTGCAGAGCCCGAAAGGCATACAGTTGAATTCGCTCAGTCCCATCGGGGTGGTGAAGGCGGTCTTCTCCTTGTCAGCCTCTGCCACAGGAACCTGCCAGTACCCGCTAGTAAGGTCCAAAGTAGAAAAGAAGTTAGCTGATATTAGTGCGGCTAAAGACTCTTCTATTCTAGGCAGCGGATATGCGTCTTTGTGGGTGATACGGTTGATTTGTCTATAGTCCACGCACATTCTCATGGTGCCGTCTTTCTTTTTCACCAGAACCAAGGGGGCTGCCCAGGGGCTACAGCTATCTCTAATGACCCCAGCCTCTTTCATTTCCCGCAGCATACCCATGGCGTTCTGATAATGTGCAGGGGGTACAGGTCTGTGCCTCTCTTTTATTGGTGGGTGGCTCCCTGTGGGGATGTGGTGTTCTATCCCCTTTACTCTGCCGAAGTCTAGCGGGTGCTTACTAAAGACTCTCTCGTACTCCTGTACCACCCGGTAGACTCCTTGTTTTTGGTGCAGGGGAGTGGAGTCAGCACCCACGTGGAGTTTCTGGCACCAGTCCTCCTTTTGTTTCTGGGAGCCATTACCCTCCGCCTGAGGAGATGGAGGCAAGGGTTCCACGGCCCTGATAGCTTTGTGTTCGACAACAAACAGTTTGGCGAGTGTAGCGTACCTGGGTAAGTGTACTTCCCTCTCCCCAATGTTGAGGATGCGGACGGGCACCCTCCCATGACGGACATCAACCACCCCCCAGGCTGTCAAAATGGTGGGCCTGCTGTCTGAGTACACGGGTTCTACCATGGCTTGGTAGTCTCTACCTCTCAACCCGATTGCAGTCCGACACCAGATCATCATTTCACTTTTGGGAGGCATGGAAATGGGGAATGGATCACTGAGTCTTACGCTACCGATCTCACCACCAGACAGTTCTACCTGCTGCCGTCTCATCATGGCTTTTATCTCCTTGTTGAGAACCCTCTGTTGGCTGGAACTAGCATTCACCGCCACCTGTTGTAGAATTACAATTACCTCTGAAAGACAATTTTCAATTATGTTAGTACCCACAGTTATTTTAGGGTGACTTTCATGACGGTCAATGTCCACAATAATCACTCCCTGTGCCGGCAGTTCAACTTTACCAATTTTAATGGTCATCTCCTTGAACCCCATCTGCGGCACGGGTAAGCCATTACTGGCGATGATGCTCAAGTTACTGTCTGGATACAGTGTGATATCAGCATCAGTCCAATACTGCTTAAAAAGTACATAAGGGATTGTGGTTACTTGCGACCCAGTATCCAGCAAGGCGCTCATGGGGATACCGTCCAGCACCACGGGTAAAACCGGGCACCCCCCAACGTACTTATCACGCCAATTATAAGGGTCTGGTGATCTTATGCCTGGGGGTCGGCCCTCTGCCCCAGGTTGGACCCGTTTAAATTACAGTACCTGGATATGTGTCCGGGCTGGTTGCAACGACGGCAAATGGGCTGTCCATCCTCTGCGTAGCGGTCTGTGGGCCTCCATCAGAACGACGGGATCCTCCTCTGTCGACGCCACGGGACATCCTCCGGACTTGAAGCCAGCTCGATGGGTCTTGACGGGTCCACTTGCAACGCCTGGACGGTCCTGGTCAACGCCGCGACGCTCCTGGTCAGCTCCTGGACTTGGTGGTGCAGGCCTTTCGACGGGGCTTGGTTCAGGGCCTGTGCATCAGCCTCCACGGAGTCCATAGAGGAGGGCGTCGCCTCCTGGTGGTAGGTGATAGCAGGGCGCCGGGGGTTTATAGCGCCACTGGTTGCAGATTCACGGAGCACCCTTATGGCCCTGTCCTTAAATTGGGCAAAGGTCAGGTCGGGGTTCTGAAAGAACATGAGGCGCAGTTGGGCCCTGTGGGCGCTAGACAGCAGACCCTCTATGAATTGTTCTGTTAGCAGTTTATCCGTTTCCTGCACACTGCCAGGGTCAGTTTGTTGAATAGCCCTCAAGGCTTCCTGCAGATTTAGGGCATAGTCTCTGATGCTGTCCTGTGCCCGCTGCCTACATCCATAGAACCTCATTTTAATCTCAGCGGAGGTACGTGTATCAAAGGTACCCCGCAGCCGGGCCAGAATACCCTTCACAGTCCTTTTCTCCTCAGTGTGCCATGACTTTACCTCCCTTTGGGCTGCGCCAGTTAACTGCCCTGTCAATATGCTGACCTTCTGCTCCTCTGTCAGGGGGTAAACCTGGAACAAACTGTACAGCCTTTCTTTAAAGTCAGTTAGGGCATAGGGCTCCCCTGAGTATTTGGGCAGCCAGGCCGCTCCAGGGATGTAGGGCAGGGAAAAGGGCATCACCGCTGCTGCAGCTGCGTTGGTGGTAGTGGGCGCCTCTGTGTCCGACATCTTCCTCCCCCCTAGTTAAGCGTGGCCTACCTTCCGGCGATCCTCTTCTGTAGGCCACGGCTCCGCTGCTGCTGCTATGGACGAGGACCTGGCGTCGCGTCCTGATGACGTCAGCGTCGCTCTCTCTCCCTTCCAGGACCTTGCGCAGCGTCGGAGCATGGGGCGGAGCTTCGGATCTCGCGCGGTTTTGACGTCCACGCCCCTCTTCTTCCCGCGCGGTGTCCTGAAGATGGCGTCCGATGGCCGGAAGCAGATGCGGATGGCGGGAAGAAGGCAGAAGACGGCGGGAAACGGTCCAAGATGGCGTCTGATGGCGGGAATCGGCTCCGGATGGCGGGAAACGACTCCACAGGTAAGTTACAAAAGTCTTTTTCAGGCACGCAGTACCCGGTGGTTGCGGGCACGAAATCCTGCCGACTACGCCAAAGCTGACTCGCCCCCTGGGCCGTGGGGCACTCGGATCCGGGCAATTAGGGGAACGATGGGGGTAGTAGTGGCTGCCCGGTCCGTGGCTCAGGGTGGTCAGGCCAATGGTAGTCTGTTACGTGTTGTTGATTATGTCCGACTACGCCACCCGTGGATTTGCGGTCATTAGGAACCGCCGCTGCAAGGCAGACTGCTGGGGCTGATGATATGTGCAGCTGGGATGGTGTGACTCCCCACGGGAAGAGTGCGGCCCCAGGGCAGTGTAGTGGATGGTGGGAGTGATGGTAGTGAGAGTCCCAGTGCTGATAGTGCTGGAGGAGCAAGGAGCACACAGACAACAGGTTGCAGTCCAGGGTCTTTACTGAAACAGGTAAACTGACCCATAAACAGTCCCAGCTAGGAGGGGACCTGGATGTCTGAGAGCAACGGGGAAATTGGCCCTGGTCAGGGTGAGGGTGTAGGCCTACCGTGCTTTCTGCGCTCCTTCTGGCTATCTCCTCCTGATAGGGTAACAGCCCACGTTTCCGAGCTTTCCGTGTATTCTCGCCTGTATGGCCTGCGACGTGGGTGCCTTTCTGCTCCCAGCCTTGTACGGCTTTACTGGTCCCTTCGGTTGTGGCAGGGCCTCCAGGCTTCTTAGGCCAAGGAATGTACAGTCCCTTGCGGACTGGTTCTCTGCTGGGGGATGTGGAATCCTTCCAGCCCCAGACACCAAAGTCTGGTAAAATTAAGTCTTTTCTCTGCCAAGACAGGCTCTCTTCGCCTCTTGTCTCTGGCTTGTGGCTCTCCTCCTGCCATACTTCCTCTTAGGTGCAGTGCAACTCTCTGTCCCTGCTCCACTCTGGGACACGTCTCAGTGCTGAGACAGGCAATCCAGTTCTCTCTAACCCTGCCCTCAGTACCAGCTTTTATAGGGACAGCCAGCTCCCCCTACTGGCCTGAGACAGGAGGCATTGCATGCTAATGTTCCCCTGACTAGAGAACCTCCCCCTTGCTCTCAGACACAGCTTTAATTACACTTGTGGCATCCAGGTCAGGGTGACACATGTTCATATAAAAGGGTGGTGGCCCACTCTACACAAGGAGGATTCTTCTGTTCTGTGGGCCAGTAAAAACCTGGGCAGAAAAGCAGAGTTTTTTTTTCTTCTAATTTTGTATAATCCCCTTTAACATTTGCATTTGCCCTTTTTGGCCACGAGTACACACAGAGCAGTGCACCAGCTACATCGTGTATCGTCTGGTGTTCCCATCTTGTATAGTAGAAATGTACACTGCTCAAAAAAATAAAGGGAACACTCAAATAACACATCCTAGATCTGAATGAATGAAATATTCTCATTGAATACTTTGTTCTGTACAAAGTTGAATGTGCTGACAACAAAATCACACAAAAATCATCAATGCAAATCAAATTTATTAACCAATGGAGGCCTGGATTTGGAGTCACCGCCAAAATTAAAGTGGAAAAACACACTACAGGCTGACCCAACTTTGATGTAATGTCCTTAAAACACGTCAAAATGAGGCTCAGTATTGTGTGTGGTCTCCACGTGCCAGTATGACCTCCCTACAATGCCTGGGCATGCTCCTGATGAGGTTGCGGATGGTCTCCAGTGGGATCTCCTCCCAGACCTGGACTAAAGCATTCGCCAACTCCTGGACAGTCTGTGGTGCAACATGACGTTGGTGGATGGAGCGAAACATGATGTCCCAGATGTGCTCAATCGACTTCAGGTCTGGGGAACGGGCGGGCCAGTCCATAGCTTCAATGCCTTCATCTTGCAGGAACTGCTGACACACTCCAGCCACATGAGGTCTGGAATTGTCCTGCATTAGAAGGAACCGAGGGCCAACCGCAACAGCATATGGTCTCACAAGGGGTTTGAGGATCTCATCTTGGTGTCTAATGGCAGTCAGGCTACCTCTGGCAAGCACATGGAGGGCTGTGTGGCCCTCCAAAGAAATGCCACCCAACACCATTACTGACCTATTGCCAAACCGGTCTTGCTGAAGGATGTTGCAGGCAGCAGATCACTCTCCACGGCATCTCCTGACTCTGTCACGTCTGTCACATGTGCTCAGTGTGAACCTGCTTTGATTTGTGAAGAGCACAGGGCACCAGTGGCGACTTTGCCAATCCTGGTGTTCTGTGGCAAAGCGTCCTGCACGGCGTTGGGCTGTGAGCACAACCCCCATCTGTGGATGTTGTGCCCTCATACCACCCTCATGGAGTCGGTTTCTAACCGTTTGTGCAGACACATGCATATTTGTGGCCTGCTGGAGGTCATTTTGCAGGGCTCTGGCAGTGCCCCTCCTGTTCCTCCTTGCATAAAGGCGGAGGTAGCGGTCCAGCTGCTGGGTTGTTGTCCTCCTACGGCCCCCTCCATGTCTCCTGGTGTACTGGCCTGTCTCCTGGTAGCGCCTCCAGCCTCTGGACACTACACTGACAGACACAGCATACCTTTTTTGCCACAGCTCGCATTGATGTGCCATCCTGGATGAGCTGCACTACCTAAGCAACATCTGTGAGTTGTAGAGTCCATCTCATGCCACCACGAGTGTGAAAGCACAACCAACATTCAAAAGTGACCAAAAAATCAGCCAGAAAGCATTGGTACTGAGATGTTGTCTGTGGTCCCCACCTACAGAACCACTCCTTTATTGAGTGTGTCTTGATAATTGCCAATAATTTCGATCTATTGTCTATTCCATTTGCACAACAGCATGAGAAATTGATTGTCAATCAGTGTTGCTTCCTAAGTGGACAGTTTGATTTCACAGAAGTTTGATTTACTTGGAGTTATATTCTGTTGTTTAAGTGTTCCCTTTATTTTTTTGAGTAGTGTATATAGTAGATTTCACGGGTTCACCACGACAGAGAGGGGCCAGAAGACAACAGAGTCTTATTTCACGTACTCCTGCACTGATTAGAAGCCCTCCACCTTCATATTAACATATTAAACGGTGCTGGTTTCTGTTAGCAGTGCAAGGATTAAACTGTTCAGCTTGGAGTCTCTGAAGCTTTTCCTGTTTGGGTGATCTCAGGTGTTCAATATTGGCCAATCTGTTACGCTCGCGCCCGGACTGACTGGCATGAGCGTGATTAGTGATCCCACTGTACCATGAACTGAGGAGTGCCTGGAGGGTCGTAACTAAGTATCAACCCGATCCGACCAAGGTCGCATGGCGGCTTAGTTGACTCCATGGACCAAGGAGGAACCGAGCAGAGGGACCAGGTGCGACTCAAGGTCAGACCGCGGTCACAGTTGTTGACCCACACCGGGGAATGCAGGAACAGGCAGGTTAGACTGGCATACAGGCAGGTGGGTATTGGCAAGTACGGCTGATATGCAGACAGCTGGGTACTGGCAAGTACGGCTGGTATACAGACAGGTGGGCACTGGCAAGCACGGCTGGTATGCAGACAGGTGGGCACTGGCAAGCACGGCTGGTATGCAGACAGGGAGATACTGGCAAGCACGGCTAGAGTGCAGACAGGGAGGTACTAGCAGGTTGGAGCGCAAGCTGGATAGGGTCCAGTACAGACTGGGAGACAGGTACAGAGCCGCAGATGCGGTAGACAAGCAGAGTAAAGCGAAACCGCCAGAGCGGAGGACAAGACAGAGCAGAGAGGAACTGCTGGTGCGGTGAGCAAGCAGAGCAGAGCGAAAACCGCAGGTGCGGTGGACAAGGCAGAGCAGAGTGGAACAGGCGGAGCGGTGGACAAGGCAGAGCAGAGAGAAACCGCAGGTGCGGTGGACAAGGCAGAGCAGAGCGGAACCGCTGGAGCGGTGGGCAAGGCAGAGCAGAGAGAAGCCGCCGGAGCGGTGGGCAAGGCAGAGCAGAGAGAAGCCTCCGGAGCGGTGGGTAAGTCAGAGCAGAGAGAAACCACTGGTGCGGTGAGCAAGGCAGAGCAGAGAGAAGCCGCCGGAGCGGTAGACAAGTCAGAGCAGAGAGAAACCGCCGGAACGGTGAGTAAGGCAGAGCAGAGGGAAGCCGCCAGAGCAGTGGACAAGTCAGAGCAGAGAGAAACCGCCGGAGCGGTGGGCAAGCAGAGCCATACAGGGCTGAAGGTGCAGGCAGAGAGGACAGGGCTCTGTTCACATGGAACAGACTGGAAAATACAGGAGGATGGCTAGAACACAGGAGGAATATACAGAGGAAGGGAAAAGGGACAAGCAGAACCAAATACACACAAGGTACTTCCTATGAAGTAGCGAGTGGACTCAAAACTCACAAACAGAAGTACAGAGACAATGAGTTGGAGTTAGGTGCAGGTTCAGATACTGCAGGAAAAGGGAAAGTACAGACATAGAGACAAATAGGTAACAGGCTAGGATACAGTTCAGACAGGAACTGCTACTGCAATGAGATACAAGAACGAGCCTGGGTATACAGCCCCAAGAGTGGCGGAAACAGACTAGAAGTCACAAGTAACAGGTCTGGGTATGCAGCCCCCAGGGTGGCGGAAACAGACTAGAAACAGGACAGGACCTGGCAATTCAGCAGCAAAGACTAACTGAGTGAAGTTGTTGCTCAGGCACCGCCTTCTGGGTGGAGGGGGTTTAAATATCCAGTGACTCACAGCAATAGGCTGGAGACACATTAGGGGTGCGCCCACAGCAGCTATAAGAATCAGGAAGTAACCGGGCCGCCGCCCTAAGCAGTCAGTCAAGAGACATGTACACAGCATGAACTGGAGCAAGGTTTGTAGGCTGGACTGACAGGTAAGATTGCGGTCTTGCATAGTGGGAGGTGGTGCACTATGCAAGCACGCCGCCAGGGTTGTTACAGTACCCCTCCCTTCACACCCCCTCTTCTTCAAGCCTGCAAGGGTCTTCTGCAGAGAGTTTGGAGGCCAATCCTTCTCTTCAAGAGGATTACCTCTTCTGTCCATTAGAGGAAACGAAACTGGTCTCATCATCTTGGTGACTAGGATGCTTCCTCCTATCAAGCCATCCTCAGCAACAGATGAAGTGGGTGAAATACCAGGAACAGCACACAGAAAAGTCTCTCTCCATTTGTTATCAGGTAGCACCCTGGTGGATTCAGGGGTCAATTGGAGGTCCTCTGCCTGGTTGGAGGGGTACAGAGATTCGGGGGTAACCACCGCTTTGACGTACACTTTGCCAAGCTTACTGGATGAAGTGGGCGGCGTACCAGATACCGGGTGTAGGAAAGTCTCTCTCCGTTTAACAGGTAGCACCCTGGGGAATTCAGGAGACAACTGGAGGTCCTCCGCCTGGTTGGAGGGGTGCAGAGACTCGGGGGTAATCACTACTTCGAAGTACCATTTGCCAGGCTTACTGGATGAAGTAGGCGAAGTACAGGTACAGGGTGTAGGAAAGTCTCTCTCGCTATGTTATCAGGTAGCACCCCGGAGGATTCAGGAGACAACTGGAGGTCCTCCGCCTGGTTTGAGGGGTGCAGAGACTCGGGGGTAAATACCGCCTTGATGGATGTAAGACCAGATTTATTAGAGACGGAGGGTCCTTGCTTTAGGACCATCTTCAGACTGGTTTCAGAGATGACATGTCTGTAAGGTGGGACAGTACCTGAAGCCAGATCATTGGTACAATCGTCGAGACTGTGTGGGGACAATGCCTCCACTTCACTTCCTTCGGAGACTTCAGCGCACAGAGAGTCAGCGACTAGCAGATCTGGTGAAGAAGAAGAAGAAACTGCTGACTATCCTGAAGATGTGGGGACTGGACATCCCTTGTACCTTAGCAGTCCCCCAGGATACACCATGCAGGACCTCCAGACCTGAGCGGGCACAAGATCTCTCGGCTCTGGATGACCTGTGGGTAAGCCAGTCAGCACCTGGAATGTGAACTTCTTCATTAGTGTTGAACGAGCATGCTCGACACTGCTCGGTACTCACCCGAGCATCACGCTACTCGGGATGTTCGGCGAGCACCGAGCATTTACGGGTTACTCGGGTCTCTGCCCTGCATGTTTGGCGCTCTTTACAGAGCCAATGAACATGCAGGGATTGCCAGCCAGTCACTGTAATGCCGCAGCCATGTTGGTTGTGGGCATTACATTGATTGGCTGGCCGCACAGCGTCACCTCGAGTATATAAAACCGGGCGCAGCCATCTTGGACACAGACGACTGGGATCAGACAGTGTAGGGACAGCGCTGCTGATTTAGGGAGAGATATATAGTGCGAAATAGTTAGTGTAGAGTCTGTAAAGGCTGCCAAATCAAACAAACAGTCCTTCTCAGGACTAATATCCATCCCAGATATCAGGCAGGCAGGCAGGCTGTATAGGAGACGCAGTGGTTATACCAGCAAACGCTGCATTACAGTCCTGTGTGCTCCTGTTGCTGAAATTGCTGGACTTAGCTCTAGGTCTCAGGGGCCAGGAAAAATCCTTTTTTTTTCATCTAAATCCTTTTTTTATTTTCCTCCTTCACACCGTACAAATACCCGTCTTATTAACCTTTTGGTGTCGCCCCCCCCCCCCCAAAAAAAAAAGTGTGTCTGTGACAGTTCAGACACAAATATATCTGTTGAAAATAGTCTGGTGTAGGCCAGAGAGACTGAAGTGTGGTTTTGCTGTTCCAGAGTAGCAGTGTGTTTTTTTTTTGTTCCACGGGTCAAATCTCTGTATTATCCTGCTTTTGGCATTTTTTGCCGTAAAGAAAAACTAATAGTGTCTCCCTGATTTTTCAGACACAAATATATCTGTTGAAAATAGTCTGGCGTAGGCCCGAGAAAGAGCAGTGTGTTTTTTTTTGTTCCACGGGTCAAATCTCTGTATTATCCTGCTTTTGGCATTTGTTGCCGTAAAGAAAAACTAATAGTTTCTCCATGATTTTTCAGACACAAATATATCTGTTGAAAATAGTCTGGTGTAGGCCCAATAAATAGAAGTGTGGTTTTGCAGTTCCACTGGTCAAATCTCTGTTTTATGCTGCTTTTGGCATTTTTTGCCGTAAAGAAAACCTAATAGTGTCTCCCTGATTTTTCAGACACAAATATATCTGTTGAAAATAGTCTGGTGTAGGCCCGAGAAATAGAAATGTGGTTTTGCAGTTCCACGGGTCAAATCTCTGTATTATCCTGCTTTTGGCATTTTTTGCCGTAAAGAAAAACTAATAGTGTCTCCCTGATATTTCAGACACAAGTATATCTGTTGAAAATAGTCTGGTGTAGGCCCGAGACATAGAAGTGTGGTTTTGCAGTTCCATGGGTAAAATCTCTGTATTATCCTGCTTTTGGCATTTTTTGCCGTAAAGAAAAACTAATAGTGTCTCCCTGATTTTTCAGACACAAATATATCTGTTGAAAATAGTCTGGTGTAGGCCCGAGAAATAGAAATGTGGTTTTGCAGTTCCATGGGTCAAATCTCTGTATTATCCTGCTTTTGGCATTTTTTGCCGTAAAGAAAAACTAATAGTGTCTCCCTGATTTTTGAGACACAAATATATCTGTTGAAACGAGTCTGGTGTAGGCCCGAGAAATAGAAGTGTAGTTTTGCAGTTCCACGGGTCAAATCTCTGTATTATCCACTTTTGGGCCATTTGTATCTAAAAAAAACAGTTTGAGTGTGTCACTCACTGTTCAGCCGCAAATATATCTATTTAAAATTGTCTGATATACCCCAGTAAACAATAACTGTGGTTTTGCCATTCCACTGTAAAAAATTTCTATTATTCAGCTTTTGGTATTTTTTCCGTAAAGAAAAACAGTAATAGTTTCTCCCTGATTGTTCAGATTGTTTAAAAGAGTTGGGTTTATGCCAGAGAAATAGAACTGTGGTTTTCCTCTTCCATAGTTCTAATCTACTTTTGATTAGCCTTTTTCTATTGATAGTGCGAATGTAAGCTATTTTACTTCCTTTACAATGGGCAAGGCGCGTGGCAAGGGACTTGGAACTGGACGCTCTGGTGATGGTGAGTGCAGAGGACGGGGCCGTGGCCAAGGTGAAAATGTGCCACAACCAACAGCCACATCTTCTCGCTCCCACTTCTTGACCGAATTACTAGGGAAGCACAGAACAACACCAGTATTGGGAACTGATCAGTGTGAACAGGTTACTGATTGGATAGCAGATAATACTTCCAGTTACCTGGGCACCACCACCTCCCGTCTGTCTTCCACACGGTCAACTCTTAGTAGCCGTGAGTCTCGACCGCATACTCCTCCCCACCCTTATGCTCCTTCCGCCCACCATGCCGAGTGTCGTCAGAAAGCAACTGATCTCACACTTGGACACTCTGAAGAGCTGTTCACTGGTCCATTTCCAGATTTGTGCCCCTCGCCTGCTCCGCTTGAAGAGGTGGAAGAGGAGATCCCATGTAGCGATGCCCAAATACTTGAACAGCCACGGCCACAGGAAGTCAACGCTGGCAATTTGTCACAAGAGGTGGACGATGACGAGACACAATTGCCAGGAAGTGAGGAGGAGGATCGTGGTGCGCAAGTGGAAGAGGAGGAGGTGGTGGATAATTTAGTAACTGACCCAACGTGGCAGGAGAACATGCAGAGCGAGGCCAGCAGTACACAGGGTGAGGGAGGCAGAGTACCCCAAAAGGCAGGAAGAAACAGTGTGGTGGCCGCACACAGAAGGCGGGCAACAGCTCCCCGTAACACCAACATGAGGGACGTTGCCAGTACAACCTGTAGGTATTCCAGAGTCTGGAATTTTTTTAAAGACTCTGCTGATAACCTCAAAAAGGCCATTTGTACCACCTGCCATGCCAGCATCAGCAGGGGTGACAAAACTACCAGCCTGACCACCACCAGTATGATCAGGCACATGGCAGCAAAGCACCCGACTTTATGGGGTGAACCCCAGGGTCCACGACCAGTGTCAGCGAGTGTCACCACTGCTTCTTCCGCTGTTGTGCGTGCAATAGAACCCTCTGTTGTGTGTGCAAGGCAATCCCCTGTCCATGCTGCATGCAAAGATGCCCCCTCCTCTCAGTCTTCACTTGTTATGGCAGTTTCTCAAGAAACAGTATCAACGTCCACGTCCACGTCCCACCGCAGCGTTCAATTGTCCATATCCCAGACCTTTGAACGAAAGCGGAAAATCGCAGCCAACGCCCCACAGGCCACAGTCCTAAATTCGCACATTTCACGACTGCTTGCTTTGGAAATGCTGCCTTTTAGGCTGGTGGAGACGGAATCCTTCCGCAACCTTATGGCGGTGGCCGTCCCTTGGTACTCGGTCCCCAGCTGACACTATTTTGCCCGGTGTGCCATCCCCGCACTACACAAGCACGTGTCCCAAAACATGTGCCGTGCCCTCAACAACGCAGTTACCGGGAGAGTCCACCTGACAACGGACACGTGGACAAGTGCTTGTGGCCAGGGACGGAAGAGAGCATGGTCAGTCGTCATCTTGGTGAGGACACGGAAGTCTTGCCCGTTACCAGTCTGGCACACATAGCTGACTTTATGTTACGCTGCCTTAACCATGACCCTCGCATTGTCAAAATGTTGGGTGACAGTCATTACTGGTTGGTGACACATTTAGACCCCCACTACAAGGAGAAATTTCACTCTCTTATTAGTGAGGTGGAGAGGTCTACAAAAATGGGGCAGTACCAGAAGGCCCTTGCTGCTGAACTGTTAAAAAAATTCCCATCTGAACACACTAGCGGCAGAGGTCACAGTGCATTGCCCAACCAAGGTGTACATGCGAGAGAGAGGCAACTCCAATCCAGCAGAGGCAGGGGAACACTGTCAACGTTCTGGGACAGTTTTCTCAGACCCTCCCTTCAGACAGACCCTGAGGCGTGGGGTATTCTCACAAGGAGTGGAAAGTGTCAAAAGATGGTGAGGGAGTACCTTGCCGACTGTACCAGCATCCTCCGTGATTCCTCTGTGCCTTTTAATTATTGGGTATCCAAGCTGGACACTTGGAATGAACTCACTCTGTATGCCTTGGAGGTCCAGGCTTGCCCTGCCGCTAGCATGTTATTGGAGCGTGTTTTTAGTGCCGATGGGGGAATTAGAACTGATAAGCGCAGTTTCCTGTCAACTGACAATGCTGACAAGCTGACCCTTATCAAAATGAACAGGGGCTTGATTGGGCCAGACTTCTCATCCCCACCAAATGACAGCAGAGTAACATCAAGTCAAATCCACTGTGTTATTTCGGGAGGTGTATTCACATGCACCACTTCACACCCACACATGGGTATACGCTTCCTCATTTCGGCAGTTTTAGGTTCTTCTCCTTATCCTCAGCCTCCACCACCACTATACCACCAGGGTGACCATGGTCCGTGTTGCCATTATAGAAAGTTCCTCCATCCTTATTTTTCTCAGCTTTTGCTTGGAAGGCATAAGCAAAGACTGTGGGAGACCCACTCCCCAATAATGGGAATAATATTTTTAAGATGCTGTACTGTATGGCTCTTGTAAGGGGCTTTAAAACCATCTTGTTAAGCTACTGGGACCTCCACGTCTCTTCCAAGGGGCATTCAAACCATCTTGTTAAACTACTGCGACCTCAACCACTTTTCCAAGGGGCATTCAAACCGTCTTGTTAAGCTACTGGGACCTCCACGTCTCTTCCAAGGGGCATTCAAACGGTCTTGTTAAGCAACTGGGACCTCCACGTCTCTTCCAAGGGGCATTCAAACCGTCTTGTTAAGCTACTGCGACCTTCACCACTTCTCCAAGGGGCATTCAAACCGTCTTGTTAAGCTACTGGGACCTCCACGTCTCTTCCAAGGGGCATTCAAACCGTCTTTTTAAGCTACTGTGACCTCCACCACTTTTCCAAGAGGCATTCAAACCGTCTTGTTAAGCCACTGGGACCTCCACGTCTCTTCCAAAGGGCATTCAAACCGTCTTGTTAAGCTAGTGTGACCTCCACCACTTTTCCAAGGGGCATTAAAACCGTCTTGTTAAGCTACTTTGACCTCCACCACTTTTCCAAGGGGCATTAAAACCGTCTTGTTAAGCTACTGGGACCTCCACGTCTCTTCTGAGGGGCATTAAAACCATCTTGTTAAGCTACTGGGACCTCCACATCTCTTCTGAGCGGCATTAAAAGCGTCTTGTTAAGCTACTGCCACCTCCACCACTTTTCCGAGGGGCATTAAAACTGTCTTGTTAAGCTACTGGGACCTCCACGTCTCTTCCAAGGGGCATTCAAACCATCTTGTTAAACTACTGCGACCTCCACCACTTTTCCAAGGGGCATTCAAAACGTCTTGTTAAGCTACTGGGACCTCCACGTCTCTTCCAAGGGGCATTCAAACTGTCTTGTTAAGCTACTGGGACCTCCACGTCTCTTCCAAGGGGCATTCAAACCATCTTGTTAAGCTACTGCGACCTTCACCACTTCTCCAAGGGGCATTCAAACCATCTTGTTAAGCTACTGGGACCTCCACGTCTCTTCCAAGGGGCATTCAAACCGTCTTTTAAAGCTACTGTGACCTCCACCACTTTTCCAAGAGGCATTCAAACCGTCTTGTTAAGCTACTGGGACCTCCACGTCTCTTCCAAAGGGCATTCAAACCGTCTTGTTAAGCTACTGTGACCTCCACCACTTTTCCGAGGGGCATTAAAACCGTCTTGTTAAGCTACTTTGACCTCCACCACTTTTCCAAGGGGCATTAAAACCGTCTTGTTAAGCTACTGGGACCTCCACGTCTCTTCTGAGTGGCATTAAAACCATCTTGTTAAGCTACTGGAACCTCCACGTCTCTTCTGAGGGGCATTAAAAGCGTCTTGTTAAGCTACTGCCACCTCCACCACTTTTCCGAGGGCCATTAAAACCATCTTGTTAAGCTACTGTGACCTCCACCACTTTTCCAAGGGGCATTAAAACCGTCTTGTTAAGCTACTGGGTCCTCCACGTCTCTTCTGAGGGGCATTAAAAGCATCTTGTTAAGCTACTGGGACCTCCACGTCTCTACTGAGGGGCATTAAAAGCCTCTTGTTAAACCACTCTGAACTCCACAGCTCTTCCAAGGGGCATTGAAATGTTGTTTTTAATTAACTCTAACCTCCACTACTCTTCGAACGGGCATTGCATTTCCTCCTAATTTTTGGCAGCTTTTGCTTGGAAGGCATAAGCAAAGACTATGGGAGACCCACTCCCCAATAATGAGAATAATGTTTCTAATATGCTGTACTGCATGGCTCTTGTAAGGGGCATTGCAAGTTCCTCCGTCCTAATTTTTGGCAGCTTTTGCTTGGAAGGCATGAGCAAAGACTATGGGAGACCCACTCCCCAATAATGGGAATAATGTTTGTAATATGCTGTACTGCATGGCTCTTGTAAGGGGCATTGCAAGTTCCTCCGTCCTAAATTTTGGCAGCTTTTGCTTGGAAGACAAAAGCAAAGACTGTGGGAGACCCACTCCTCAATAATGGGAATAATATTTTTAAGATGCTGTACTGTATGGCTCTTGTAAGGGGCATTAAAACCGTCTTGCTAAGCTACTGTGACCTCCACCACTTTTCCAAGGGGCATTAAAACCGTCTTGTTAAGCTACTGGGACCTCCACATCTCTTCTGAGGGGCATTAAAAGCATCTTGTTAAGCTACTGGGACCTCCACGTCTCTACTGAGGGGCATTAAAAGCCTCTTGTTAAACCACTCTGAACTCCACAGCTCTTCAAAGGGGCATTGAAATGTTGTTTTTAATTAACTCTAACCGCCACGACTCTTCGAACGGGCATTGCATTTCTTCCTAAATTTTGGCAGCTTTTGTTTTTAAGGCAAAAGCAAAGACTGTGGGAGACCCACTCCTCAATAATGGGAATAATATTTTTAAGATGCTGTACTGCATGGCTCTTGTAAGGGGCATTAAAACCGTCTTGCTAAGCTACTGTGACCTCCACCACTTTTCCAAGGGGCATTTAAAACGTTTTGTTAAGCTACTGGGACCTCCACGTCTCTTCTGAGGGGCATTAAAAGCATCTTGTTAAGCTACTGGGACCTCCACGTCTCTACTGAGGGGCATTAAAAGCCTCTTGTTAAACCACTCTGAACTCCACAGCTCTTCCAAGGGGCATTGAAATGTTGTTTTTAATTAACTCTAACCTCCACGACTCTTCGAACGGGCATTGCATTTCCTCCTAAATTTTGGCAGCTTTTGTTTTTAAGGCAAAAGCAAAGACTGTGGGAGACCCACTCCTCAATAATGGGAATAATATTTTAAAGATGCTGTACTGTATGGCTCTTGTAAGGGGCATTAAAACAGTCTTGTTAAGCTACTGTGACCTCCACCACTTTTCCAAGGGGCATTAAAACCGTCTTGTTAAGCTACTGTGACCTCCACGTCTCTTCTGAGGAGCATTAAAAGTGTCTTGTTAAGCCCCTGCGACCTCCACCACTTTTCTGAGTGGCATTAAAACCATCTTGTTAAGCTACTGTGACCTCCACCACTTTTCCAAGGGGCATTAAAACCGTCTTGTTAAGCTACTGGGACCTCCACGTCTATTCTGAGGGGCATTAAAAGCTTCTTATTAAGCTACTGCGACCTCCACCACTTTTCCGAGGGGCATTAAAATCGTCTTGTTAAGCTACTGTGACCTCCACCACTTTTCCGAGGGGCATTAAAACCGTCTTGTTAAGCTACTGTGACCTCCACCACTTTTCCAATGGGCATTAAAACAGTCTTGTTAAGCTACTGGGACCTCCACGTCTCTTCTGAGGGGCATTAAAACCGTCTTGTTAAGCTACTGCGACCTCCACCACTTTTCCGAGGGGCATTAAAACCGTCTTGTTAAGCTACTGGGACCTCCACGTCTCTTCTGAGGGGCATTAAAAGCATCTTGTTAAGCTACTGCGACCTCCCCCACTTTTCCGAGGGGCATTAAAACCGTCTTGTTAAGCTACTGGGACCTCCACGTCTCTTCCAAGGGGCATACAAACCATCTTGTTATGCTACTGCGACCTGCACCACTTTTCCAAGGGGCATTCAAACCGTCTTGTTAAGCTACTGTGACCTCCACCACTTTTCCGAAGGGCATTAAAACCGTCTTGTAAGCTACTGGGACCTCCACGTCTCTTCCGAGGGGCATTAAAACCGTCTTGTTAAGCTACTGTGATCTCCACGTCTCTTCAAAGGGGCATTAAAAGCGTCTTCTTAAGCCACTCAGAACTCCACAGCTCTTCCAAGGGGCTTTGAAATGTTGTTTTTCATTACCTTTAACCTCCACGACTCTTCCAATGGGCATTGCATTTCCTCCTAATTTTAGTCAGCTTGCGCTTTTCAATGCAAAGGCGAAAACTAAGGGAGACCCACTCCCCAATAATGGGTAGAAGGTTTTTAGTATGCTGTAATCCACGTCTGTTTCAAGGGGCATTACAGTTCCTCATAATTTTTGGAAAGCCTTCCATTCACTGCTTAGGCCAACAGTGTACAGGAGACCCAGTTGCTATAAATGGAAAAAACGGTTTAGTTAAGGCCCTCTGACCTCCATGTCATTTCCAAGGGGCATTGGAGTGCCTCAAAATTTTTGGCAGGCATTGCACTCACTGTATGCCCTATAACTGTGTAGCCGAACAGCTCCTTTTGTTACAGAAACATATCCTACAAGACATATGTGGTTGACTGGCCTGATATTGATGTGACTTGTCCCTGTTCCTCCTGCTCTTTCTCCTTTGCCACCACCTCATCCATCATTTATCACCTGAAGCTTTGTTTTAACAGGAGTCATAGAACTGGGATAGTAGCAGGAAAACATCCTGCAATCCTAGGAGGAGGTAGGATATGTGCCAAAACGCTGACCACCTCAGGCCTAGCCCCTACTACATACATGCGCTTGCATTCCAAAAAAAACAAAGCAGATGCTAACTTCTATCATCATCATCTTGCTCCTCACCTTGGCACTCTCAACTCCCCTGATGGAGAAGCCAGGGCCCACCGGAGGAGTCTGGTTCTCTGGTGGGCTCGTCCAATGCTGCCCTAAAGCAGGCCAGGCTAAGAAAAGTGTGTGGGGGGAAGTTGACAGGAGAAATAGGGGCGGCTGGGGGCCGTTTATGGACACCCGGCTGCTCCCAGGCTGCTGGGGACCGTGTGTGGACTACCGGCCGCGGGGCAGCTTGAGACCGAGTATGGACACCCAGCCGCCCCTTGGCGGCTGGGGACCGGGTGTGGACACCCGGCCACGGGCGGCTGGGGACTGAGTATGGACACCCGGCCGTCCCCTGGCGGCTGGGGAACGAGCTTGGACACCCGGCCACCAGGCGGCTGGGGACTGAGTATGGTAATAAGCCACCAATGCAGCCATGACTTGGTGGCCAGATTCCGCCTCCACATGCCTAAAAGGCCCAGTTTTAAGTGCAAGCAAGCAGTATGGTATTGCAGCCTGGGGTTGGGTGGGTGGCAGGCTGCATACTTGCGCTTGCATTTCAAGGAATGAGAGACGTACAATTGAACACTGCCCTGGTACAAGGACTTGAACGGGGATAGTTGCAAGTCTGCAACGACAGGTGCAGGGTGGCAGACATCTTCGCATGTACCATGAACAGGGGTTTGGCATGCACACACTACAGCGAAATAGGCTGTCCTTCCCACTAAATGCACTGGGGAGGGCACAGGTAATGTTTTGTTAGGCACGCTTAATCTTATGTATGAGGCACACCAGGACAAATAGGGGCGGCTGGGGATTGAGTATGGATACCTCGCTGCTGAAGCAGCCATGAGGAAGTGGCCAGCTTCGGCCTCCTCCAAACTAAAAGGCCCCATTTCAAGTGCAAGCTAGCAGTATGGTATTGCAGCCTGGGGGTGGGAGGGTGGCAGGCTGCACATTTACGCTTGCATTCCAAGAAAACAAAGCAGATGCTAACTTCTATCATCATCATCATGCTCCTCATCTTGGCACTCTCAACTCCTCTGATGGAGAAGCCAGGGCCCACCGGAGGAGTCTGGTTCTCTGGTAGGCTTGTCCAATGCTGCCCTAAAGCAGGCCAAGCTAAGAAAATGTGTGGGAAGGTGACAGGAGAAATAGGGGCGGCTGGGGACCATTTATGGACACCCGGCCGCCCCCAGGTGGCTGGGGACCGTGTGTGGACACCCGGCCATGGGGCAGCTGGGGACCAAGTATGGACACCCGGCCAACCCCTGGCAGCTGGGGACCAAGCGTGGACACCCGGCCATGGGGCGGCTGGTGACTGAGTGTGGACACCTCGCTGCTGAAACAGCCATGAGGTAGTGGCCAGCTTCGGCCTCCTCCAAACTAAAAGGTCCCATTTCAAGTGCAAGCTAGCAGTATGGTATTGCAGCCTGGGGGGTGGGTGGGTGGCAGGCTACACACTTACGCTTGCATTCCAAGAAAACAAAGCAGATGCTAACTTCTATCATCATCATCATGCTCCTCACCTTGGCACTCTCAACTCCCGTGATGGAGAAGCCAGGGCCCACCGAAGGAGTCTGGTTCTCTGGTGGGCTCATCCAATGCTGCCCTAAAGCAGGCCGGGCTAAGAAAAGTGTGTGGGGGGAAGTTGACAGGAGAAATAGGGGCGGCTGGGGACCGTTGATGGACACCCGGCTGCTCCAAGGCGGCTGGGGACCGTGTGTGGACACCTAGCCGCGGGGCGGCTTGGGACCGAGTATGGACACCCGGCCGCGGGGCTGCTGGGGACCGAGTATGGACACCCGGCCGCACCCTGGCGGCTGGGGACCGAGTGTGGACACCCAGCCGCCGGGCGGCTGGGGACTGAGTATGGATACCAGGCCGCCAACGCAGCCATTACATCGTGGCAGATTCCGCCTCCACATGCCTAAAAGGCCCAATTTTAAGTGCAAGCAAGCAGTATGGTATTACAGCCTGGGGGTGGGTGGGTGGCAGTCTGCATACTTGCGCTTGCATTGCAAGGAATGGGGGAGGTACAATTGAACACTGCTCTGGGACAAGGACTTGCATGGGGATAGTTGCAAGTCTGCATCTTCTGATGTGGCAAGGATGACTTCTGATGGGCACACTTTTAGGCAGTGACCTTGGTGTCAGAGATGCTTCCAGGGGTCTTCCCCATGCTGTTCCCATGTCTTTTCAGCACTGTATGCATGTGTCAACCAGCACATGGCCAGATAAGGTTGTAAAATGTTAAAATGACATTTCCCGGTGAATGCATTTGTCACGGTTGAAAGCAATACAAAAGTGCAAAACGCATAAAAAATGCTACTTGTGAACATAGCCCAAGGTGTGGAGGAGTATTTTTTTTCCGGTTATTTATTTTACTTTATACACAAGTCTTTACCCTGGAAAGGAACTTCCTTAACATATTTCACAGGAAAGCAGTTTCAGTTTTGTTTTTGAACGTTTTATTGTGAGCCCTTAAAAGTGGCTTAATACCTCTGACCATGTTGTTGACAGCAGTGATCTGGGGGTCAGAAATGCTTCCTGGGGCGATCCCCATGCTGTCCCCATGTTATTTGAGCACAGTCACTATCGTTTTGGGCACTTGTTAGGCTTTTAAAAGACTGCCGGGGGTGCCGCAGCAAAAATGCTCGGGTCTCCCATAGACTAACATTGGGCTCATTGCTCGGGTCGAGCACCCGAGTATCACGGCGAGCTCGGCCCGAGCTTCGATCACCCGAGCATTTTAGTGCTCATTCAACACTGTTCTTCATGTGTAATGCTCCAATGTGGAGCTTAATTTGTACAGACATACAAATACAAAGTACAGACCAAAAGTTTATACACACCTTCTCATTTAAAGATTTTTCTATATTTTCATGACTATGAAAATTGTACATTCACACTGAAGGCATCAAAACTATGAATTAACACATGTGGAATTATATACTTAACAAAAAACTGTGAAACAACTGAAATTATGTCTTATATTCTAGGTTCTTCAAAGTAGCCACCTTTTGCTTTAATGACAAATTGGTGGCAAGCGGTGGGATATTACAGAACATCAGTGGCTGGATTGAGCAATCATTCCTGTCACTGAAAACTTGCACGGTTCTTGCGAGAATTCTGTGCAGAGTTTTAAGAAATCAGGCTCAGTGTTTTAATATTTTTCTATCTGGGACATTACTATACGTGTAGTAGTTGCATCCCCTCCCTTCTCTTGTTTTTCTGTCCTATCTTTTATTTGGCAATAATGGCTACACGTGGAGAGAACTGGTATCACCAGCAGGTGAAGACCACTATCATCGCCCTCTGTGAGCTGAGGCAGATTGACCCCACGGGCAAAACCAAGGTCCAAATGATTGCTGAACTGCTGCAAGGTGATGCAGAGCCCGTCTGACAGCAGAGCCCTGATGATGGGGCGGCCAGCCAAGGCGCTGCTGCAGGGGTCCCACCTGTGATTGCCAGCCATACCCGCAACCAGGGTAGTGTGGACTCCCACCTGCAGATGGCCTTGGAGCAGCTCGACGCAGACGATCGTGACGGACGACTTCAGCTGATCCTGAAATTCCAGGAGCGAGCAGAGCAACAGGCCAAAGCGGACCGAGAAGAGCGCCAGGCCCAAGCTGACCGAGAGGCTGAGAGAGCTGAGCGACAAGCTGACCGAGAGGCTGCAGAGCGCCAGGCCCAAGCTGACCGACAACACCAGCTGGAGCTAGCCCGGATCCCGATGGAGTCATCCTCGACGCAGACCCATGAGTCCAACAGCACCAACTGTTTAGAACCCCGTCCTGAGCACTTCCCTGTGATGGAAAAGGATGGGGACTTGGACACATTTCTGCGAGGCTTTGAAAAGGCCTGCAGGCAGTATCAGCTGCCCACGGACCAGTGGGCAAGATATTTAACTTCAGGGCTCCGACGAAAAGCCTTGGAGGTGTTCGCGTCCCTCCCTCAAGAACAAGATGGAGACTATGAGGCCGTCAAGCAGGACCTGATAAATAAGTACCAGCTGACTCCGGAGGTTTACCGGAAAAAGTTCAGAGCGCTCCAACGTGGACCACATGACACCTGCAGTGATGTGGTAGACGGGCTCAGAACCAACTTTGAGCAGTGGATCCGAGGACTGTCAGTCACCACCTTCGAGGACCTGAAGGATCTGATTGTGAAGGACCAGTTTTTTCATCTTTGCCCAGTGGAAGTGAGACAGTTTGTGCTTGACCGGGAGCCGAAGGAAGCCGCCAAAGCAGCCCAGATTGCGGATACCTATGAGGCCAACCGCAAACCAGAGGTGCGGAAGTCAGCCACCACCAACTGGAAAGGGGGTAAGCCGACGACCACCCCCAGTGTTCCAGCCAGCTGGCCCTCAGTGGGTCCTGCCCCTTCTTCCAGAACCTGGACTGCATTTGACTCCCGTAAGTGCTTTACTTGTGACCAAATGGGTCACATCAGCCTTGTCTGCCCGGATAGGCAGAAGATGAACCCCACACCTGAGGCCCCAGGGCCTACTGCAGCCATTTTTTTGTGGGTGGGGCGGTTGGCCGGGCCCGGGAGAACTTACAACCCGTTACCGTGGGAAACACAGTCACTGTCGGCCTTAAGGACACTGGCGCAGAACGCACCCTGATCCGCCCTGAGTTTGTGTTACCAGAGGAACTCATTCCTGGGAAGACCCTGACTGTTACCGGGTTTGGGGGTGTCCGCCGTCCCATACCGATGGCCCGAGTTTTCCTAAACTGGGGTGCGGGAAGGGGGTTAAGGGAAGTGGGGGTGTCGGAGAATCTCCCCACTAATGTGTTATTGGGAACTGATCTGGGACGTTTGGTTGCCCGATACATTCCTGACAACCCTCCCAGATCTGATCTGTCATGTAATGCCACTGTCAAAAATGTGAATGTGATGTCTAATAAAAGTGTGTGTTGTGGTAAAGGGGAACTCAGCCACCTCACCCCGTGGGGAGATGCTGCTGAGGATCCCCTAAAGCGAGCCAGTATAAGTGCTAGGGGCAAGGGGAGCAGGCACGGACACCAGGAAGCAGGTCGTCCCGTGCCGGTGACCAGTGTCACACCAGATGGTAACATGGTCAGTGGTAGCTGCCCCACGACTAGCACGGCTCCAGAGGTGATGTGGAAGGATGGGGAGAAACACGGGGATCATAGGGAAAGTGGTCCCGTGCCGACGACCAGTGTCACGACTGACTGTGACATGGCCGGTCATAGCTCCCCCCTAGAGAGCACAGCTCTCAAGGTAAAGATGATGACAGGTAAAAAGGTAGGCCACATAACCAGGCGAGGTTACAAGAAAGTGTGTCCTCCTATCTGTCAGGAGTATGGGAGGAAGGTACCCATAGCCTGTCAGAGGTGTGGAGAAAATGTATCCCAAACCGGTCAGGGTGATCGGAAAGCAGGACCCTCAGGTTGGTGGGCAAGTGGATCTGCGGCTTGTCGGATCAGCAGGAAGGGTGGGCCAGGATGTGGGCTAAAGGGGCGATCTGTAAATCACCCCTTATGCCACCTCAAACAGGGGGAGATGTCAGGAACATTAATATCAGGAAAATGTTCTTCCATATCTGCCTGACACAGATGTTCACCCCCCTCCCTTATTCCCCTTCTGCTCAGCACAAAAGCCCCAATTAGTCCACGCCTGGTAAATAGTTTATGCAAATACGACCAGCCAAGGAGTGTTATAACTTCATTAGGAAGTAAGCATCTTGTCCCTGAAAGACGTAGGGGGTAATTAAAATGCAGGTTTGCACTAATTTGCATGTAACTGTTGAAGCTGCTCCCGAGTTTCAAAGGGGAATTTGCAGACATGATGACTCCGATATGAATTATGAGATATTATGAGTTCCATACGTACGGCAATAACGAGACCCAAATGGGTAGTGACCAAATCAGCCCAGGAATGTGTAGGTACTTTTCTAGGGCTGTAACCAAAATCAGGGAGCTGCAGCGCAAAAACACCAGAATGGCAGACTGCAGCTATGCGAAGTGTGATATCAAAATAAGGATAAAATCATAAGGGAAAAAATGGCGTAGTTTGCAAACTTCTGCGATCAACGAGCGATGAGTTATCGCAGAAGTTAGCGTTTCTAATAAAAATGTACAGGCTGGAGACCGGCCCACATGATGTCACCACAAGGGGCATGTGGCCAGATCTCACCTGAGGTATCAAAGAATCTATGGAGAAGACAGAAGCACTCATTGCCAGGGGGGAATAAGAATTATAAGCAATGGGTCCTGTTCAATAACAGCATATTCCAACCGGAGCGCCCCTCCTCCACCTATATTGAGTCGTCGCAGCGAACTTTATAGTGTAAGTTTCACTTTTTACCCTATTTATTTTATGTAACTGCGTATGTATTTTAATGTCCCCCTTGTAACATCCTTGTATATATTTTTGCTAAACACTGCCTCCATTTTGGATTAAATATAAAATTTAATAGTTCTGTTTCTTTTGTTCTGTAATCGTTCCCTCCCCCGAAGCCATATACGCTACAAAAACGCAGGCATCCGGCCAGGCCTGTATTATATTTTAAACTCGGCCGGTGGTGGCAGAGAGTATTAATAATTGGGCTATCGTGAAGCTGACAGTGACCGTACAGAAGGCGTTAAACACGGATTCCAGGCTGTGGAACCCAGGGTGTTGAGCCATAAGCTCACTGGTCGTTTACCCATACCTACGTACCGGATGAAATACGGACAGCGTAACGGCACGGTGAGATATTGTGTGATCTCCCCGGTGTCGTCCTGACTGTGTGTGTTGGGTATCCCCTGACAAATTGGTGGCAGCGGTGGGATACTGTGTGATCCTACCGGTGCCGTCCCTGACAAATTGGTGGCAGCGGTGGGATACTGTGTGATCCTGCCGGTGCTGTCCCTGACAGACTGCTTTGCACACTCTTGGCTAGAGATGAGCGTTGTTCTACTCGAACTGTTCGCCAATCTCAAATTCGAGCTGTTTTGGGCGGTGTTCGAGCCGGTCGGCGAACACGAACAATTTGAGAAAAATTCGGCTGTTCGAGGTTATGTTCGATAACTGTTCGTGCACCAAAATCATAACTGGATTTTTTCTCAGTAATGATGAAAATTAATGTTAATACGCAGTTTGAGTGTACAGCGGGGCGGGGGGAGGGGCAGGGGATGGATCTCTGCAGGAACAATGAAGATCTCCATTTTTTTTTCTCTTTCCCGCATTTGCAGTGGGGAGGTGCAATCTGTCAGCCTATCAGCAGCGCACACACGGAGCGAAGTGCTTTTTTTCACACAAGCAAGGGCATGTGTGATTGGCAGTGTATGTCACATGTCCTTGACCTATAAGACCAAGCCATTTTCCCCGTCGCCACCATTTTCTCACTGCTGCAGCTGCGTGTTAGACGGCACCGCTGTTGCTGTGTGTGCTATACCTTGTTAATTTCAAGCCAATTTTCGCACAAATATACAGATAGCTTGGGAGTAGGGAATAGTTGTGATTGCAGTCCTTTTAAGGACTAGGTTACAGCATTTCCTACGACTTTTATCAGGGAGGTCTGTGCTCTTAAATAGATAGGTTGTGGGAGTAAAGACTAATTGTAATTGGAGTCCTTTTCAGGACTAGGTTACATGAGTTCCTATCAGTTTTTGCCAGGCAGGTCTGTGCCAGTGCTGTGCAAGTTTTTTTCACAGCATTTGGCTGAATCTAGCAAAGCTAATCCTTTTTGGCCTATTGCAGAGTGTGTTAGTCAGTGGAGTAGCCTATCTGTGTTGCAAGATATAACACCTGTGTATAGAATACCAATTTTTTTACTGCACCTAGTGAAGTAAAATCTTTTGGGCATAGCATCATTCTATTAGTCCATCTATACTGACCTCCATCAGGTTGCAAACTGAATATAATTTTTTTCTGCATCTAGCTCTGAAAAAATATTTGGGCTTCTAGCGGTGTGTGGGACTTGGTCTATTAGTCCATCTATACTGACCTCCATCAGGTTGCAAATTAAAAATAATTTTTTTCTGCATCTACCTCTGAAAAAATATTTGGGCTTCTAGCAGTGTGTGGGACTTGGTCTATTAGTCCATCTATACTGACCTACATCAGGTTGCAAATTAAAAATAATTTTTTTCTGCATCTAGCTCTGAAAAAATATTTGGGCTTCTAGCGGTGTGTGGGACTTGGTCTATTAGTCCATCTATACTGACCTCCATCAGGTTGCAAATTAAAAATAATTTTTTTCTGCATCTAGCTCTGAAAAAATATTTGGGCTTCTAGCGGTGTGTGGGACTTGGTCTATTAGTCCATCTATACTGACCTCCATCAGGTTGCAAATTAAAAATAATTTTTTTCTGCATCTAGCTCTGAAAAAATATTTGGGCTTCTAGCAGTGTGTGGGACTTGGTCTATTAGTCCATCTATACTGACCTCCATCAGGTTGCAAATTAAAAATAATTTTTTTCTGCATCTAGCTCTGAAAAAATATTTGGGCTTCTAGCGGTGTGTGGGACTTGGTCTATTAGTCCATCTATACTGACCTCCATCAGGTTGCAAATTAAAAATAATTTTTTTCTGCATCTAGCTCTGAAAAAATATTTGGGCTTCTAGCAGTGTGTGGTACTTGGTCTATTAGTCCATCTATACTGACCTACATCAGGTTGCAAATTAAAAATAATTATTTTCTGCATCTAGCTCTGAAAAAATATTTGGGCTTCTAGCGGTGTGTGGGACTTGGTCTATTAGTCCATCTATACTGACCTCCATCAGGTTGCAAATTAAAAATAATTTTTTTCTGCATCTAGCTCTGAAAAAATATTTGGGCTTCTAGCAGTGTGTGGGACTTGGTCTATTAGTCCATCTATACTGACCTCCATCAGGTTGCAAATTAAAAATAATTTTTTTCTGCATCTAGCTCTGAAAAAATATTTGGGCTTCTAGCGGTGTGTGGGACTTGGTCTATTAGTCCATCTATACTGACCTCCATCAGGTTGCAAATTAAAAATAATTTTTTTCTGCATCTAGCTCTGAAAAAATATTTGGGCTTCTAGCAGTGTGTGGTACTTGGTCTATTAGTCCATCTATACTGACCTACATCAGGTTGCAAATTAAAAATAATTATTTTCTGCATCTAGCTCTGAAAAAATATTTGGGCTTCTAGCGGTGTGTGGGACTTGGTCTATTAGTCCATCTATACTGACCTCCATCAGGTTGCAAATTAAAAATAATTTTTTTCTGCATCTAGCTCTGAAAAAATATTTGGGCTTCTAGCAGTGTGTGGGACTTGGTCTATTAGTCCATCTATACTGACCTACATCAGGTTGCAAATTAAAAATAATTTTTTTCTGCATCTAGCTCTGAAAAAATATTTGGGCTTCTAGCAGTGTGTGGGACTTGGTCTATTAGTCCATCTATACTGACCTCCATCAGGTTGCAAATTAAAAATAATTTTTTTCTGCATCTAGCTCTGAAAAAATATTTGGGCTTCTAGCAGTGTGTGGGACTTGGTCTATTAGTCCATCTATACTGACCTCCATCAGGTTGCAAATTGAATAAAAAAATTTTCTGCATCTAGCTCTGAAAAAATATTTGGGCTTCTAGCGGTGTGTGGGACTTGGTCTATTAGTCCATCTATACTGACCTCCATCAGGTTGCAAATTAAAAATAATTTTTTTCTGCATCTAACCCAGCCAATAGTTTTGGCCTAATACCACAGTTTGGCCACTCAGCTCTGCTCGGTTACCATCCATTGTTTTTTTGTGCAAACAACTCCAGAGTTGTGAATTAGTTAACCACCAAAATGAGTGGAAAAAGGCCTGCTGCTGGTGGAAAGGGGAATAGGCGTGTTGGGAAGGGGAAAAAAGGTTGTGTCCGTGGGGTAAGTGCAGAAGAAAGACCATCTTCCAGCCAAACTAAAATGTCTACTTCTTTTAGCGGACAATGTGATAAGATCCCTTTCTTACGGCCACGTCAATCGCTACAAATTCCAGATGAGGCACAAAAACAGCAGGTGCTTCAACGGATATCAAGTGCTCCTTTAAGTGGGCTCTCCTCCACATCAACTTCAACATCACAAATACTCCAGTCCTCAAAGGTGTCACCCAAATCGCACTTGCTTCCTCACAGCTCCCAAATCTCCAGCTGCCCGTCTGAGTGTGAGGTAGAACAGATGGTTGAGTCTGCAGAGCTGTTTACTCATACTATAGCCTGGGAATCAGAGGTCGACTCCAGCGCTTCTGTGAATCCAGACGAGGAAATGATCTGCACTGATGCCCAGAATCTTTATGAGTCGGATCCAGGACCAGACGCAGAAGGTTCTGACCATAATGTAGACCCTCATTCCCAAACTGTAACTTCTGTTGGTGGAGACAATGAGGAAGACGATGATAAGACTCAAATACCTGATTGGAGCGACAACTTTAGTTTTTTGTCAGGGCAGGAACAGGTTGGCTCTGAGGACGACGGGTGTGATAACGCACAGGGTGATGATGATGAGGTCGGAGATCCCACTTACTGTCAACCCACAGTCAGCCAAGAGATGAGGTCAGCAGAGGAGGTGGAGGAAGATGCTAGTGACGACGAGGTCAGGTTGCGCCTTCCTGGACAGAGACGTAGTACTGGAAGCACGTCAACAACTGCATCCTCAAACACAACTCTGCCTCTCACCACAAGTCGTGGTGGCTCTTCAGGTCGCATGGGTGCTAAGCCTTGCATAGCCTGGGCATTTTTTCAGATCGATAAAGATGACCCAACTCGTGTTATCTGTAACATTTGTCAGCAAAAGCTAAGTAGAGGCCAAAAAATACATAGTTTGAGTACTTCATGCATGAACCGGCACATGGACATGAAGCATAAGTTGCAGTGGGAAGCTCAGTGTGCTACAATGCGGCCTAGCCGGCCGGGCCAATCACCGTCTGCCATATCTTGTGCATCCGCGGCCTCTTCATCCTCTGTGACTGGGGGGGACAGCAGTCACACCTGTTTTGGGGCGCAGACCTGCCACCTCTTTACCCGCAACAGCCAGCGTGATTGGCAGGTCATCATTTTCTTTGGAGGTGGTAACACCAGCTGGTGTTGAGCGCTGTCCGACATCGATAGCACCACCTTTGGATCAAGGCAACCTAACATGTCCGCCTGCATCTTCCTCACAGACCGGCAGTTTGCCAGGGACACCCTTATCAACCCCGTCTAAGCACAATAGCCAGCCCTCGGTCCCTCAGATGTGGACAAGTAAAAGACCATTTCCTCCTAGCCATGAGAAAGCTAAGAGGTTGAATTTCACCATCTGCAAGCTCTTGGCTACAGAAATGCTGCCTTTCCGCCTGGTGGACACAGAGGATTTTCGAGACCTTATGTCCGTCGCAGTGCCCCAGTACCAGATGCCCAGTCGGCACTACTTCTCAAAGAAAGGTGTGCCTGCGCTCCACCAGCATGTCGCACACAACATCACCGCTTCTTTGAGAAACTCTGTGTGTGACAGGGTGCATTTCACCACAGACACTTGGACGAGTAGGCATGGACAGGGGCGTTACATGTCGCTGACTGGGCACTGGGTAACTATGGTGACAGCAGGACAAGGGGCTGCTGTCCAAGTCTTGCCGTCCCCACGAGTTGTGCGTCAATCCTCTTTATGTCAAAGTTCCTCCACTGCTTCTGCCTCCTCAACCTCCTCTCGGTCTTCCACCTGCACCCAAAGCCTGTCTGGTCATGCCACAAGCTTTCTAACTGCGCAGAAGGGATCCTGCACACCTCCTTACTATGCTGGCAGTAGGGCTCAACGTCATCAGGCGGTTTTTACATTGAAATGTCTGGGAAATGTGAGTCACACAGCTGAGGAGTTGTGGTCAGCTCTGGAGAACCAATTTCATGAATGGTTGTCTCCACTGGACCTGAAACCAGGGAAGGCCGTGTGCGACAATGCTGCAAACCTGGGTGCGGCCCTTCGCCGGGGCAATGTCACACACGTGCCTTGTATGGCTCACGTGTTGAACCTGGTTGTCCAGCAATTTTTAGCCCACTATCCCAGACTAGATGGCCTTCTGCAGAGGGCACGGTCGCTGTGTGCTCACTTCCGCCGTTCGCATCCCGCAGCTCAGCGACTTACATCTCTACAGAAGTCGTTGGGCCTGCCACTTCACCGGCTAAAATGCGATGTGCCTACCCGGTGTAATTCAACTCTGCACATGTTGCAGCGACTGTGGCAGCACCGACAAGCCCTGGTGCAATACGTTCTGACGTATAGCCTGGGCCAACGAGATTCAGAGGTGGGGCAAATCACGCTGGAGGAGTGGTCTCAGATCAGGGACCTATGCACCCTTCTGCACAGTTTTGAAATGGCGACGAAGATGTTTAGTGCTGACGATGCCATTATCAGCATGACTATTCCGGTGATTTACATGCTGGAGCACATGTTAAACAGAATTCGGAGTCAGGTGGTGGCACAAGAGGAGGTGGAGGAAGTAGAGGAGGAGGAGTTGTATGCGGAAGGGCTAACATCTGCAAGGTCCAGACGGTCGGCAGCACCAAGGCGGCAGGCATGTGAGGGTGGGGGAGATGGTTTTACCAGGGCGCATGGTAGCAGCCAAACTAGTGAGGAAGGTGCAGGAGCCCAGGAAGAAGTGGAGGACGAACTGATGGAAGACTCATCAGATGAGGGAGACCTTGATCACATTTCTGTTGTGCGAGGTTGGGGGGAGAGGACAGAGGAAGGAAGCATGATTGTTACCTCGCCACCAACACAACAGGGACTTGGTGCTCCTGGATGCGCAACACACATGAGTGCCTTCTTGCTGCACTACCTGCAACATGACCCTCGAATTGTGAGAATTAGAAATAATCCTGACTACTGGGTTGCCACACTGTTAGATCCCCGGTACAAAAGTAAATTTGCAGAAATTATTCCTGCCATAGAAAGGGATGCACGCATGCAGGAGTATCAGCAGAGACTGTTGCAGAATCTTACATGTGCTTTTCCACAAAATACCAGTGGTGCACGTAGTGAATCTCACAGTTCCAACTTGCCAACCGTGGGACCGTCAAGTGTTCAGCACTCAAACCGTAACAGAACCACAGTATCTGCTGGTAACATCAATTTTGCGGAATCATTTCACCACTTTTTTAGCCCATCCTTTGCAAGGCCACAGGAGACAAGAAGTCTGACACATAGTCAACGCCTAGAGACGATGGTACAGGAGTATCTCCAAGTAAACATTGAAGCCACGACTGTGTCACTGGACCCTTGCTCTTTTTGGGCTTCCAATCTGGATAAATGGCCAGAGCTAGCCACTTACGCCTTGGAGATCTTGTCATGCCCCGCAGCCAGCGTTCTGTCTGAACGTGTGTTCAGCGCTGCTGGTGGTGTGCTGACAGATAAGCGCACGCGGCTCTCCACTGATAATGTAGACAGACTCACGTTCATAAAGATGAACAAATCATGGATCCGAAACGACTTTTCTACCCCTGTGTCATCCTGGGGAGAGTAAAAGCTTGATGATTGGTTAAAATCACCCTACCAACCGTTTTAAGCTTTCAAATTACTAATCATGTTTATCTGTATCTTGACTGGAAAATAATTTGGGCTTTGTAGCAGTGTGCAGCACTGATCCTATTAGGCCATCTATACTAAAGCTTCACCAGATTTAAAATTAAAAATAATTTTTAGCTGCATCTAGCCCGGAAAATAATTTTGGGGCTCCGAGATGCGCAAGGCACATAAGTGCCTTCTTGCTGCACTACCTGCAGCATGACCCTCATATTGTCAGAATTCGAAGTAATCATGACTACTGGGTTGCCACACTCTTAGATCCCCCAAACTTTTCGATCAACCTTTTCATTTTAATAAAGACCAAAAAAATGGTCATTTTTGAAATTATAAGCATTAGCAGGTTGTTAGAAACTGAAATCAAACAGTTTTCAACTCAAAACTTTATTCTAGGTGATGTTACATTTTCACATAGGACCCCTTGTTCGAAAGGAGCTTCTGAACTCTCTCGTCCATTGAATTTGTCAGGTTTTGGATGGTTTCTGCTTCAATTGTTTTGCATGAGGACAGAATACCCTCCCAGAGCTGTTGCTTAGATGTGAACTGCCTCCCGCCATCATAGACACTCCTTTTAATGATGCTCCAAAGGTTCTGAATGGGGTAGAGGTCAGGGGAGCATGGGGGTCACACCATAAGTTTGTCCCCTTTTATGCCCATATCAGCCAGAGATGCAGATGTTTTATGTGCAGCATGAGATGGTGCATTATCATGCAGAAAAATGATCTTGCTGTGAAATACACGGTTCTTCTTCTTGAACCATGGCAGGAAGTGCTGTTTGAGAAAATCCACATACATTATGGAGTTCATCTTTAGCGCTTTTAGGGATCCTAAAGGGGCCGACAATCTCTCTCCCCATGATTCCAGCCCAAAACATTACTCCACCTCCTCCTTGTTGGCGCTGTAGCCGTGTTTGCGTGGGGTGTCCATCAACCAGCCATCCTCCACTCCATCCATCTGGACCATCGAGCGCTGCACGGCACTCATCCGTGAACAAAACAGTTTTGAAATCAGTCTTCATGTAATGTTTGGCCCACTGGAGCCGTTTCTGCTTGTGTGAAGTGGATAGAGGAGGTCGACAGGATGGCGCATGCACAGCTGCAAACCTCTGAAGGACCCTGCATCTTGTTGTTCGGGGGACGTTGGAGGCACAAGCAGCTTCAAAAACTTGTCTGCTGCTATGACAAGGCTTTTTTGCCGCTGCTCTTTCAACCTGACGTAATTGCCTGTAGGAAAGAGTCCTCAATTTGCCCTTATCAGCACGCACACGTGTGTACTGTGAATCAGCTACATACTTCTTGATTGCCAGGACACTTCATCCTGATCATCGCACAATGTTGATTGTAGTCATGCCTTGACCTAAACACTCCACAATTTGTTGCTTCTCAGCAGCCGACACATCCTTTTTCTTTCCCATTTTGGCAGAAAATGTAGGCTGCTTAATAATGTGAGAGAGCCTTCTTAAGTAGTCTTGCCTTTCATTGGACACACCTGCCAAACTAATTAGCACAGGTGTCTGCAATTGCTTACAGTGATATAAAGAGCCCTGACACACATCACCATCAATGAGTTTAACTGACAAACAAACAAATTCTTCCCTTATCACTCCTAAACACTTTTTGTATAATAATTTGGAACGCAGTGTACATGTGCTTTTCCACAAAACACCAGTGGTTCACGTAGTGAATCTTACAGTTCTAACTTGCCAACCGTGGTCTGTATGGAGTTGTTCAATAAAGGGCCCAAAATTAAGATAACATAGATGGGAGAGGTCTCTATGAATAGGAATTCCTAAGTATTTGATACCCTGTGAGGGCCAGGCAAAGGGAAAGTTGGACTGGATGGAATCCTATATGGATTTGGGGAGGGAGACATCGAGGGCCTCAGACTTCGCTGCATTGATTTTAAAATTTTACCATGTAACAAAGTGATCTATTTCAGCCATAACAGCATGGATGGATATATGTGATTGAGTGATATATACTAGGACATCATCAGCAAATAGAGAGCACTTGTACTCGGTGCCTCCCACCTCAATCCACCTAATATTGGGGTTATGGCGAATTGATGAGAGCAGGTGCTCCGTCACTAGGATGTATAAGAGAGGGGACAGAGGACATCACTGCCTTGTCCCATTGGTGATTGTGAAAGGTGATGAAAATGTTCTGACGCACCCCCTGGGCCTTGGGACACCCGGAGCCGGACCCTTTTTGGTGGATGCTGGTGGTTGTAGTCTTCGTGGCGGCGACCCAGTTCCGTGGCTCAGGGCGGTCAAACCAGTGGCGGAACTATTTATGTGGTTTTCATGTTTAAATGTCCGACTACGCCACCCGTGGATTGCGGTCAGAGTGAACCGCCGCTACAGGGCAGACCACTGAGGCTGGTGTTGAGGGTGCAGCAGAGCGTAGCATAACTCCCCACGGGAGGAGTATAGCCTCAGGGCAGTGTATGCGGAGGATGGGGGTGATGGTGCAGGGCAGCAGCAGTAACGACACGGAGTCAGTGATGCAGTTCAGGGCCTTTACTCACAGTTCTTATTATCCAGACCACGTCTGCAGGTAATGGCTGCCCACATCGTACTGTGCTCACCAGGTGAGGGGCTCAGACAACTCCCAGATAACTTTGGAGCACTTCACAGGACCCCCTTTGTGTGTCCTTTGTCTGGCCTTTCTTACCAACACTTCTGTCCGGCTGCCTCGGGCCTCCTCTTGGTAAACTTGGCGCCAGTTTCCCTGACCCTATGTGGTGCCTTCCTAGCGGGTGTAGCGAGGGGCTGCGCCACATAAAATGTCAGAGCCTCCGGTTTCTAGCTGAGGGTCGTTTCCTGCCTCCACTAGTTCGGGGACCGGTCTCCCCCTTTGGCCTGACCCCTCCACGCAGGTGGATTCGGGCGTGCGGTGGCGACTCGCCCGTCCGCACCCCTGGGATCCCTTCATTCCTCGTTCCTGGAGCCTTTTCCGCTCCTCTTCCTTCCTTCTCCCTCTTCCAGGCCTGGGCCTCTGTTACTAGGCCCGCCTCCGGAGCAGAGCTCATGCAGAGCCCCTGCTCCCTGCCACTTCTGCTCAGACTTCTCTGCACTGAACTAAAATGGTGCCCACCTTTTATACTCCCTTCTCAATGCACCCAGGAACTGCTTCCTCCCTGCTCCTGCACTACAGGGTTCCCCTTCCTCAGTGTTCCCTCCCCCCACTCCAGCCAGGGACAGGGACTGTCGTGCCCATCTCAGGGGCATATTGGTCGCCCTGCCCCACGGCAATGTGGTGTAATTCATGCAGGTGTCGGGTCCTGATCCACACTCCATCCTTACCTGAGAGTGAGATATCACACCTCTGGGTGAGGTGCAATACGTCTTTAGCAACCGAGCCCTCAGGGTGCTACAGTTCCATTTATCTTCAGCCTAGGTGACGTATTGCGATACAGGGCCGTGATTTTGGCTATAAAAGGGTCCCCTAGACCCCTACCCCAAGCTTTTTAAGAGAATCATATATGGCGTGCCAGGAGACTCTATGGAATGCTTTCTCAGCATCCAACGAGAGTATCTAATTACAAATTTTTAACTGCATCTAGCCCAGGAAATACTTTGTGCCTAGTAGCAGTGTCTGCTAGTAAGCGGATTATCCCGGCTGTTAAGCAAGCTGCACCACCTGTAGTTTAGACACTTAATTTTTTCAAAGGAAATGCTTCGGGACCATGGGATACTTAGTGAAGAGCATCAGGAGGCACCCCAAGGCATAGGGGCTGGGACTGGCAGTAGGATGCCTTGCGGTGGACAGCCGAGCTCGATCCTTATAAAAGCTTTTTAACTGCAGCAGCTTTAGTGGACGCTACTGGAGCTGGAATTACCGCGGCTGCTGGCATGAGACTTGCCCTCCAATAGATCCTTGTAAATGGATTTAAAGTGTATTCATTCAAATTAGAGAGACAATTTAAATTCAAAAGCTTAGAGCTGCCTCCACCACAGGGGGGCTCGCTCGACCCACCAGCGGACAGGCACCAGTATTGGGAGAGGGGGGCTGGCCGTCAGGGTTCACCGCGGCTCTGGCACAAACCCGGCGACACGGAGGTGGCACGGGCAGGAGCGGACTGGCCGTGTCGGCTTCTCACTTTTTGGATTTTAGAAGGGCATGACATGCCTATATCTGTGTCTCCCCCTCCTTTTACTCCTCCACCTCTTTTATTTTCGCATGACTATATGTACTTGTCACTTTTCCATGTGTTAGTTATGTCTTCTGAGCAGTTTGTCAGCTTTTGGACACCTTTGAAGGTGTTTTCTATGTGTTTCTATGTGTTTTTGTTTGCCTGCCATTGGTTTTAACGGTGTTCGAAGGTGTTCGACGAACAGTTCGACGAACAGTTCGGCGAACACACGGGTGTTCGACGAACCGAACCGAACTCGAACACTACGGGGGTGGCTCAACACTACTCTTGGCATTCTCTTGATGAGCTTCAAGAGGTAGTCACCGGAAATGGTTTTCACTTCACAGGTGTGCCCAGTCAGGATTAATAAGTGGGATTTCTTGCCTTATAAATGGGGTTGGGACCATCAGTTTTGTTGTGCAGAAGTCTGGTAGATACACAGCTGATAGTCCTACTGAATAGACTGTTAGAATTTGTATTATGGCAAGAAAAAAGCAGCTAAGTAAAGAAAAACGAGTGGCCATCATTACTTTAAGAAATGAAGGTCAACAGCAGCTCAGATTAGAGACCAGGTCAATGCTACACAGAGTTCTAGCAGCAAACACATCTCTTCAACAACTGTTAAGAGGAGACTTTGTGCAGCAGGCCTTCATGGTAAAATAGCTGCTAGGAAACCACTGCTAAGGACAGGCAACAAGCAGAAGAGACTTGTTTGGGCTAAAGAACACAAGGAATGGACATTAGACCAATGGAAATCTGTGCTTTGGTCTGATGAGTCCAAATTTGAGATCTTTGGTTCCAACCACCGTGTCTTTGTGCGACGCAGAAAAGGTGAACGGATGGACTCTACATGCCTGGTTCCCACCGTGAAGCATGGAAGAGGAGGTGTGATGGTGTGGGGGTGCTTTGCTGGTGACACTGTTGGGGATTTATTCAAAATTGAAGGCATATTGAAACAGCATGGCTATCACAGCATCTTGCAGCGGTATGCTATTGACGCGCCCCTGGGCCTGTGTCGCGCTGCGGTGCGCACGCGGGAGCTTACCCGGAGCCGGATCCGTGGAGGGTTGTAATCTCGTGGCGGTGACCCGGTCCGTGCCCAGGGAGTCAAACTAGACGGCAGTCTATTAGTAGTAAATAGTTGATGACTACGCCACCCGTTGAGTGCAGCCAGGAAGCTGCTGCTGCAGGGCAGACCGCTGAGGCCGGTGGTAGGATTGTGCAGCGTGATAGTATAACCCCCAACGGGAGGGGTATGGCCTCAGGGCAGCCGACGTGGATGATGGGGGTAGCAGGAACCACTCAGAGACGGTACGGTGTAGTTCAGGGTCTTTACTGGTAACAACGACAGACCCTCCCGGAGTACTTGCTAGCAAACGGGGCCTGGTCAGTCTTTGAGCAGATGGGATCTCCCCTGGCCAGGCGTAGTTGTAGGCCTCCCAAACTGACTGTACTCTTCTGGCTACCTTGCTAGAAGCTGATGTAAGTAGCCCACGTCCCTGAGTGTACCGTGTGGTGCTCACCCGTATGGCCGGTGACTCGGGGCCTTCTAATGGCTTCCGCTCCACGATGGCGGTGCTGGTCCCACGCGTGTGACCGTGCCTTCGGGCTTCTGGGCCAGAGGACCTGAAATCCCCTGCCCGACGGATTCTGCTGCTGGGTAGGAGTTAGTCCCCACAGCCTCGGACTCCGGGTCCGGTAAAGAATCTTCTTAGTCAGGGCGAGCTCTGTAGCTGCCAGCCCCTGACTCCTTGTAACTCTGCTGTTTCCTATGCTGCTTCTCTTCTCCACTCTCCTTGTCTGACTCACCCTGCCTCAGCCCCGGGTTTATACAGGGGAAGTTCTTCCCCTCCCAAGACTGGGCAGGAGGTGTGGCATGCACAGGATCCCTGACCAAAGGACCTCCCACCTGCTCTCAGACATAATATCTCTATCACTGTGGCAACCAGACCCCTGGGGTGTCACATTCCCCCCTAGTGAAATTTAGTACTCCGGGACTAAACACATTTAGAAAAACATAACAAAGTATAACAATAACAATACTATAAGAAAAACACATAAGATGGTTACGGCGTGTCCGCAACCGGATGCAGTCTTTGAAGAAAAGCAAAGGTGTCCATTTCACCAACACAGGGAGACGTAACCAGGTAGGGGTCTGTCCTACCCCGAGTCCTTAACAGTCTCTAGTCCATCCTGGGTTACGCTCCAACTATATACAAGGATTCCCGGTAAATCCACCAAGGTTTCCTAAAAATAACTAGAAACACAAAATTATACACAAGCAACAAGACACAGAAAAACATAAATAAAACAATTTATACACTTTAAATTCTCCAGCGTGCGGGTAACTGGCCTCTAGTGGCCCGAGTGGACCTACGGAGCTGACTGTCTGGCCCTGAACTACAGGGTGTAGGAGCTGTCAAGGGTAAACTGGGCAGCTGTCTACCGGCTCTTTGTCTCACTAGGGGTACGGCAGGCTCACTATAAGCAGAGGGTTGATTCTCCTGTTCTGCTTGTGTGGAGTCTTCTGCCTCCTGGACCGGCTGTTCTTCCAGCTCTACCCGTTGCTCCGTAGGTTCTTGGGATGATGGTTGGAGGAAGGTGAGTACGGGTACCACAACTGCACCATTGACTTAAGTCCAAGACTGAGGAAAGTCCCCGAGCACGGTACTAACCATATCTTCCCTTTCTTCCACGGGTCGATGGTCTTCTTGTTCCTCTTCAGGGTTCCTCAGTTGTTCGGGACACTTCTTCAGGTGGTCCCGGGATACAATGGCTGTGGTTTCCCCTCCGTCTTTACTGATGGTACAGACCTTCGGGTTCTCGTGGCTTGAGGGCAGTACGGTGTACGGGTCCTTCTCCCACTGGTCGTCCAACTTGTGGAGCCGTCTCTTCCTCTTCAAGACCTGCTCTCCGGGTACCAGGGGAACAGCGGGAGCATACTGGTTGTAAGTTTTCTCTTGTCTTTCCCTAGCCTGACAGAGACTTCGCTCCACGCTCTCCTGTACTCTCCGGTACTGCTGCTGCCTCTCTGTGTCCCAGTCTGTTTCTGGTGAAGTGTCCTCGGGGGTCAGGACTCCCATTTCCAGGTCAACAGGTAACTTACCAGGTCTTGCCCTCATTAGGTAAGCCGGGGTACAGTTGGTGGAACCTACCGGGATGTGGTTGTATAGGTCCACCAGATCGGGCAACTTTTCAGGCCACAGACTGCGTTCTTCCAGGGGCAACGTTTTTAGAAGATCCATTACCACCTGGTTCATTTTTTCACAAAGTCCATTAGTCTGCGGATGGTAGGGTGTCGTCCTTATCTTCCGGCAGCCATACAGATTGCAGAATTCCTGAAAGACCTCCGCTTCAAAGGCAGGTCCCTGGTCCGTCAGCACTTGGTCCGGGTACCCGTGTGGACGGCAGAAGTGCTGCTGGAAGGCTCTAGCTGCTGTTTGAGCCGTTAAGTCCTTGACGGGGACGACAACCAAGAACCGGGAGTAATGATCCACGATGGTTAACGCGTAGACGTAGCCACTTCTGCTTGGGGTCAGTTTTACATGATCCAAGGCTACCAGTTCCAACGGTTGCCGGGTGACGATGGACTGCAGGGGAGTCTTCTGGCTGGCTCGGTCCTTCCTTCTCAGGTTGCACGGGCCACAATCTCTGCACCACTTCTCGATGGTTCCCCTCATGCCTACCCAGTGGAACCGCTCGCGCAGCAGGAACTCCAGCTTTTTCCACCCAAAGTGTCCAGCTCCGTCGTGGTATGCCTCCATCACCATGGCTGCGTCTCTTCGTGGCACCACTACTTGCCAGAGTAATTCATGCGTCCGGGAGTTAACCATTCTGCGGCACAACTTCCCTTTGTAAAGGAACAGTCGACTCTTCTCTGCCCATAGTTGTTTGGCTTCCTCTGGAGCGTCTGGTTCAAGGCGAGCCTCCGGCCGAGTCAGCATCTCCTTCACCAGTCGGACGGCAGGGTCGCTGTCTTGCGTTTCCGCCCAGTTGTAGTGGGGTAAGGGGTTCAACGTAGCAGCCTGCTTACTCCTTACCCGGTGGGAATACTGAATAGTCCCATGACGGTGGAACGCAGGGAGTTCAACTTCTTCCAGTCCCTCCGGATCTTCTCCTCCGTCCGGCAGGTTGGGCATCCTGGACAGGGCGTCCGCGTTGGTATTGGAGCGTCCTGCCCGGTATTTAATTGTGAACTCGTAGTTGGACAGACGGGCCATCCACCTCTGCTCCAGGGCACCGAGTCTTGCCGTGTCCAGGTGTGTCAGCGGGTTGTTATTTGAACCGGGAAGAAGCGAGGTAATGCTTAAAGCGCTCAGTGATTGCCCATACTACGGCCAGGAACTCTAACTTAAATGAGCTGTAATTCTCGGGGTTCCTTTCGGTGGGTCGCAGTTTTCGGCTGGCGTAGGCGATTACTCGTTCCTTCCCCTGCTGGATCTGGGACAGTACGGCTCCTAGCCCGATGTTACTGGCGTCGGTGTAGAGGATAAAGGGCTGGCTATAATCCGGGTACGCCAGGATTTCGTCCCCCGTGAGGGCCATCTTCAGCTGGCGGAAGGACTCTTCTTCCAGCTCTTCCCATTTGAAGGGCGGCTTCTGGTTCTTGGCCTTCCGGGACTGGCCTATCAGGAGGTCCTGCATAGGTGCTGCCTTTTTGGTGAAACCGGGAATAAACCTTCGGTAGTAGCCTACCAACCCGAGGAACTGCCGCACTTCTTTTACGCTGGAGGGGCTTGGCCATCCCTTAATTGCGGTGATCTTATCGGGGTCGGGAGCCACTCCGTCAGCGCTCACCACGTGTCCCAGGTACTGCACCTTTGGTTTCAGGAGGTGACACTTGGAGGGTTTCACCTTTAGGCCGTAACTCGCCAGAGCCTCGAACACTTCCGCCAGGTGTTTCAGGTGGTCCTCATACGTCTTGGAATATACGATGACATCGTCCAGGTACAACAGGACCGTCTCGAAGTTTCTGTGGCCCAGACAACACTCCATTAGGCGTTGGAAGGTTCCTGGTGCGTTGCAGAGTCCGAACGGCATGCAGGTGAACTCGCTAAGTCCCATCGGGGTGGTGAATGCGGTCTTCTCCCGGTCCGCCTCTGCTACAGGAACCTGCCAGTACCCGCTAGTGAGATCCAAGGTAGAGAAGAAGTTAGCAGATCTTAAAGCAGCCAATGACTCCTCTATCCTTGGTAAGGGGTACGCATCCTTGTGTGTGATACGGTTGATTTTCCGGTAATCTACACACATCCTCATGGTGTTGTCTTTCTTTTTGACTAAAACTAATGGGGCTGCCCAGGGGCTACAACTATCCCGGATTACCCCAGCCTCCTTCATATCTCTAAGCATCCCCTTGGCGTGTTGGTAATGTGCAGGGGGTACGGGTCGATACCTCTCTTTTATGGGAGGATGATCTCCCGTGGGGATGCGATGTTCTACCCCCTTGACTCGCCCGAAGTCTAACGGGTGTTTACTAAACACTCTCTCATACTCTTGAACCACCCGATAGACTCCTTGTTTCTGATGTGAGGGAGTGGAGTCAGTACCCAAATGTAGTTGCTGACACCAGTCCTCCATGTCTTTCTTAGAGCCGTTACCTTCCTCCGGGTGAGATGGAGGCAAGGGTTCCACAGATTGTATAGAACTTTGATTAGTGGTATATAATTTGGCTAGCGTGGCATACCGGGGCAGGTACACTTCCCTCTCCCCGATATTTATTATGCGAATGGGCACCCTCCCATGGCGTACATTGACCACCCCCCGTGCTGTCAAAATGGTGGGCCTACTGTCTGAGTAAACTGGTTCTACCATTGCCTGGTAATCTCTACCTCTCAGACCAATAGCTGCCCGGCACCAAATCATCATTTCACTTTTTGGGGGCATGGCAATAGGAAAAGGGTCACACATTCTTACGCTACCAATCTCACCGCCGGAGAGTTCCACTTGTTGCCGTTGCATCAGTGCCCGGATCTCTTTCTGGAGCACCCGCTGCTCGCCGGAGCTGGCATTCTTGGCAACCTGCTGTAAAAGGAAAATCACCTCTGCAAGACAATTTTCAATTACATTAGTTCGTAGAGTTATTTTTGGGTGACTCTCATGTTTATCGATATCTACAATGATCAGTCCCTGTGCGGCCAGTTCGACTCTACCAATTTTGATGGTCACCTCTTTAAATCCGATCTGTGGCACGGGCTGACCATTGCTGGCGATGATACTCAAGTCGTCGTCGGGGTAGCGGGTAATATCCGAGTCATTCCAGTACTGCTTGAAGAGCACGTACGGGATGGTGGTGACCTGTGACCCGGTGTCCAGTAGGGCACTCATGGGAATGCCATCCAGTACCACAGGCAAGACTGGACGTCCTCCCACATATCTGTCGCGCCAGTTCGATGGGCCTGGTGATCTTTTTCCTGGGGGTTGGCCCTCTACCCCAGGTTGTGCCCGTTTAAAGAACAGTACCTTGCCATATGTCCGGGTTGATTGCAGCGGCGGCAGATGGGTCGTCCGTCCTCACTGTATCGGTCACTGGGTCTTCCTCTGGCCGGTGGGGTCCTCCTTGGTCGACGCCACGGGATGTCCTCCGGTCTGGATGCCAGCTGGATCTTCCCTGGGGTGGAAACCTGTAAAGACTGCACAGTTCGGGTTAGCGCAGCAACGCTCTTAGCTAGCTCTTGGACCTGATGGTGTAGGTCTGGAGCCGGGTCATTGTCCAAAGCCTGCACATCAGCTCCCACAGGCCCTGCTGACAAGGGCGCCGCCTCCTGGTAGTAAGTGGTAGTGGGGCGTCTGTGGGTCACAACGCCACCTGGTGCCGGTTCTCGGAGCACCCGGATGGCTCTGTCCTTGAACTGTGCAAAGTCCAGATGGGGATCCTGTAAGGCCATTGCCCGCAACTGGGTTCGGTGGGCATTGCAATATAAACCCTCTATAAATTGTTCAGTCAACAGCCTGTCCTCGTTTCCCACCCCATCAGGGTCGATCTGCTTTATGGCCCTCAGGGCCTCTTGTAGGTTTAGTGCATAGTCCCTTATACTCTCATGCGCTCGCTGCTTGCACCCGTAGAATCTAAGCTTAATCTCGGCTGAGGTGCGGGTATCAAAGGTGTCCTTCAGCCGGGTTAGTATCCCTGCGACAGTCTTCCTCCCAGGTGGCCAGGATTTTACTTCCCTTTTGGCTGCCCCGGTTAGTTGGGCCACCAGGATGCTCACTTTTTGCTCTTCTGTGAGGGGGTACACCTGGAAGAGGCTATCCAGCTTTTCTCTAAAGTCATGCAGGGTATGTGACTCCCCTGAGTACTGGGGTAGCCAAGCTGCTCTCGGGATATAGGGCATGGTGAAGGGCATAACTGCAGCAGCGGTAGCGCTGGCGGGGGTTGAGGCAGTGAAGCTCTCCTCCGTATCCGACATCTTCCTCCCCCCTAGTGGACCGTGGCCTACCTTGCGATGATCCTCTTCCGTAGGCCGCGGCTCCGCAGTGGATCGTCAGGGTTGAGGACCTTCCGTCGCGCTCCTGTGACGTCGGCGTCTGCTGGGCTCCTTCCAGGACCTTACGCAACGTCCGGACGTGAGGCGGGGCTTCAGTTCTCGCGCGCTTTCGGAGTCCACGCCCCTCTTCTTCCCGCGCAGCGTCCTCAAGATGGCGTCCAATGGCGGGAAAACTCCACGGATGGCGGGAAGAAGGTCGAAGATGGCGCCGGATGGCGGGAAAACTTCGCGGATGGCGGGAAGAAGGTAGAAGATGGCGCCGGATGGCGGGAAACCTTCACCACTGGTAAGTTTGAACAGTCTTTGCTTTTCAGGCACGCAGTACCCGGTGGTTGCGGGCACGAAATCCTGCCGACTACGCCAAAGTTGACGCGCCCCTGGGCCTGTGTCGCGCTGCGGTGCGCACGCGGGAGCTTACCCGGAGCCGGATCCGTGGAGGGTTGTAATCTCGTGGCGGTGACCCGGTCCGTGCCCAGGGAGTCAAACTAGACGGCAGTCTATTAGTAGTAAATAGTTGATGACTACGCCACCCGTTGAGTGCAGCCAGGAAGCTGCTGCTGCAGGGCAGACCGCTGAGGCCGGTGGTAGGATTGTGCAGCGTGATAGTATAACCCCCAACGGGAGGGGTATGGCCTCAGGGCAGCCGACGTGGATGATGGGGGTAGCAGGAACCACTCAGAGACGGTACGGTGTAGTTCAGGGTCTTTACTGGTAACAACGACAGACCCTCCCGGAGTACTTGCTAGCAAACGGGGCCTGGTCAGTCTTTGAGCAGATGGGATCTCCCCTGGCCAGGCGTAGTTGTAGGCCTCCCAAACTGACTGTACTCTTCTGGCTACCTTGCTAGAAGCTGATGTAAGTAGCCCACGTCCCTGAGTGTACCGTGTGGTGCTCACCCGTATGGCCGGTGACTCGGGGCCTTCTAATGGCTTCCGCTCCACGATGGCGGTGCTGGTCCCACGCGTGTGACCGTGCCTTCGGGCTTCTGGGCCAGAGGACCTGAAATCCCCTGCCCGACGGATTCTGCTGCTGGGTAGGAGTTAGTCCCCACAGCCTCGGACTCCGGGTCCGGTAAAGAATCTTCTTAGTCAGGGCGAGCTCTGTAGCTGCCAGCCCCTGACTCCTTGTAACTCTGCTGTTTCCTATGCTGCTTCTCTTCTCCACTCTCCTTGTCTGACTCACCCTGCCTCAGCCCCGGGTTTATACAGGGGAAGTTCTTCCCCTCCCAAGACTGGGCAGGAGGTGTGGCATGCACAGGATCCCTGACCAAAGGACCTCCCACCTGCTCTCAGACATAATATCTCTATCACTGTGGCAACCAGACCCCTGGGGTGTCACACTATTCCATCCGGTTTGCATTTAGTTGGACCATCATTTATTTTTCAACAGGACAATGACCCCAAACACACCTCCAGGCTGTGTAAGGGCTATTTGACAAGAAGAAGAGTGATGGGGTGCTACGCCAGATGATCTGGCCTCCACAGTCACCAGACCTGAACCCAATCGAGATAGTTTGGGGTGAGCTGGACCGCAGAGTGAAGGCAAAAGGGCCCACAAGTGCTAAGCATCTCTGGGAACTCCTTCAATATTGTTGGAAGACCATTTCCGGTGACTACCTCTTGAAGCTCATCAAGAGAATGCCAAGAGTGTGCAAAGCAGTCATCAAAGCAAAAGGTGGCTACTTTGAAGAACCTAGAATATAAGACATATTTTCAGTTGTTTCACACTTTTTTGTTAAGTATATAATTCCACATGTGTTAATTCATAGCTTTGATGCCTTTAGTGTGAATGTACAATTTTCATAGTTATGAAAATACAGAAAAATCTTTAAATGAGAAGGTGTGTCCAAACTTTTGGTCTGTACTGTATTTTGACTGTTTCTGAGTAGGACTCATCCTTCTACTGACAATGCCGAAACCGGCTTCTGGAGTTGTCGGACGGAAATCAGACACCGACTCTTCAAGGCTTTAAGCCCGAAACTTCCGGTTAATCCGAGGCCTTCACTTGCCACGGAGACAGTCATGGTCATCTGTGGAGAGGAAACACTAATGCCAAGGGCAGCCTCTCCTACAGGCCTAATGTTGGGAGGACAGAACCTGGCGTGACGGTTTACCTCTACGCCTTGCACGTCTGGACTGCCTCTTGAGGTTGGGAAGAGAAGTATTCTGTGGAGCATAGTCATCCATTGTGGATTCTGGGTGGGCAGCAGTCTCTTCGGGCTGGAGGACTGGTAGGCTAACTACACACATTGCCCATCGGGGCTGCTCCGGGATATTGGGAAGGGAAGCTTTAGCAGAGGCTTCAGGATTAGGGTCATCGAAGACCATTAGAAAGGCCACCAGGAAGGCCTGCAGGTCAAAGACGATAGGATCCCATGCTTCCCATAGGGGGATGATCCATTTCAAGGCGTCACCCGCTAGGTAGGACATCATAAATGCAACTTTAACCCAATCAGTAGGAAAATAGTGAGCATAGAACTTGAAATGCAGCATGCATTGCTCCACAAATGCACGGCTTTGTTTTGGATCCCCATAGTACCGTGGTGGATGCACAGGAACGAATGCTGATAGATCCATTTGGGCTGGTGCGTAAATCGCCTGGGCCATAGCTTGAGAATTTTTTTTTTTTTTTGTGCACATATACGCCAGACAAGGATTCAAAATGTCTCTGAGAGCGAAAGGCCGTGGGGCTCAACGGGAACCATGGCCTAAGCAAACTGTTACGCTCGCGCCCGGACTGACTGGTGTGAGCGTGATTAGTGATCCCACTGTACCATGAACCAAGGAGTGCCTGGAGGAGCGTAACTAAGTATCAACCCGATCCGACCTAGGTCGCACGGCGGCTTAGTCGACTCCATGGACCAAAGGGGAACCGAGCAGAGGGACCAGGTGTGACTCCAGGTCAGACCCCGGTCACAGTTGTTGACCCACACCGGGGAATGCAGAAACAGGCAGGTTAGACTGGCTTACAGGCAGGTGGGTATTGGCAAGTACGGCTGGTATGCAGACAGTATGGTACTGGCAAGTACGGCTGGTAAACAGACAGGTGGGCACTGGCAAGCACAGCTGGTATGCAGACAGGTGGGCACTGGCAAGCACGGCTGGTATGCAGACAGGGAGATACTGGCAAGCACGGCTGGAGTGCAGACAGGGAGGTACTAGCAGGTTGGAGCGCAAGCTGGATAGGGTCCAGTAAAGACTGGGAGACAGGTACAGAGCCGCAGATGCAGTAGACAAGCAGAGTAAAGCGAAACCGCCGGAGCAAAGGACAAGGCAGAGCAGAGAGGAACTGCTGGTGCGGTGAGCAAGCAGAGCGGAGCGAAAACCGCAGGTGCGGTGGGCAAGGCAGAGCAGAGCGGAACCGCAGGAGCGGTGGACAAGGCAGAGCAGAGAGAAACCGCAGGTGCGGTGGACAAGGCAGAGCAGAGCAGAACCGCGAGAGCGGTGGGCAAGGCAGAGCAGAGAGAAGCCGCCGAAGCAGTGGACAAGGCAGAGCAAAGAGAAGCCGCCAGAGCGGTGGGTAAGTCAGAGCAGAGAGAAACCGCTGGTGCGGTGAGCAAGGCAGAGCAGAGAGAAGCCACCGGAGCGGTGGGCATGTCAGAGCAGAGAGAAACCGCCGGAGCAGTGAGTAGCGCAGAGCAGAGGGAAGCCACCAGAGCGGTGGGCAAGTCAGAGCAGATTGAAACCGCCGGAGCGGTGGGCAAGCAGAGCCGAACAGGGCTGAAGGTGCAGGCAGAGAGGACAGGGCTCTGTTCACATGGAACAGACTGGAAAATACAGGAGGATGGCTAGAACACAGGAGGAAGATACGGAAGAAGGGAAAAGGGACAAGCAGAACCAGATACACACAAGGTACTTCCTATGAAGTAGCTGGTCCGGACACAAAACTCACAAACAGAAGTATAGAGACAACGAGTTGGAGTTAGGTGCAGGTTCAGATACTGCAGGAAAAGGGAAGGTACGGACATAGAGTCAAACAGGTAACAGGCTAGGATACAGTTCAGACAGGAACTGCTACTGCAATGAGATACAAGAACAAGCCTGGGTCACAGGTAACATGTCTGGGTATGCAGCACCCAGAGTGGCGGAAACAGACTAGAAACAGGACAAGACCTGGCAATTCAGCAGCAAAGACTAACTGAGTGAAGGTGTTGACCATGCACCTCCTTCTGGGTGGAGGGGGATTAAATATCCAGTGACTCACAGCAATAGGCTGGAGACGCATTAGGGGTGCGCCCACAGCAGCTATAAGAATCAGGAAGTAACCGGGCCGCCGCCCTAAGCAGTCAGTCAAGAGACATTTACACAGCATGAACTGGAGCAAGGTTTGTAGGCTGGACTGACAGGTAAGATTTCGGTCTTGCATTGTGGGAGGTGGTGCACAATGCAAGCACGCCGCCATGGATGTTACACAATCCCCTCTCCTATATATACTCGACTCTGGCAATCTGGATTGCCAGTGTTAGTTTTCATACTGCCAGGTGTGGAATGAAGGTGTCGGTTGTTGGTAGAGGCGTTTGGAGTGTTGATTTGTTACAGTTGCTTAGTGTTTCGGCTGTGTGCAAATCCTCATCCACTTCTATTTGTTTTCCTTCCTTTTCTCCCTGGTGTTCTTCTTTGTTATTTGTGAGTGCATGTGCGCAGTAGCATCTATCGCTTGCTGATACCACTGTGCACGCTCCATTTTGCTAGAGGAAAAAGAAATTTGCCTGCAGCAATATGGACCCCTCCGCCTGCGCTTGTGCAGTAGGATTTCTCAATTGCCGAGAGATGCTACTGCGCGTGCGTGGAACCATATGCGCGTGCGCAGTAGCATCTCGGCAACCAAAAGATGCTACTGTGCATGCGCGGGCTGCAGCAACCATAATGGGGATGTAAATTTTCACTTTTGAACAGAAATTACACAGGCAATATTTAAAACAGTAGGCAGGTCACTGAAAGCACATTATGGCAGAACTGAAAATAAAGATTATAAAAGAATCATTGGAATGGATTTCATCATCAAAGGTATCATTTTACTCATACACCTGACAGTGTATGTTGTTTACTAAGCACAATCCTGCTGACAGGTGTGCTTTAAGTCAACAGTCAGGAGGATCAGAATGCGGAAGTGGAAGATGAGGTGGTGGACGATGAAGTCACTGACCCAACCTGAGAATTTGCCATGCAGAGCGAAGCCAGCAGCACAGAGTGGGAGGGACATGCAGCATCACAACAGACAGGAAGAGGCAGTGAGGTGGCCAGAGGAGAAGGCGGGCAACTGTTCCCCAGATCCCCCACATGCGTCAAGTTCCCAGGCCAAGAGTAAGATGTTCATAAGTCTGGAGCTTTTTTAACGAAAGAATGGTCATTTACAACCTGTGCTGTACCAAGATCACTACCAGCCTGGCCACCTCCTGCATGCTCAGGCACATGTCATCAAAGCTCCTGACTAGGTGTGCCAAATTTCTTGGTCCACAATCAGTGCCTGCGGGTGACAGCATTGGCTCTTTTTCTGTGCTACATGCTTGCCAAAACCCCGGCCTCCCTCGCTGCACCTGTCATTGCACATTCACAAGCACCATCAGCAACCACATCCAATTCCTTGTCCCAGAGCAGCGTTCAGCTGTCTCTACCACAAACCTTGGAACACAAGCTAAAATACCCAGCCACCCACCCACAGGCCTAAACACTAAACGGGCACATTTCCAGACTGCTTCCACTCATGGACACTGAGGCTTTCCGCAACCTCATGGTGGCAGCCGTCCCTCAGTACTCGGTCCCCAGCAGCCACTATTTTTCCAGGTGTGCCATGCTCGCTTTACACCAGCACGTGTCGCATAACATTACTCATGCCCTGACCAATGCAGTTGTTAGGAAGGTTCATTTAACAACCGACATGTGGATAAATGCTTGTGGCTAGGAACACTAAATTTCCCTGACAGCGCACTGGGTGAACCTAGTGCAGGCCGGGACCGAGTCACACCCTGGGACAGCACAAGTGCTACCGACACTGAGGATTGCGGGCCCTAGTTCCATTAGGGTTTCCTCCACCTTCTACACTAGTTCCTGCACCCCCTCCTCATTCTCCATGTTCGATTTGTAATCTCGGATCACGTCGTCCATATCAGTCGCAAGGTGGAAGCACTGAAGCACTGTCTCAGTAAAGCGGCAACAGGCTCTCCTGAAACTAATTTGTTTAGGTGTCAAACAACACACTGCCACATAGTTGTTGAAAGGTATAACAGACCAGACAGATCTGAACCTACAACCAGTCATGATTGTGTGTGATAATGGTCGTAACCTGGTGGTGGCTCAGAAGCTTGGCAAGCTCGCACACGTACCATGCATGGCCCATGTGCTCAACTTAGTGGTTCTTCGCCTTCTGAAAACCTACCCAGATTTTCCTGAGCTACCTGTGAAGGTACGCCGTGTGTGCGCCCATTTCCGCAAATCAGCTACAGCTGCCGCTGGTCTACCAGTACTGCAGCAGCGTTTGCAAGTGCCAGCTCACCGACTTGTGTGCGACGTGACCACACGCTAAACTCCACATTACATATATTGGCAAGGCTTTGTGACCTGCAGAGGGCAGTAGTTGAATACCAGCTACATCTTGCCCGTCAGTAATCTGGTCTGCCTCCGCACATAATAGCCGACAAGTGGGCATGGATGTCTAACATCTGTGAGGTTCTCCAAAACTTTAAGCAATCCATCAAGATGGCGCGCAGCGATGGCACCATAATCAATGTAACCAACCCGTGTCTGCTCAAACAATCGAACCTCACAATTAAAGAGGAAGCTTTGCATGTGGATAATAATAATAATTGATAGGCACATCCACCTCTCAACTGAAAATGCTGACAGGCTAACTCTTATCAAAATGAACAAGGCCTGGATAGGCCCAGACTTGCCATCCCTACCAGATGACAGCAGTGGAACATAAAGCCAATTCAAATGTAGGGTCATCAGGTGGCCCTTACTCAAAATCTTCATAGGGTCTTCAGGTGCCCCTCACTCTGAATCTTTAGAATGTCAAGAGGTGGCTCTCGCTCTAAATCTTTACAGTGTCATCATGCGACCCTCACTTTTAGTTTTTCCAGGGTGTGTATGATGCCCTCATTCATAATTTTTACAGGATGTGTATAAGGTCTACCTCTACAATTCGGTTACATATATTTATGTATACCCCCCATGGGTAAATGTTTTTCTGCCTTTGCACCATATGCATAGGTTTTACCAGTCTATGAGTCCCACTCCTTAAAATTTGGAAGAAAATTTTTCTGAGGCCCTCCTCTACGTGTCTTCCAGGGTATATTGCAATCCCTCCTTCTAATTTTTGGCAGCCCTTGCACTTAGTGCATAGGTTTTACCAGTCTAGGAGTCCCACTCCTTAAAAATTGGAAAAAAGTGTTTTTTGAGGCCCTCCTCTACATGTTTCCCAGGGTGTATTGCAGTCTTTCCTTTTAGTTACTCAGTCTAGGAGTCCCACTACCTAAAAATTTTAACAGAAAGTGTATTAGGCCCTCTACAATACAAGGTGTATCGGAGTCCCTCTTCCTTCTAATTTTTGGCAGTTCTTGAATTGTCCACATAAGCTTTGTGAGTTTCAGAGTGCCTCCTTCATAAATTAAACAGGATGTGTCTGACCATGTCACACACAAAACTTGCCCTGATAAGGTAGTAAAATGTTAAAAGTACATTTATTGATGACTACCGATGGGTGTAGATTTATTTCCTTCTCTACTATGTCATCTACTGTAGTCATAGACGACAGGGAAATACAGTGAGAGATGGCCTGGCTATTTAGTGGTGGAGGAGGTGGTTTTTTTTTGTTTTGTTTTTTTCTTCTATTTTTAATTTTGCCTTATATACAAGTCAGTTTACAGGCAATAATGCTTCCTAATATTTTTTCCTGTAAAATCCATTGTCTCTTCGTTTTTTTATGTTTTATTGTCAGTCTGTAAAAGTGGCTTAATACTCTGACAACATTGTTCTCATCAGCGACCTGGGATTCAGAGATGCGTCCAGACGTGTTCCCCATACTGTGCCCATTACAATTGAGTGCTGTTTCCATCAATTTTAGTGATTCTCCTCCCCCCCACCCAGCCCTTCTGTTAGCGTTTTCTGGAAAAATGCCTGACTTACCTCTTGAATGAATGAATCAGGCACATCTGAGAAGTGGAGTGTGCCTCAATGCTCAGAGACTGGATTAAGATTTCTACCTAATATGCCTTTCCCAGGCTGAAAGCCTACAATTTTAAGGGTAGATAGGATTCAGCTCTAATTAAAAACACTTTGTAACATACCTGGCGGCGTCCTTGCATAGTGGTCCATCTCCCACTGTGCAAGAGCGCGCACTTGATCTCCAGTCCAGTTTGCTAGCCTGGCTTCCCTCCATGCTGTCTGTTTGCCTCTGTGTCTGCTGCTTAAGGGCAGCGCCCGATCACTTCCTGCTTTTTGTACCTGCTGCAGACACACCCCTTGTGCGTCCTCAGCCTATTGCTGTCTGCCACCTGGTATTTAACCCAGCTGCTCCAATGAATCCCTGCCTGAGCATTGTGTTCTGTCAGTTGGCCTTTGGTCACTGATATGCCAGGTCCCGTTTATGTTTCCTGCCTTCGGTATCAGTTCCCGTACCTAACTCCTGCTCGTTGTCACTGTACTTCCGTTAGTGAGTTTGTGGTCCACTCGCTACTTCTCTGCAAGTACCCTGTGGGTATCTGGTTCTGCCTTTCCCTTCTAGTCTGTTCCGTGTGTACAGAGCCCTGTCCCCACCGCGTCTGCGGTTTTCGCTTTGCTCAGCTCTGTCCACCGCGTCTGCGGTTTTCGCTTTGCTCAGCTCTGTCCACCGCGTCTGCGGTTTTCGCTTTGCTCAGCTCTGTCCACCGAGTCTGCGGTTTTCGCTTTGCTCAGCTCTGTCCACCGCGTCTGCAGTTTTCGCTTTGCTCAGCTCTGTCCACCGCGTCTGCAGTTTTCGCTTTGCTCAGCTCTGTCCACCGCGTCTGCGGTTTTCGCTTTGCTCAGCTCTGTCCACCGCGTCTGCGGTTTTCGCTTTGCTCAGCTCTGTCCACCGCGTCTGCGGTTTTCACTTTGCTCAGCTCTGTCCACTGCATCTGCGGTTTTCGCTTTGCTCAGCTCTGTCCACCGCATCTGCGGTTTTCGATTTGCTCAGCCCTGTCCACCGCGTCTGCGGTTTTCGCTTTGCTCAGCCCTGTCCACCGCGTCTGCGATTTTCGCTTTGCTCAGCCCTGTCCACCGCGTCTGCGGTTTTCGCTTTGCTCTGCCCTGTCCACCGCGGCTGCGGTTTCGAATTTGTCTCCCAGTCTGTACTGGACCCTACCCAGCCTGCGCTCTAGTCTGCCTGTTCCTGTATTTCCCGGTGTGGGTCAACAGCCGTGTCCGGAGTCTGACCTGGAGTAGACCCTGGTTCCTCTGCTCGATTCCTCCCTGGTGCACTGGCGTCGTATGCCGTCGTGCGACCTTGGTCGGATCGGGCAGATACTTAGTTACGCCCCTCCAGGCACTCTCCGGTTCATTGCACAGTGGAATCACTACATAAACACGCACGCGCCAGTCAGTCCGGGCGTGTGCATTACACACTTTAGGCTGATGGGAGGAGTGCTCAGTTGGGCTCTCAGGAATTGACCAATTTGTGAGCTAGGTACCTTCCTTTTTCACGTATTTTCTATAGCAGTAATGCAGTTTTAATTTCATATATTCAATGTTTTCATATTCTAGCATTTCATTTAAATTTTTTTTTGCTTTATTGACTTGGTAATCTCAGCTTGCCCTTGTTCACACTTGTCTTGTTCTATTTGAAGGCGCTGGTCAGTGTTTTTGATATTTGTAGTACACTCTCTTTGACTAAGCACTCCTCCCATCAGCCTAAGGCCTTTTAATTAGAGCTGGATCCTACCTGTCCCTAAAATTGTAGTCTTTTAGCCCGAGAGAGGTATATTAGGTTAGGGTCCCAACAAAGGGGTACGCCTTGCCTCTGGCTGTTGGTCTCTCATGAATTGGACAATTTGTGTACTAAGTACCTTTATTTTTAACATATTTGCTATAGCTAACATCTGATGCTTGGCATTGTGCTTGGAGCATGCAATTACTTGGCCATGAAAACTCCTTCCATGAGCTCCCATTGTAGAATTTTTGTGATGTAGCAATGACTTGATGCAGCGGTAGTATCCTATTATATGTCTGCATTGAAAGTCAGTGAGCTCGTTAAAACGACCCATTCTTTCACAAATGGTTGTAAAAGCCAACTACATGGCTAGGTGTATGGTGTTATATTGCTGTGGCAATGGGAATGAATAAAACACCTGAGCTCACTGATTAAATGGTATGTCCCAATACTTTATCCATTTATTATTTTTTTATCTAAATCCTAATGTTAAAGTAAAGATCTTTTGAGCATCATATGCCCCCAGCTTTTGTGCTGAAGCAGCAACATTATTGAACCTGAACAGTTCTAAATGTCTGGTGAAATATTTAAGCTTTCTGCTATTAAATTAGATGCTAGTATTTGGAGCTGTACCATGTAAAATGGTATGCCAATTTTTGCAGTAGCACATTACCTGTAAAATGTAGGAACATTGTTTTACAGCTATTTAACTTATCCATATAATATATATGTTTCTAAAGTGGCACCAGTCCTTCTATATAGATTAAACTGAAAGGAAGTAGGGAATGGACATGGATCATATTCTGTTTGAGAAAGTAATACTGAAAAGAATTAAGCCAGGGACATAGAATCTATGTAGTTTGAGAGTATTTTTTTGTGCATGGTCATCTAGAGAGCACAAGAAGAGAGTAAATATTGCCTTTTTGATAGATACAGAATAATCAAATATTTATAGCTATTATGAGTCAGAAGGAATAGCCAATATCTTATTTTGAACTGCATGAAAACTAAATTACACCCATAAATTTATGTAAGAATAAAATAATTCACTCCAGAGTGAAAAATCTTGTCAGTTATAGCAAAAAAAACTTCTATAACACGACATATTATTCACAAATAGGTCTAATAAATGCAGAGTATAAGCTGCCTCCATATATTACCGGAAAATGCCTCAACCATGGATTACAGACACTATTACATTTAGGAACTATATCAGGCAGAGCATTTATAAGAGGTGGATAAAGGAAATTCTTCAGAGACGCACCATGCTGACACAAGGCCGAGGCTAAGCAGTGCAGTTATTTATATTCAATGGCTAAAAAACAGGTTGTCAATGTAAATATGTTCTGTAATTTAACAGCCAGGCTGCATAATGTTCTTTTGAAACATATGCCTTTGTAAATCAGTTTATTTTTTTAGGGCTGTTGGAATAAATTTGATGGACGGGTCACAAAGGGGAAAAGATACAAATCTGTAAGTCAAAGGGTGGAAGAATGTATTTGTTATTGAAGGTTATTACTTGACTGCAACTGGAAATTGCTGTTCTAAACAATAATAATTTATCCTGTGTTATTCTAGAAGTAATATGGAGACTCTTTTAACCATTCCTGTAGACATATTGTATGTAAATCTCAGCTTACTGTTGTAAAAAGAGCAAGCTGAAATGGCACTTTAAATAACGGGTTCTTTTTTCTCCACAATGTTCCCAGCCTGAAGAGCAGGAATTATGAGAATATGGGGGGATATTCTCTTCATCATACAGAATGGTATAGATGATAATATTACGTTTTGAGCTTGCACTAGGCTCAGAAACAGTTAGTGAATGTGTAGCGCGGCGCAGGGCGGTAGCTGCGGGTAAGACAACCTGTCTCCTTTTACGCTCAGGTGCGCTACATGAAAGTGTGGGTCCTGGCTGGGTGTGTGGACTTGTGCTGTGAAGGTCTTACATCCATGCAGGCCGCATGTAGCCGGTGGTATGGGCTGGCCAGGACCATGTGTTTTACAGTTCAATGACAGAGACTTTCGTTCCAAAACAAACTCTTTACTGCATGGTAACTTGGTAAAGGATATATACAGGGAAAGCAAAGGCAGACTTTCCCATTACTGATATCGGAGATGGCAGCCGCTACTGATAAGATTCTATCTATATAGGAGGGGGAAGAGGAGGGAGGAGCTCTGTCTCTAGCTCCTCCCTCCTGTCATCTACATAGAATTGGATGTGTAGCAACTGCCATCTCCTATCTCAGTAACGCGAAAGTCTGTCTTCACTGAATACAGATTTTACCTCACAGCTGAGAAATTTGATAATGAGTGATCAATTTTGTCAGAAAAAGAAGCACATTTTTCTGATAAGATAAATTACAAAGTTGCTTATTTTCATGTGTACTATTGATTTGTGAAATTAAAATGACAGTTATTCTTTAAGTGTCATGAAGAGGATTTTTTTGTTTTTCAAATAAACTAATAAATCCAAAAGCAGTGACTGAAAGCCAGTGGCTAATTCAGCCCACTACGCAAATGTGATACCCCAACAAAAGAAAGTGCAGAATGCTAAAAACAATAAAATATGTAAATTGTATTAAATCTTATTAAAAATATATAAAGATAGATAAATAAAAACTGACAACATCATGGAGGGTGAGCCAAATAGAGATTGTGGGTGAGCCAAAAAGGTACATACATACAGTAGGTATATTACACATATAAAGAATAACAATTGTAAGATGGCCGCCGGACAGGTCCTTGAGGGGAGATATGTATCATCGAGGCTGGTAGCTTCGGTGATGTAAACCCGGGAAAGCATTCTACAGCACACATAGTGCTGAGCAGGCTAATAGGGCGTACCAGGGCCGGTTTTTACCAGCAGTCATAAGAGATGGGAGGGAATAGCTGCTCACATATCCCCACCCCCGGGGCGTGGTTTTTGTAAATAAAATGGAGACCAAGTGTCTAATTCAATGTCTGTGGCTGGAGGTGTGGAGACCTCCAGCGTGTTTGTGCTGAAGGACAATGACCGTGAGCGGGCGAACCTGCAGTACTGTATGAACTGTTTATTTTCCTGTTTTGTTACTCTGTGTCGGACAAGGCTATGTTTTGTTTACTTATAAAATGCGGTTTATGAAGTTACAATAAACCTGCCTTGGATATTTTTAAAGAAACCGCTTCCTGTGCCTACCTCAAAAGCCGCTGAGTGAGTAAAACCCTACACAATATATGGGGTGGGCCATTTATATGGATACACCAAAATTAAATGGGAATGGTTGGTGATATCAACTTCCTGTTTGTGGCACATTAGTATATGGGACGGGGAAAACTTTTCCAGATGGGTGGTGACCATGGCAGCCATTTTGAAGTCGGCCATTTTGGATCCAACTTTATTTTTTTCAATGGGAAGAGGGTCATGTGACACATCAAACTTATTGAGAATTTCATAAGAAAAACAATGGTGTGCTTGGTCTTAACGTAACTTAATTCTTTCGTGAGTTTTTTACAAGTTTATGACCACTTATAAAATGTGTTCAAAGTGCTGCCCATTGTGTTGGATTGTGAATGCAACCCTCTTCTCCCACTCTTGACACACTGATAGCAACACCACCAAAGAAATGCTAGCACAGGCTTCCAGTATCCGTTGTTTCAGATGCTGCACATCTCGTATCCTGTTGTTATGGTGTGGTATATGGGGTACAAAGATAGTGGGGCCATTCTTCATCAATGGAAACCTCAATGCCCCTGGATATCTGAAATTGCTACATGATGATGTGTTGCCCTCTTTATGCACTGAAGATGGCACGTTCCCTGAGTTTTTGCAACAAGATGGTGCACCACCACATTATGGGTGTCAGGTCTGAGCATTCCTACATGAACAGTTTCCTTGAAATTGGATTGGTCATCGTGGGCCAGTTGAATGGCCACCAAGGTCTCCCTATCTGAACCCCTTAGACTTTTATCTTTGGGGTCATCTGAAGGCAATTGTCTATGCTGTGAAGATACGAGATGTATCTGTAAAGAGCAGCGATGCAGCACCTCTGTTTCTGCTGGCGTGACTCCTCTGACACAGTTCTCTCTTATCTCCTCTTTGCTTGGCCGTTGGAGATGGTCTCTTGCGCCTTGGATAGCGGGGTCCGGACCATGTCGGTTGACGGGCAATGTCGGATACTGTGAAGTCACTCAGTACCACCAGCAGATCCCAGCTCTCCTCAGCGGCTGCAGTACTCCGGGGACCTCTGCGGTGAATCCAGCATTTGTTCGCCGACGTCCGCCTGTGCTGCCTCATAGGTCTCTGCCTCCGACCTGTCAGGCTCATTTCCTCAGCGCATCCCGTGCGCATCTCCTTCTCTCTGCAGCTTGGCGCCGAAATCACCTAAGGTTTGGCGCGCTCGACCGTTATATTTAAAAACTCCTGACTGGACGTCCCCCTTCAACATCCCTAAGACATCTTAGTTCCGTTTGATTGCAGTCAACCAGCAGATGACAATAAGGCTTTTTGACTTCTATTATACACTGACAATTCATCCAATGCGTGTTTCGCAACTGATTCATCCGGGGTGGTTGGTGGGGAGTTTGCTTCTATATAAAAGGAATGGTCGGCCAATCACTTAAGTTGCAAAGATTCCTTGGACGGTGATCACATGTGTAGTGAGGATGACAGAGCTCATAGAGGACAATGGGCCATGTGCAAAAGGAGGTCAGGGGTCAGTCAAGTGATGTATGGAAGCCGATCATATGATCAGACACAATGTGACGTCACATAGAAATGTGCACTGCACAGGCATACATTTTGTGTTTCAGAGATGTATGAATCAAATGACTTATCAAGTCAGTGGATAACACAAAAACTACACGGTAACGCATAAGATGTAGTGAAAACAACTTGTAATATAATTACTGTCACGATTCCTCCGCTCAGTGTGTCTTGGACAATCTAGTACAGGGGCGCACAGAGCTGTCAGTATTTTGATATGTAGGTCAGCAGTCCAATCTAAGACTGGGAGATACTGAGCTTTCATCATATGTTCCGTGTTCTACATGATTAACCAGCTACATAGTTAAACTGTCAGCCCCTGATCTCTGCCAATCAAAGCATTTGTTCGGTGATGTTTTGCCTTATATTCCTGTGCTCTATTTGTTGATCTATTGCTGCCTGACCTTGGACATCATTCTGATCATCCGTTTGCCTATTCACTGTGTTCTGATCCACTATCTTTCTGGTATTCTGACCTGACCATTACCTGACTGTGCCTTTGTCTTTTCCCTTTTGTTTACTACGTGTTATCTTGGTATCTGACCCCAGAACATTTGACTACCCTGTCTCACGGCTTGTCCGTAAGTAGTGATTAAAATCACAATTACAAGAATTAAATGCTAAATGAGGTAAGTATAAGAACTAGTGATGAGCGAGCATGCTCGTTAGTGCTCGGTGCTCGCCCGAGCATCTCACTGCTTGAGATGCTCGGCGCTTGCCGAGTATTTCCGGGTTGCTCGGGCGGGAACTCGAGTCCCCTCCCTGCATGTTTGGCGCTCTTTAGAGAGCCAATGAACATGCAGGGATTGCCTGCCATGCACTGTAATGCCGTAGCCATGTTGGTTGTGGGCATTACAGTGATTGGCTGGCCGCACAGCATCATCAGGACTATATCAGACCTCGCACCGCCATGCTCATCACAGTCACTCCGGATCAGACAGTGTAGGGAGAGGTGCTGCTGTGTCAGGGACAGATTTGCTTGTGTATTAGGTAGTGTAGGGAGAAAAACCGTACATTACACATATCCATCTTAACAACCAGTCCTTCTGAGGACTAATCCATCTGCAGAGATATCAGGCAGGCAAGGTGTATAGGCAGGCGATGTATATAGCAGACTGCAGTGCATATAGCACAAGAGGCTCCATTCCAATTCTGCCTTCTGCTGCTGTTAGACATTTCTATACAAAGGCCCAGGTCTCAAGGGCCAGGAACACTTTTCTTTGGATCTTAATCCTCATTATTTGCATAAAAAGCAATCCAGAGAACACCATTTTTTCTGCGCCATTTGCTTGTTGGCACTGCAGAATACAGCCAGGTCCTTTCCATATTAGAGCGCTAGAAATCCAGCTATTCAAAACTCTGTTTTCTCTGTCAAATGGATCACATATACGTTGTCAGAAAATACTGCCATTTCTGGCCTCCGTTAAAAATTTCCTTTAGTGTGTCATTGAAGCAATTCACCGCAGTTTTCTGTTCAAACTACTTACCTACAGGCTAGGTATTTAACCCCTTTAATGCCCATGATGTATTAATATGCGTCAGTGCCCTGGGCTTTAAGAGCCTGACCCGTATTAGTATGTCATGGCGATCGCGCACACACACAGGCTGTGTGGTCGCGATCGCCGCCGGGTGTCAGTCAGCTGATTGTCACAGCTGACACCCGGTACTATGTGCAGGGAGCGGTCCCGCACCGCTCCCGGCACATTAACCCCCGCAATGCTGCGATCGAAGTCGATCACAGCATTGCGATGGCTAAGGGGAGGTGATACTCACCTCCTCTTCCGGCCTCCAGCGCTGTCTGCCGCGGCTTCCCGGATGTTGCCATAACGACCCGATGTCGTCTTGACAACATCTGGGTCACCAGACAGCAGGAAGATTTTTTGGTCATGCGCAGTACATGACCAAACTATCTTCTCCCTGTGCAGCACTGACAGCCTGCATGGCACAGGAATGGTGCTCCATCCCTATGCTATGCAGGCGATCAGAATAAAAAAAGTGAAAGTCCCATAGTGGGACAAAGTAAACAAATAAAAAAACTGTCAGAAAGTGAAAAAGATAAATAAAAAAAATTGTAAAAATATAAAAAAAAAATTAAAAAAATAATCCACCAAAAATAAAAATATAATGTACCCATCAATAAATATTGTTATGAAAAAAAATATATATATATAAAAGTACACATATTTGGTATCGCTGCGTCTGGAACGACTTGACCTATAAAATTGTCCCACTAGTTAATCCCTTCAGTGAACATGGTAAAAAATAAAAATAAAAAATGAAGCAAAAAACTGCTTTATCATCATACCACCAAACAAAAAATGGAATAACACGCGATCAAAAAGACGAATATAAATAAAAATGATACTGCTGAAAACGTCATCTTGTCCCGCAAAAAAAGCTGCCATACAGCTAAATCATCCAAAAAATCAAAAAGTTATAGCTCTCAGAATAAAGCAATGCAAAAAAAAATAGTTTTTCTATAAAATAGCTTTCATTGTGTAAAAGCACCAAAACATAGAAAAACGATATAAATGTGGTACCGCTGTAAATGTACTGACCCGAAGAATAAAGCTACCTTATCAATTTTACCACACGCGGAGTAGAATGAAAAAATTAAAAAAAAACAATTCCTGAATTGTTGGTTTTTGTTTATTCTGCCTCCCAAAAGCTGGAATACAAAACGATCAAAAAATGTCACATTGCCTGAAAATGGAACCAATAAAAACGTCAACTCATCCCGCAAAAAACAAGCCATCACATGACTCTGTCGGCCAAAATATGGAAAAATTATAGCTCTCAAAATATGGCGATGCAAAAACTAGATTTTACAAAATATGTGTCTTTTAGTGTGTGACAGCTGTCAATCATAAAAACCGGATATGATTCTGGTATCTCTGTAGTCGCACCGACCCGAAGAATAAGGTCGTCTAATCACTTTTACCGCACTAGGAATGGCGTAAAAAATAAACGCTAGGGCTGGGGTTGGGGTTAGGGTTGTGCTAATATTAGGGTTGGGGTTAAGGTTGGGCTAGGGTAGGGTTAGGGATGGGGTTAGGGTTGTTTTTTTTAAAAAACCTAAAAAAAACATGATGACGATATGGCAACTAGTGTTGAACGCAAGTACTCGCTACTTGAGCTTGCATCGGGTACTCAGGTATGCATTGAGTATCACGGGTGCTCGAGTCTCCGCCCCATATGCTTCGCGGCCAAAAAAAACTCTCAGGAATTGCCTGCCATGCATTAGCAATCCCCGCATGTTTTTTTGGGTGTCTAATAACCATGTAACATGCGGGCGGGGACTCTAGCATTTCACTTGAGCACCCGTGATACATGGTGCATACCTGAGTACCCGATGCAAACTCAAGTAGTGAGCACTTGCGCTCAAGACTAATGACAACTTATTCAATATGATGACATATGATATTATCAAATTCTGTGTCGTACCTCTGGGTTCAAAATGTTAACTATACCCCTTGATAAAATCCTTGAGGGGTGCAGTTTCCAAAATGGGGTCACTTGTTGGGGATTTCCACTATTTTGGCACATCAGGGGATCTCCAAACGCGACATGGCGTCCGCTCTCGATTCCAGCCGATTTTGTGTTCAAAATGTCACACAGTGCTCCTTCCCTTCTGAACTCTGCCGTGCACCCAAACACTGTATTTTCCCCACATATGGGGTATTGGCGTACTCAGGAAAAATTGCACAAACGTTTTTGGGGTCCATTTTCTCCTCTTACCCTTGTGAAAATAAAAAAATTGGGGCTAAAACATAATTTTTGTGGAAAAAGTTTGATTTTTTTATTTTCACGGCTCCATGTAATAAACTTCAGTAAAGGACTTGGGGGTTCAAGGTGCTCACCACACATCTAGATAAGTTCTCTGAGGGGTATAGTTTCCAAAATGGTGTCACTTGTTGGGGATTTCCACTGTTTAGGCACATCAGGGGCACATCCGCTAATTATTCAAGCAAATTTTACAATCAAAAAGTCAAATGGCGGTCCTTCCCTTCCGAACCCTGCCACGCGCCCAAACAGTGGTTTTCCCACACATATGGGGTATCTGCTAACTCAGGAGAAATTGCACAACAAAATTCATAGTGCAATTTCTTCAGTTACACTTATGAAAATGCAAAAGTGGGGGCTGAAAAACATTTTTGTGGGAAAAATTTGAAAATTTAGTTTTTACTGCTCAATGTTATAAACTTCTGTGAAGCACCTTGGGGTTCAAGGTGCTCACCACACATCTAGATAAGTTCCCTGAGGGGTCTAGTTTCCAAAATGGTGTCACTTGTGGGGGGTTTCCACTGTTTAGGCACATCAGGGGCACCCCAAAGGCAACATGGAGTCCGCTAATTATTCAAGCAAATTTTACAATCAAAAAGTCAAATGGCGCTCCTTCCCTTCCGAGCCCTGCCGTGCGCCCAAACAGTGGTTTTCCCCCACATATGGGGTATCTGCTAACTCAGGAGAAATTGCACAACAAATTGCATAGTGCAATTTCTTCTGTTACCCTTATGAAAATGCAAAAGTGGGGGCTGAAAAACATTTTTGTGGGAAAAATGTGAAAATTTTATTTTTACGGCTCAATGTTAGAAACTTCTGTGAAGCACCTGGGGGTTCAAAGTGCTCACCACATATCTAGATAAGTTCCCTGAGGGATCTAGTTCCCAAAATGGTGTCACTTATGGGGGGTTTCCACTGTTTAGGCACATCAGGGGCTCCCCAAATGCAACATGGCGTCCGCTAATTATTCAAGCAAATTTTACATTCAAAAAGTCAAATGGCGCTCCTTCCCTTCCGAACCCTGCCGTGTGCCCAAACAGTGGTTTTCCCCCACATGGGGTATCTGCATGCCCAGGGGAAATTACACAACAAATTTTGGGGTCCATTTTTTCCTGTTACCCCTGCGAAAATAAAAAAAAATTGGGTCTAAAGTAACATTTTTGTGGAAAAAGTTAAATGTTAATTTTTTTCTGTGAAGCACCTGAAGGGTTAATAAAGTTCTTGAATGTGGTTTTGAGCACCTTGAGGGGTGCAGTTTTTAGAATGGTGTCACTTTTGGGTATTTTCTGTCATAAAGACCCCTCAAAGTGACTTTAAATATGATGTGGTCCCTAAAAAAATAGTTTTGTAAATTTTGTTGGAAAAATGAGAAATCGCTGGTCTACTTTTAACCCTTATAGCTCCCCAATAAAAAAAATGTTGGTTTTAAAATTGTGCTGATGTAAAGTAGACATGTGGGAAATGTTATTTAATAACTATTTTGTGTGACGTATCTCTCTGATTTAAGGGCATAAAAATTCAAATTTTGAAAAATTTTTCATAAATAAACGCAAGTGATATCGAAGAAATTTTACCACAATCATGAAGTACAATATGTCATGAAAAAACAGTCTCAGAATCAGGGGGATCCGTTGAAGCGTTCCAGAATAATTACCTCATAAAGTGACAGTGGTCAGAATTGTAAAAATTGGCCTGGTCATTAACGTGCAAACCACCTTGGGCTGTAAAGGGGTTAAAACTCTGTTTTCTGCATCAAACGGATCACATAAACAGTACAGACCAAAAGTTTGGACACACCTTCTCATTTAAAGATTTTTCTTTATTTTCATGACTATTAAAATTGTACAGTCACACTGAAGGCATCAAAACTATGAATTAACACATGTGGAATTATATCCTTAACCAAAAAGTGTGAAACAACTGAAAATATGTCTTATATTCTAGGTTCTTCAAAGTAGACACCTTTTGCTTTGATGACTGCTTTGCACACTCTTGGCATTCCCTTGATGAGCCTCAAGAAGTAGTCACCAGAAATGGTCTTCCAACAATCTTGAAGGAATTCCCAGAGATGCTTAGCACTTGTTGGCCCCTTTGCCTTCACTCTGCGGTCCAGCTCACCCCAAACCATCTCGATTGGGTTCAGGCCTAGTGACTGTGGAGGTCAGGTCATCTGGCATAGCACCCCATCACTCTCCTTCTTGGTCAAATAGCCCTTACACAGCCTGGAGGTGTGTTGGGGTCATTGTCCTGTTGAAAAATAAATGATGGTCCAACTAAACGCAAACCGGATGGAATAGCATGCCGCTGCAAGATGCTGTGGTAGCCATGCTGGTTTTGTATGCCTTCAATTTTGAATAAATCCCCAACAGTGTCACCAGCAAAGCACCCCCACACCATCACACCTCCTCCTCCATGCTTCACGGTGGGAACCAGGCATGTAGAGTCCATCCGTTCACCTTTTCTGCGTCGCACAAAGACATGGTGGTTGGAACCAAAGATCTCAAATTTGGACTCATCAGACCAAAGCACAGATTTCCACTGGTCTAATGTCCATTCCTTGTGTTCTTTAGCCCAAACAAGTCTCTTCTGCTTGTTGCCTGTCCTTAGCAGTGGTTTCCTAGCAGCTATTTTACCATGAAGACCTACTGCACAAAGTCTCCTCTTAACAGTTGTTGAAGAGATGTGTCTGCTGCTAGAACTCTGTGTGGCATTGACCTGGTCTCTAATCTGAGCTGCTGTTAACCTGCGATTTCTGAGGCTGGTGACTCGGATAAACTTATCCTCAGAAGCAGAGGTGACTCTTGGTCTTCCTTTCCTGGGGCGGTCCTCATGTGAGCCAGTTTCTTTGTAGCGCTTGATGGTTTTTGCAACTGCACTTGGGGACACGCTCAACGTTTTCCCAATTTTTCGCACTGACTGACCTTCATTTCTTAAAGTAATGATGGCCACTCATTTTTCTTTACTTAGTTGCTTTTTTCTTGCCATAATACAAATTCTAACAGTCTATTCAGTAGGACTATCAGCTGTGTATCCACCAGACTTCTGCACAACACAACTGATGATCCCAACCCCATTTATAAGGCAAGAAATACTACTTATTAAACCTGACAGGGCACACCTGTGAAGTGAAAACCATTTCTGGTGACTACCTCTTGAAGCTCCTCAAGAGAATGCCAAGAGTGTGCAAAGCAGTCATCAAAGCAAAAGGTGGCTACTTTGAAGAACCTAGAATATAAGACATATTTTCAGTTATTTCACACTTTTTTGTTAAGCATATAATTCCACATGTGTTAATTCATAGTTTTGACACTTTCAGTGTGAATATAAAATTTTCATAGTCATAAACATACAGAAAAATCTTTAAATGAGAAGGTGTGTCTAAACTTTTGGTCTGTACTGTACGTTGTCACAAAATACTGCCATTTCTGGCCTCCATTAAAAATTTCCCTTAGTGTGTCATTGAAGCAATTCACCGCAGTTTGCTGTTCAAACTATTTACCTACAGGCCAGGTATTTAAAACTCTGTTTTCTCCGTCACACGGATCACATATAAGTTGTCAGAAAATACTGCCATTTCTGGCCTCCATTAAAAATTTCCTTTAGTGTGTGATTGAAGCAATTCACCGCAGTTTGCTGTTCAAACTACTTACCTACAGGCCAGGTATTTAAAACTCTGTTTTCTCCATCACTCGGATCACATATAAGTACGCTCCAAATTCAGTCATTTGTAGTGAGCGTGGAAGATACTGTCCTCCATTTAAAATGGGCAAGGCACGTGGCAAGGGACGGGGAACTGGACGTGATGGTAATGGTGCATGCAGAGGCCGAGGACAAGGCCGTGGGCAAGCTGAAATTGTGCCACAACAAACACCCACATCTTCTCGTCTGACCTTCCTGTCCCAATTTCTAGGGGACCGCAGCACACCTCTATTGAACCCAGAGCAGTGTCAAAAGGTTGTTGGTTGGATAGCGGATAAGGCTTCCAGTCACTTAGCCACCACCCTGTCTTCCACACAGTCAAGTCTCAGTAGCCGTGAGTCTGGACCGCATATTCCTCCACCTGATCCTCCTTCCTCTCACCATGCAGAGTACCTAGAGACAACTGATCCCACACTTGGACACTCTGAAGAGCTGTTCACTTTTCCATTTATATATTCGGGCCTCTCGCCTGGTCCACTTGAAGCGGGGCAAGAGGAGATCGAGTGTAGCGATGCCCAAATACTTGAGCAGGCACGGTCACATGAAGACGACGGTGGGAAAGTGTCACAAGAGGTAGACGATGATGAGACACAATTGCCAGAAAGTCAGGAGGAGGACCAGGGTGCGGAAGTGGAAGACGAGGTGGTGGATGATATAGTAACTGACCCAACCTGGCAGGAGGACATGCAGAGCGAGGACAGCAGCACACAGGGGGAGGGAGGAAGAGCACCCCAACAGGCAGGAAGAAGCAGTGTGGTGGCCACAGACAGAAGGCAGGAAACCATTCCCCGTAACACCAACACGAAGGAAGTTGCCAGTACAACTGTTAGGTCTTCCCGAGACTCCGCCGATAACCCCAAAAAGGCCATTTGCAACACCTGCCAGGCCAGCATCAGCAGGGGTGGCAAAACGACCAGCCTGACCACCACAGCATGATCAGGCACATGGCAGCAAAGCACCCGACTTTGTGGGCCAAACCCCAGGGTCCAGGAACAGAGTCTGCGGGTGTCACCATTGCTTCTTCCGCTGTTGTGCATGCAAGCCAATCCCCTGTCCATGGTGCATGCGAAGACGCTTCCTGCCCTGCAGCTGTCGTTGCACACGCTCAAGTAGCAGCATCAGGAAGCACGTCCATGTCCTTGTACCAGCGCAGCGTTCAGCTGTCCATACCCCTGTCCATGGAACGCAAGCGCAAATATGCAGCCAACGCCCCACAGGTCGCACTACTAAATTCTCACATTTCACGACTACTTGCGCTCGAAATGTTGCCTTTTAGGCTCGTGGAGATGGAAGCATTCCGCAACCTTATGGCGGCGGCTGTCTCTCGGTACTCAGTCCCCAGCCGCCACTATTTCTCCCAGTGTGCCGTCCCCGCATTACACAAGCACGTGTCCCAAAACATTAGCCGTGTTCTCAACAACGTAGTTACCGGTAAAGTACACCTAACCACGGACACGTGGACAAGTGCTTGTGGGCAGGGACAGTACATCTCACTGACGGCACAGTGAGTTAACATAGTGGAAGCCGGGACCCAGTCGGACCTTGGGACGGAACACGTCCTCCCAATGCCAAGGATTGCAGGCCCTAGGTCAATCAGGGCTGCTCCCACGGTCTGCAGCTCCTGCACCTCATCCTCCTCAGCCTCCTCCTCCTCTTCAGCCTCCATCTCCGAAATGACCACATTAGTCACAAGCTGGAACTGGAAGTGCTGCAGCCCTACCTCGGCCAAGCGGAAACAGGCTGTGCTGAAGATAATATGCTTAGCTGAAAAGCCGCACAATGCTGAAGAGTTGTGGACAGCTCTGAAAGAGCAGGCAGATCTGTGGCTCACACCGCTGAACCTACAGCCAGGCATGGTCGTGTGTGACTATGGCCGGAACCTGGTGGCGGCTCTGAGGCGAGGCGAGCTCACACACGTACCATGCCTGGCCTATGTGCTTAACCTCATGGTCCAGCGGTTTCTCAAATCCTACCCAGAGCTGCCGAATCTGCTTGTTAAAGTGCGCCGCCTGTGTGCCCATTTTAGAAAAGTCAGCTACAGCTTCCGCCGCTCTTGCCGTGCTTCAGCAGGGTTTGCAGCTGCCGGCTCACAGACTGGTGTGTGATGTCCCCACGCATTGGAACTCTACACTGCAGATGTTGGGAAGGATTTGTGAGCAGAAGAGGGCAGTTGTTGAGTACCAGCATCAACAAGGCCGTCAGTATTCAGGTCAGACTCCACACATAAGACCTCAGGAGTGGACATAGATTGCAGACATATGTACCATCCTCCAAAACTTTGAGGACTCCACCAAGATGGTGAGCGGCGATGACGCCATAATTAGCATCACCATCCTGCTTCTCTGTCTTCTGAAACGCTCTCTGCTCACAATCAAAGAGGATGCATTGCAGGCGAAGCACAATGAGATGGAGCAAGGAACCATACAGGGTGATTACACACAGCCAAGCCTCATCTCATCCCAACGTGGATTGGGTGACAATGAGGAAGAGGAGGAGGAAGGACAGGAGCTAGTTTCTTGCCTTTCCCATGACTCTCGCGTTCTCAAAATTTTGGGTGACAGTCACTACTGGTTGGTGACACTTCTAGACCCAGGCTTCAAGGAGAACTTTCTATCTCTTATTCCTGAGGCGGACAGGTCTACAAAAATGGGGCTGTACCAGAAGGCCCTTTTGCGGAACTTTTAAAGAAATTCCCATATGAAAACGCTGGCGGCAGAGGGCACACTTCGTTGGACAACCAAGGACTACAGGCGAGAGAGACACAACTTCAATCCAGCAGAGGCAGGGGAACACTGCCAAAGTTCTGGGAGAGTTTTCTCAGACCCTCCCATCGCACAGGCCCTGAGACGCGGGGTACTCTCACAAGGAATGCAAAGTTTGGGAAGATGCTGAGGGAGTACCTTGCCGACCGTAGCAACGTCCTCCGTGATTCCGCTGTGCCTTATAATTATTGGGTATCCAAGCTTGATACATTGAATGAACTGGCTCTCTATGCTTCGGAGGTCCTGGGCTGCCCTGCCACCAGCATTTTATCAGAGCGTGTTTTTAGTGCCGCTGGTGGAATTATAACTGATAAGCGCATTCGCCTGTCAACTGAAAATGCTGACAAGCTGACTCTTATAAAAATGAACAAGGGCTGGATTGGGCCAGACTTCTCAACACCACCAAATGATAGCAGCATAAGATAAATTCAAATCCAGTGTCTTTTCTTGGGAGGTGTATTCCCATGCACCTTTTCACACCCAGACATGAGTATATGCTGCCTGATTTTGGCTATTTGCTCTTGTCCTCCTCCTTTTCCTCATCCTCCACCACCATATCACCAGGGTGACCGCGGTACGTGATGCAACACCCACATAATTTTTTTAAAGTGTGTTTATGATGCCCGTAAAAAAAATTTTTTATACAGTATGTTCATGTATACCCCCCAGGGGTAAATTTTTGTCAGCCCATGCACTTAGTGCATGGGCATTACAAGTATAGGAGGCCCGTTCCTTTCTAATGGGAACATTTTTTATGAGGCCCTCCTCCACATCTCTTCCAAGGGTCATTGAAGTGCCTCCAAATTTTTGGCAGCCCTTGCATTCACTGCATAGGCCAACACTATGGGAGACTCTATCCTTTCTAATGGGAATTTGTCGTTACTGTGGCCCTGCTCTATGTGTCTTTAAATTATTAGTGGGGGTTTTCGTAAAATTGGTCAGTCGTTGGACTCACTGCATACCCTATAACTGTATAGCAGACCCTCTCCTTTCTAATGGGAAAATGTCGTACCTTGTTCCTGTGGCCCTGCTCTATGTGTCTTTAAATTCTTAGTGGGGTTTTTCCTAAAATTGGTCAGCCGTTGGACAAACTGCATGCCCTATAACTGTATAGCAGACCCTCTCCTTTCTAATGGGAACATGTCGTACTTGTTACTGTGGCCCTGCTCTGTGTGTCTTTAAATTGTTAGTGGGGTTTTTCCTAAAATTGGTCAGCTGTTGGACTCACTGCATACCCTATAACGGTATAGCAGACCCTCTCGTTTCTAATGGGAATATGTCGTTACTGTGGCCCTGCTCTATGTGTCTTTAAATTCTTAGTGGGGTTTTTCCTAAAATTGGTCAGTCGTTGGACTCACTGCATACCATATAACTGTATAGCAGACCCTCTCCTTTCTAATGGGAACATGTCGTACCTTGTTACTGTGACCCTGCTCTATGTGTCTTTAAATTCTTAGTGTGGTTTTTCCTAAAATTGATCAGCCGTTGGACTCACTGCATACCCTACAACTGTATAGCAGACCCTCTCCTTTCTAATGGGAACATGTCGTACTTGTTACTGTTTCCCTGCTCTGTGTGTCTTTAAATTCTTAGTGGGGTTTTTCACAAATTTTGGCTGCCCTTGCAGTCACAGCATGGGCATTACCACTATAGGAGACCCGCTCCTTTATAATGGGAACATTTTTTTTCACTGAGACCCTCATCTATGTCTCTTCAAAGGGGTATTGGGTTGCGTCCAAATTTTTGGCAGCCCTTGCAGTCACTGGATACGCAATAACAGTATAGGAGACCCACTTGTTAATAATGGGAACAAGAAAGCGTAGCCGGCTGATGGCTCTCTAACAATAGCGAGGACCGACTTATGGCCCTTTAAGAATATTAAGGGCCGTCTGAAGGCCCTATAAAAATAGGCTTTATGACTTTCAGAGTCCCTCCATCATAAATAAAACAGGATGTGTCTGATGATGTGTCACACACCACATTGCCAGATAAGGTTGTAAAATGTTAAAATGACATTTTCCGGTGAATGCATTTGTCTTAAAAAATAGCGTAAAAAAAACAAAACAATAGGATCATTCTTTAGTATAAAAAAGAGCGTCACCAATTTAGCCTCAATGTAATCACATTGTTCAGCTCATGCACCTCCTCCTCCATCTCCGAAATGACCACATCAGTCACAAGCTAACAGCACTGCAGCACGGCCTTGGCCAAGCGGCAACAGACTGTGCTGAAGATAACATGCTTAATGCTTAGTTGACAAACCACCCAGCGCTGTAGAGTTGTTGAAAGCTGTAACACAGCAGCCTGATCTGTGGCTCTCACCTCTGAACATACAGCCAGGCATGGTCGTGTGTGACAATGGGTGGAACCTGGTGACGGAGAAATGACAGCCGGGGGAGATACAGTTTCCCTCTATGTCAGTCCTTTCACCGAGCTAAAGAATATGGCTGTGGTGAAATACAACTCCCACTGAGAAGCTGTTTCAGATTGAAAAACATTATGCCCACCAGAGGATTTGATTCTGAGGGAAAACCTTTCTCACCCGCTCAAGAGCCCCATAGCAGCTGCAAAGTTAGCGCTATCATGAACTCTCCTGAGGTAGAAGCCAAGGCACACCAGAGGATTCTATGGTGGGACCGTTCAACCCTGCCGAGAAGCAGTCCTGGCTAAGAAAAGTGTGTGGAAAGGTTCCCGGACACTCTATGGCTGCTTTTTACTGAGGCGGAAACACACGCAAACACGGGGAGAACATACAAAGTCCTTGCAGATATTGTCCTTGCTGGGATTTGAACCAAGGCACCCAGCGCTGCAAGGCTTCAGTGCTAACCACTGATCCAATGTGCTGCCGTTCACCCTCTAATATCTAACAGGCTGGAGAAGCTTGCACCTACTGCCACTCTATCTTCAGCTCCTTTGTGAGAAAATGTATTTGGGCAGCCACTCAGTCTACCAAATAAAATTCCTGAGAAGGAAATTGGGGATGGCTTTGCTACTGGTACTGGGGGCAGTGCTAATACCATAGCTTTGTACCATAGTTTGCTGGAAATATTGCAGGCTGGTAGGAGGCAAGCAAATTCCCACAGAAAAGTACAAGCAGTAATGTTCAGGTCACATTTCAAGTTCAAGCAGCTTTAGAGGACTTCCTGGGAGAAATGACACGCAGGGTAGATACAGTTTCCCTCTATGCCAGTCCTTTCACCGAGGTAAATACAACTCTCAGCAAAAAAAGTTGTGGACTGGCTCCGTACCGTCCCTGGCCACATTCACCTGTCCACGTGTTTGTGGTTAGGCGGTCCTTCCCAGTAAGTGCACGGGGGAGGGCACGGGTAATGTTGTGGGATTCGTGCTTGTGGAAGGTGGATGGTGGCCTCTATCATCATCATGGCCTCACCTTAGCACTATGAACTCTCCTGAAGGAGAAGCCAGGGCCCGCCGGAGGAGTCTCCGGTTCTCTGGTGGACCCGTCCAACCCTGCCGAAAAGCAGCCCTGGCTAAGAAAAGTGTGGGGGAAGGTTCCCGGACACTCTATGGCTGCTTTTTTAATGTGGATCGGCCATGCTTATGCATGTTATTTCTCAAAACGCATTATAGATCAGGCCATTGTCCAGCTCTGTATTCAAGACATTAAATGTGCAAAGAAAGATGTGTGTGTGTCAAAGCACCACCGACAAGTGCGAGTTGATGTTGGACGGGCTGCCATTGCTTCTGCAACAAGCTCAATTAAAGGAATTCCTGGGAGAAATGACACGCAGGGTAGATACAGTTTCCCTCTATGCCAGTCCTTTCACCGAGCTAAATACAACTCTCAGCAAAAAAAGTTGTGGACTGGCTCCGTACTGTCCCTGGCCACATTCACCTGTCCACGTGTTTGTGATTAGGTGGTCCTTCCCAGTAAGTGCACTGGGGAGGGCACGGCTAATGTTGTGGGACCAGTGCTTGTGGAAGGCGGAGGCGATACCAGGAAATATAGTGGCGGCTGGGGACCGAGTATGGACAACCGGCCGCCGCTGGCATGAGGTTATGAAAAGCTTCCGCCTCCACGAGCTTAAAAGGCCACATTTCAAATGCAAGCAGCTGTCCAAAATTTGGCAGTATAGTATTGCAGCCTGTGGGTGGGTGGGTGACTGCCTGCATACTTGCGCTTGCATTCCAAGGAATGGGGTAGGGACAACTGAACGCTGCAGTGGGACAAGGACGTGGACAGCGATTGTTGCAAGTCTGCAACGACAGGTGCATGGCGGGAGGCATCGTCGCATGCGCCAAGGATCACTTATGATGGGCACACTTTTAGGCAGTGACCTGGGAGTCAGAGATGCTTTCAGAGGTCTTCCCCATGCTGTTCCCATGTCTTTTCAGCACTGTATGCATGTGTCTGATGATGTGTCACACACCACATGGCCAGATAAGGTTGTAAAATGTTAAAATGGCATTTCCTGGTGAATGCATTTGTCTTGGTTGAATGCAATGCAAAAGTGTAAAAACGCATCAAAAATGCTACGTGTGAACATAGCTCAAGTTGTGGAGGAGTATTTTTGTTTTTGGTTATTTATTTTGCCTTATATGCAAGTCATTACCCTGGAAATGATGTTCCTTAACATATTTCCCAGGAAAATCCATTTTGGTATCGTTTTTGTATGTTTTATTGTCATTCCGTAAAAGTGGCGTAATACTCTGACCACATTGCTGACAGCAGTGATCTGGGAGTCAGAGATGCTTCCAGGGGTCTTCCTCATGCTGTTCCCATGTCATTTGAGCACTGTTCCCATCGATTTGGGCAATTTTTAGGCCCTCTGCAGACCGCTGGGGGGAGACATCTGAAAAATGCTCGAGTTTCCCATAGACTTACATTGGGCTCGTTGCTCAGGTCGAGCACCCGAGTATTCCAATTTGCTCGACCCGAGCAACGAGTACCCGAGCATTTTAGTGCTCACTCATCACTAATAATAATGTCAAAAATAAAAAAGTGCATAAAAGAATAAATTAAACTGGAAATAAATATAATAAAAAGTGAGTAAAAGTAAGTACTAGTCAATAAAGGGAATGCAAAACAATAAAAGAAGTGCTTAAAGGGAGCAAAAAATGAATCCAAAGAGAATAAAAAAAGAACAGGGTACAAAGAAAATGTGATGAAACATATATATATATACATATACATAAAGTGCTGACAGTGCAATAAATGCATAAAAAATACACATACATAAATGAAATATGTTAAACCATAATGGTACGATCACCAAAGATAAACATCCATGAGACAGATAGGCAGCAACATGATTATAACATCTCCTAAGGCATCCGACCATAGGACAAGTAAAATAAGTACCCAGGTGAATATAATAAATAAATAAATATGATAAATGTAATGAAATGTCGGAAGGGCAAATTATAGACAGTACTGAGACATTCGTGGAGTATATATAATACAAGTGCAAAAAGGTGGAAAAAGAAGAGGGAACTGGATCCAAATAAGGGAAAAATTCATAGATAAAGTGTAGGTGCAGTAAGAGGGATTGAGGTGGGGAGAAAGGATATAAAAAGGGAAAAGGAATTAACTATAAATAAATAGATATGGGAAAAAGATAAACTGAAGAATGGATAAGACCTAAAGTAGAAAAAACTATAATAAAAACATATATAGTGTAGGGTTTGGTATTCACTCAGCTGCTTTTGAGGTAGGCACAGGAGTCAGTTTCTTAAAAATGTCCAAGGCAAGTTTATTCAGGCCTCGTAAACCGCACTTGCAAGGTAAACAAAAGACAGTCTTGTCCGGCACAAAGTAATAAAACAGGAAAATAACTAACCCATATAATACTGCGGGTTCGCCCTCTCACAGTCAGTGTCCTGTAGCACAGACACATTTGAGGTCTCCACACCTCCAGCCATAAGCACTGAATGAGACACTTGGTCTCCATTTTATACACACACCCTGGGGTGGGGATATTTTAGCAGCCAATCCCTCCCGTCTCTTATGACTTCTCGTAAAAACCGGCCCTGGTACGCCCTTTTAACCCTCTCAGCACTATGTGTGCTGGAGCATGCTTTCCCAGTTTTACATCACTGAAGCTTCAACCTCAGCGATACATATCTCCCCTCAAGGCAAGGACATGTCCATCGGCCATCTTACATACCCCCCCCTCTGCCCAAAGCCGGGGGGGACTTGGCACCTTCTGCTAACCTACAGTGGATCCTTGACAATGCATCAGCATTGCCATGCAGCTTCTCAGGCCTATGCTTTACCTGGAAGCTGAACTACTGAAGAGTTAGGAACAACCTGGTCACTCGAGCATTGTTCCCCTTCTTCTCACTCATCCACCTTAGTGGGGCATGGTCTGACACCAGTCTGGACTTCCTGCCTCATAGGTAGTATCTTAGTGTGTCCAGCGCCCGCTTGACGATCAAGCATTCCTTCTCCACTATGGAGTAATTTTACTCACAAGACGTCAGATCCTGGCTTAAATACATTATGGGGTGGTCTTTGCAGTTCATCTGTTGTGAAAGGACAGCACCCAGTCCGACATCTGATGCGTCCGTCTGGATCACAAAATCCTTCGAGAAATCCGGTGCTACCAAGACCGGCTGTTTACACAGGGCTTGCCTGAGTTCCTGGAAGGCCGTCTCAGTTTCTGGAGACCACTTAGCCATAGCCGATTTTGTCCCCTTAAGGAGGTCTGTCAAAGGGACGGCTGTCATGGCGAAGTTAGGAATGAACCAGCAGTAGTAGCCCACGATGCCCAGGAATGCTCTGACCTGCTTTTTTGTGAGAGGCTGTGGCCAACCCCGGATCTCGTCAATTTTATTTACTTGGGGCTTTATCACGCCTCTACCTATGACATAGCCCAAATATCAGGCCTCCTCCATACCCATGGCACATTTCTTCGGGTTGATGGAAAACCCCGCCTTCCATACAGCATCAAATATTATCGCCTGGACTTTGCTCAAATGGCTACCCCAATCCTGGCTGTAAATCACGATATCATCCAGGTAGGCTGCTGCATACTTCTTGTGGGGAGCCAGGATCCGGTCCATAGCCCACTGGAAGGTAGCTGGTTCTCCTTGCAACTGAAACGGCATCCTGGTGTATTGGAAACACCCATCTGGCGTTGAAAAGGCCATCTTCTCTTTGGCCTCTTGGCACATAGGAATCTGCCAATTCCCTTTTATGAGGGCAAGGTGGTAATGTACCAGGCTGGCCCTAGCCTTTTAATGAGTTCATCTACCCAGGACATTGGGTACGAATCATGCTTAGAGACCTCATTCAGTTTCCTATAGTCATTGCAAAACCCCCATTCTCCATCTGGTTTCGGCACTAAGACTATAGGACTGGACAAGCCACTCTTGGACTCTTCGATGACCCCCAGATTCAAAATGCGCTTCACCTCCTTCGACATTACCTCTCGGCGGGCTTCAGGAATCCGATATGGCTTCATATTCACTCGGATATGAGGCTCTGTAAGGACCTCATGCTCTATGACCTGAGTATAGCCCGGTAGATCTGAGAACAGGTCCCTTGTTCCGCTGCAACAACTCTCGGTATTGTTGATTCTGAGCACGTGACAGCAACTCTGACACCTTGACTTCCTCCACGTCGGTTTCAGACTTCGCCACCAAAAGCAAAGCTTCCACAGGCTCCCTGTTCCGCCATGGCTTAATGAGGTTGACGTGGTACACCTGGTAGGGCTTCCTTCTTCCTGGTTGGTGGACCGTATAGTTAACGTCGCCAATTTTTTCAACCACTTCATAGTTGCCAGGAATTTGCTCTCCACCATAGGTACCAGCACTAGTACCTGACCCCCCAGGTTGAAGTGTCTCACCCTCGCTGATCTGATTTGAGGAGGTGTTTTTTCACAATAGGCATCACCTCTGCAATCCTCTCTTGCATCTGGATCACATGTGTGATTACACTCTGGTAGGGTGTCGACTCCGCCTCCCAGGTCTCCTTTGCTACGTCCAGAAGTCCGCAGGGATGTCGGCCATATAACAGCTCAAACGGGGAGAATCCTTTAGAGGCCTGTGGGACTTCTCTAATGGAGAACAGAAGGTATGGCAGTAGACAGTCTCATTCCCGGCTGTCTTTCTCTACAACCTTCTTTACCATGGCCTTCAAGGTTTTATCAAACCTCTCCACTAAGCCAGCGGTCTGGGGATGGTAGACTGAGGTCTTGAGTTGTGTGATTTTCAGGGTATTGCACAACTCCCTCATCACAGTTGACACAAATGGGGTTCCTTTGCCTGTTAGGATCTCCTTAGGCAACCCTGTTCTAGAGAAGATGTGGACCAACTCCCGGGTTATACATTTGGCAGAGGAGTTACATAGTGGCACGGCCTCTGGATACCGTGTAGCATATTCCAGTACCACCAGGACATACTGATGTCCTCTGGCGGATTTGACCAGGGGTCTCACTAGATCCATGGCTATGCGATCAAATGGCACCTCAATGATTGGCAACAGCACTAAGGGGCTTCAAAAGTGGGCCACCGGGGAGGTCAGTTGGCAGGAAGGACATGACCTACAAAAATTTACAATTTCTTGGTGACAATCGGGCCAAGAGAACCTCTGGAGGCTCCTTTTCTGGGTTTTCTCTACCCCCAGATGACCACCCAACACATGTGTATGGGCCATATCTTACACCCTGCGTCTGTATGCCCCTGGCACTAGTAACTACTCAATTACCTCCCCTCTGAGCTTGGTGACCCGATATACTAACTGCCCATTTACAGCAAAGTGCGGATATCGGGTGTCAGCCCCTGGCACCATTCAGGACAGTGACATTATCAAACGCCCCTTTTAGAGTCAAATATCTGAGCTGGGCAGTTCCAAAGTTTCCCCTGGACAACTCCAGGTCAGGGATGTTGGCCTCTGGGGATGCAGCCTCACCCTCATACTCATCCCCAAAAAGTACACAAAAAGGAAACCTGTCAGCGGCGGCCTGCGATGAGATTTCTTCAGGAGCGACCTGGTTGTTGTCCGGACAACCTGGCTTCCTCCCTTCCTCCCACAAGTCCCAAAACAAGCCAAAGTCCCGCCCTATTATACCAGGGTGCAACAGGTCCTTGACAATGCCCACTTCATGGTACTCAGTGCAACAGTTTGTGTCTATGACCACTCGGCCCACAGAGTAGTTCATGGCGTCCCCATGGATACAACGGACGCTGACATTTTTCCCCGGAACCAGTCGATGAGGAATTGTGGCCTTCACTAAGGTTCCCAAACTCCCCGAGTGTAACAGAGCAGTCACTTGCACTCCATTCACTGACACGAGGCATGCATGCGGTCCCTCGCCTGGTTGAGAGACAGCACTGCAGGCAGGATATGCAAAGTACGAGCAGTGCCATCCTGTGCTGCAGTCCATTGTCTCATTGGTCATGGAGCAATGGGCGGCTATGTGACCTGGGGTGTGACATCTCCAACATACTATGCAATCGGGCGGGACCTTTGGCAGCAACTCAGACCCCTCCTGGGTTCTAGGATGCCCCCCAGATGTGGCTCTAGTTCTCATCTTTTGGGTGTCCACCCCCTTTTGGGAACCCCAGTATGGAGACACTATGACCCCTGGCTTCCCCAAGGAACTTGCTACCGCCTGGTATCGTTCCACCAACCCCACCAGGTCATTGGCATTACGGGGATCTCCCTGGGCCACCCAGGCTTGCACCAACCTCGGCAGGGAATGTATGAAACTGTCCATGACGACCCTCTCCACCATGTGCGCTTCGAAGGAAGATTCAGGTTTCAACCACTTTTGGACTAGGTGTAGGAGGTCCAACATTTGGCGCAAGGGGAGATTTGTCACTGCAATAGGCCCAGTGGTGCACCCGTTGCGCCCTGACAGTCAGAGTCACTCCTAAGCGCGCCAAGATTTCCATTTTTAATTTGGCATACTCTTTTGCGTTCTGCAAGGCCAAGTCATAATAGGCTTTTTGCGGCTCGCCTATTAAATATGGCGCCAAAACCTCTGCCCACTGCTCCGGAAGCAATTTTTCCCACTCTGCCACCTTCTCTAAGACCATCTGGAATGCCTTGACGTCATCACCCGGCATCATCTTTTGCAATGCTCAACTTACAGTTTTCCTCACGTGAGAGTCATAACCTGGAGTTGGGGGTGGAGCGGTTGCCCTGCCATGGATCACCTCTGCCAGGAGCCCCATCTGCTGCTTGTGCTGCACTTGCTGCATCTGCTGCTGTTGCCACTGCTGCAGCTGCTGTTGATGCTGCTGCTACTGTTGCCACTGCTGCTGCAGTTGATGATGCTGGAGGTTAGCCTGCACAAGTTGCTTTATCAGCTCCTCCATGACGCCGGAAGTCCCTTGCTGGCTGGTGGCCTTCACCCAGGACATAAACGGTTTTACAGTTAGGTCCATATATATTTGGACAGAGACAACATTTTTCTAATTTTGGTTCTAGACGTTACCACAATGAATTTTAAACAAAACAATTCAGATGCAGTTGAAGTTCAGACTTTCAGCTTTCATTTGAGGGTATCCACATTAAAATTGGATGAAGGGTTTAGGAGTTTCAGCTCCTTAACATGTGCCACCCTGTTTTTAAAGGGACCAAAAGTAATTGGACAATTGACTCCAAGGCTATTTCATGGACAGGTGTGGGCAATCCCTTCATTATGTCATTCTCAATTAAGCAGATAAAAGGCCTGGAGTTGATTTGAGGTGTGGTGCTTGCATTTGGAAGGTTTTGCTGTGAAGTAAACATGCGGTCAAAGGAGCTCTCCATGCAGGTGAAACAAGCCATCCTTAAGCTGCAAAAACAGAAAAAACCCATCCGAGAAATTGCTACAATATTAGGAGTGGCAAAATCTACAGTTTGGTACAACCTGAGAAAGAAAGAAAGCATCAATGCAAAAAGACCTGGGCGCCCACGGAAGACAACAGTGGTGGATGATCACAGAATAATCTCCATGGTGAAGAGAAACCCCTTCACAACAGCCAACCAAGTGAACAACACTCTCCAGGAGGTAGGCGTATCAATATCCAAATCTACCATAAAGAGAAGACTGCATAAAAGTAAATACAGAGGGTTCACTGCACAGTGCAAGCCACTCATAAGCATCAAGAAGAAAAAGGCTAGACTGGACTTTGCTAAAAAAAACACCTAAAAAAGCTAGCACAGTTCTGGAAGAACATTCTTTGGACACATGAAACCAAGATCAACCTCTACCAGAATGATGGAAAGAGAAAAGTATGGCAAAGACGTGGTACAGCTCATGATCCAAAGCATACCACATCATCTGTAAAACATGGCGGAGGCAATGTGATGGCTTGGGCATGCATGGCTGCCAGTGGCACTGGGTCACTAGTGTTTATTGATGATGTGACACAGGACAGAAGCAGCCGAATGAATTCTGATGTATTCAGAGCCATACTGTGTGCTCAGATCCAGCCAAATGCAGCCAAACTGATTGGTCGTCGTTTCATACTACAGATGGACAATGACCCAAACCATAAAGCCAAAGCAACCCAGGAGTTTATTAAAGCATAGAAGTGGAATATTCTTGAATGGCCAAGTCAGTCACCTGATCTCAACCCAATTGAGCATGCATTTCACTTGTTAAAGACTAAACTTCAGTCAGAAAGGCCCACAAACAAACAGCAACTGAAAACCACGGCAGTGAAGGCCTGGCAGAGCATCAAAAAGGAGGAAATACAGCGTCTGCTGATGTCCATGAGTTCAAGACTTCAGGCAGTCATTGCCAACAAAGGCTTTTCAACCAAGTACTAGAAATTAACATTTTATTTACAATTATTTAATCTGTCCAATTACTTTTGGTCCCTTTAAAAACAGGGCGGCACATGTTAAGAAGCTGAAACTCCTAAACCCTTCATCCAATTTTAATGTGGATACCCTCAAATGAAAGCTGAAAAAAATCTACAAAAAAAGTACAAAACTAATGTGCTCATTCAAACCAGTTGGATTTTGTATTTACAACTTGAAGGTCCTAAATATTTCATGCTGGCTATGAAGCATTTTCAATCACCACCACATGTACCAGGTATGACACGATCAATTTCACGCACTTGAAGAAGGGTCTCATCAAAAAACATGTGCCATCCAAAAATGTCATGAGATGGGTTTGCGATCCTGTCCAGAAGTGGCTCCCGGTTGGAATATTCCTTAATCGTTGAGGGAGATATGATGATTTAAAGTGTAAAAGAGTGTTAGTTTCTGTTGACTTCCTGTGGACATCTGGTTGTACGAAGGCATCATGATAATAAAAATAATAATAATAATAATCTTTTTATTTGTGATTAACCTGAATAAGGAGATCAAGGAATTCAATTGTGAGAGGGTCATAGGAGAGTTTGATGTTAAAATCATTTTGATTAAGTGGAGACATGAAGATATTGAAATCACTTTAGAGGCCCTACCATATCAGGAGAATATCGTCAACATAGCGGTCTTAAAAAATGTACCTAATGTATTAAAGGATCTGGTTCGGTAAGGAAGATCTCGCTCTCCTACAACCTCAAGAACAAATTGGTGTAAAAAGACACACAAGCCGCCTCCATCGGGATCCCTTCGAACTGCAGGTAAAAAGGAGTCCTTAAAAAGGAAAAAGTTGTGAGTTAAAACAAAGGAGAGTGAAGAATAAAGTCATACAGAGTAGGATCCAAATTACTCATGGACGGAAATAGTCTTACTGCAGTAACACCGTGTTTCTCTTTGATGGAGGTATACAGGTATTCTACATCACAAGTGACAAGAAGCATATCACTTTCAAGTTGCAGACCAATTTGCGAAGAATATCACTGGTGTCCTTGATCAAAGAAGGAAGAGCTTCAACAATGATGGTAGGGGGAATTCAATAAATTTGCACAGAGGTTCACACATTTTATTAGAACCGGACACAATTGGGTGGTGGGGGTGGAGTAAAAAGATCCTTACGTATCTTGGACAGCAAATAGATGATGGGGATAGTTGGATCATCCATGTGCTGCTGTGGCAAGACACCAGAGGCAAAACATTCCTCAACAGACCTAATAGTACAGATTGGTACTGTGACAGGGGTGAAGGATACTAGAGCAAGGATGGAGACGTGAGTTTAAAGTGGGTGTGGATGTGGTTTCCTTTAATATATAGAAGGGATAAGTTAGCCTTAGCATTACTTGTGAAGAAATAGTTATAGATAGACAAAGATACAAATGAATAGTGATATATAGTGAGTTGGTCGGTCAGACTTTCTGCGAATATGACAATCACCACAGGGTTGCCAGAGTAAAAGAATGTAAATAAAATAAGATAGAGGTGATTCGCATTAGTCTGGTTGACCAAATGCTCAAGGGGGGATAAAATGAGGTAGGGTGAATAAAATAAGGTCAAGTAGAGGATTTAGATGAAATAAAAGTGGATATTTATTAAATAATTTAAAAATAGGATATAAATCAATTAATATCAATTAAAAGTTTATAATTCCTAATTTGGAGGGGATGCCTCCTGGGTGTCAAATAGCAAGAGGGTTGTTTCAATGGGTCACTGTGGATGGTGATGCCATTGGTGGCTGCAGAGTGTTCACAATGAGATTCAGTAATCGGTTGCCCCTGGTAGAAGAAGGGGAAAAGGAGAGAATTACAAGTGAGGTACTGAAAATGACCTGGAGTACTATCTAATTAGGACAATATGATTACCTGTTAAGGGGAGAAAAAGGAGAAGGTGAATAGCACTGGGGTGCTGCTCCTTTGGTGAAAAGAATGGTGTCCAGTGGTGTGAATACCTGTGGTAAAAATGGGAATGCAGTAAAATGCAGAGCAATGTATGAATAGGTCTTTACTAGGAATGATGGTTACCTGATAGTAGTAGATAGAAAGGTGACTGGCAGGAAAGCACAGATGCCGTAATTCAAATTCTGATGTCGGTGGAGTCGAGTGGTATAGGCTAAAAATTAATGTCAACAGGGTTAGGTAATGCAGATTAAATGCTTGGTGTTATTGAGATACAAGGAGTACCTATAATAGGTTGGCACCTGTGTTAGATAGTTCTGATGCCCAGGTGGTGATCTTGGTTGCCCAGGTAGGGTGGACAGTCCTGGTATGGCACTGAACGTGGATAGTGCCTGGAGGGTCCTCCTGGATCCAGACCGCACAACCCAATTCAAGGTAGGGCTAGGGTATCCAATGAACCTGTGTTAGTGCTTCTACTGTTAATGAGGTCCAAGTTCCGCTGGATGGAGCAGTGGCCAGCCATTAGGAGAGGCAGCCGTTTGGTATACGTACTGCCTCTTGGCTCGTGTGTCTGAGCCTATAGTGCTGCAGTGCTGTGAGCGTGATGAACAGGTCCTCAAGTAGCGGTGATGGAGTAGCTAGTATTATTATTTCAAGTTTGGTTTATTGCTTATATAATAGATATTCAGAATAGGATAGCTAGCAGGAAAACATCACCAACAGAGTATAAAATTAAGTATAGTAAAATTTATGTTTTTATTAACGTATTTATCATTCACTGGGGATGGCCATTTTTATTCGCTGGTGTTTAAGTGTCAGAGCACTACACTTATATACAGAAAATCTGGCATACATAAGACATAGGAGACTGCAGTCAGTGTCTGACCCTTACTCCTATGCTGTGGTCTTTGCATGCCCCCTGTCATATGCAAGGACCAACACTGACCCCTGTAGTACCCCACAGCTAACTGTGACCCAATCAGAGTGTCACCATTAATAACCACCCTCTGTTTCCTATCGCTGAACTATTTTTTAACCAAATTACTCATATTTCCCCTAGCCCCATTATTCTCATGTTTTGAATCAACCTTGTATGTTGCACCATATCAAATCTCTTTGAAAAGTCCAAATACACAAAATTTACAACCTTATCCTGGTCCAGTCTAGGACTTACTGCTTCATAGAAGCTGATCAGGTTAGTTTGACAGGACTGATCCCTCATAAAGCCAAGCTGATGCAAGGATATGAGATTATTCTTAGCAAGATAGTCATACTCTAGGATAGCATCTCTTAGGAAACCCTCAAAGATTTTGTTCACAATTGAAGTTAAACTTCATAGCCTATAGTTTCCAGGCTAGGCTTTTTACTCCTTTCTAAACATTGGCACATTAGCTATGAACAAGTCCCATGGTACAGACCCTGTTATTATGGATTTATAAAATAGTAGAAATAATGGTCTGTCTATTGCAGTATTTAATTCCTGCGGAACTTGGGAATTAAACAAAAGTGTTCTCTCCTAACCAAAATTTACAGTTGAAACGACAGTATACCCTTTCAGCAGTTTTTAAAAAATGTTTGACTCTTCCTGACAAGTCATACTTCAAACCATTTGGTTTACAAGTTTACAACTGTTTACATTCCACCAGATTTAGATGCTGTGACATAACAGTGACAAAATACAATATGTCCTATCTCCAAAGAATTCTTTCAGCTTGCCGTGTAAAGAAATTGGTCCGTGATTAATAGGCGAGCATGGAAAATGCTGATTACTTTCACTCCCAGCAGGGTTATCAACTTCCCATCACTTGTATATATACAGAAGGGAGCCTGACTGCAATAATACATGCCTTATAATGGCTGCCTCTGGCTTATCACAAGCTCCAGGATCTGTTGTCATAATTTTAAATTAACTTTGGATGTCCTTCTCTCCCTTTCATGACACTATGCTAATTTCGATTAAGGGAAATTTAAAGTAATCTGCAAATTTTAAAATACTTCCAATTGAAAAAATGGTTACACTTTATGTGACCTAAAAGAAAAATGTAAGATTTCTTTACAAGGCAACGCCTTTAAATGACAGTTTTTGATTGGAAATTAATACAAGAAAATATGTACTTGTAAAAGTTCAACATTTAGAAATAATAAACTACAAGGGTGGTTCAGATGCTGGGTTTCTTACATCTTCATAAATATTTCATGTTATACTGTATTTGTAGCTATGTAGAAAAACAACAAAAATACAAAAATTAAATGGGATTTCTGGAATCATGCAAAATTGAAGAATGCTATAAAATGAAGAATTAACACTTTATAAGACCCCATTTAATCCACCACCAATCCAATGCTGCTGCTCTGGTGATTCGCCCTGGTATGTAAGGGATGACTCATCCTTCAGTCCGTTCACGAGAGCAGCCAATCATTTCCCACAGTAGGGATACTTGCATGGTCATCATTTGACTATGGAGGTCTGTAATCTGTTTTCAGAAAATAGATGACAGATGAATAAGACATCATCATGTTCAGTATCAATGGGAATCATAGGTGCTGTGGTGGTGAAGAGTTCAGGGAATATGAAATCATCATTTTTTTATTTTAGAACATTCCTTACCTTATGACCATTTTTTTATAATCCCAGAAAACGCCATTAAGACATTGTAAACTCAGTGTCAATCTTGTGAAGATTTGAAAACTAACTTTGGCCTATGAGAACACATGAGTATAAAGATCTGTAGGTAATCAAATTGAATTTGAATTTCTCCAAAAATGTTACATTCTGGCAAATCTGAATTTTTTATTTGATTTGTACGAATCCAAAACAAAGCCGGCTGGTGGCAATTTTGCTGGATTCTTTAGACTTTAGAAGGCCAGAAGAGGGTTAAAAAATACATTATACTCATGGATTCCAAGTCCTCACTTGTTTTCTGACACCTCCACTGCTACCACACATTCTTCATGCTGGTCTTCTGTTCTGCCACCACTTCTTCTCTATCGCTGAAGCCAGTGGTTTGCGGGTTATGTTTGGAGGCAACACACATCATAATGTAGGTTGCTCCCCAAGTGAAGGATACTGAGACCATGGAAAATGTTCATATAAAATAAAATGGTCTTATAATAACCACTATATAAATAATACAACATATTTTAGATATTTAATATTTGTTTTTTAAGTATTTAACTAAATTAAGAAAAACTTTTCTGGTAAGAAATTAAGGTCAAAGCCTTATATTCTTATGCAGAGATCTTATATCTGCAAAGCAAACTTCACATCAGCTAAGTCTGCTTTTCACTAATCCAGAAAGAAGGATTCACTACTTTTGTATTTCAGACAACCTGTATATTTCTTCATACTGAAGTTTTTGTCATTCAGAAAATAATTGGGTTTTCAATGCTTTATTGTAGAATTGCATTTTGTATTATGGACTTTGAAAATAATTGACAACTGTACACATATACAGAAAGCCCTATGTTGCTAAATCAGTTCTAATCTGTTCTTTTCTTAGTTTTCAAACAGTTGTCAGGGTCTACATAAAAGGCAATGCGATGTGCTGCTGAAGGCGTAATTTGATGCTCAACCGTAGTGAACAATGACCATTGACCACACATAATTTTGTTGATGGTAAAATAGCACTTTATAGGTTTTGAAATCCTTTTCAGTTTACAAAAATATCATTCTATATGTAACATACCTGGCGGCGTCCTTGCATAGTGGTCCATCTCCCACTGTGCAAGAGCGCGCACTTGATCTCCTGTCCAGAATGTCTCTCTGGCTTCCCTCCATGCTGTCTGTTTGTGTCTGTTCCTGCTGCTTAAGGGCGGCGCCCGATCACTTCCTGCTTTTTGTACCTGCTGTGGGTCACACCCCTTGTGCGTCCTCAGCCTATTGCTGTCTGTCACCTGGTATATAGCTCAGCTGCTCCAATCAATCCCTGCCTGAGCATAGTGTTTCATTCAGTGTGTGCTTGCACTCTGACGGTGCCAGGTCCCGTTCTGTGTTCTCTTGTCTGCCTATCCTGTAGGCTGTATTTCCAGGCCTGTCTGAACACGCTCCTAGCCTGTTCCTCCTGCCTTCTAGGGGCCGATTACCTAGACCCGCTCCGGTATCTTGTCTGACCTGTCTGAACACGCTCCTAGCCTGTTCCTCCCGCCTTCTAGGGGCCGATTACCTAGACCCGCTCCTGTATCTTGTCTGTCCTGTCTGAACACGCTCCTTGCCTGTTCGTCCTGCCTCTCTGGGGGCCGTATTCCCAGACCCGCTCCTGTATTCCGCTGCAGTGTCGGTCTCCTCCGTACACTCAGTTCCAGTCTGAACTCTCTCCTATCCTTTACCTGTTTTGCCTCTATGTCCGTTCCCTTCCTTTTTCTGCAGAGTCTGAACTCGTACCTAACTCCTGCTTGTTGTCTCTGTACTCCCGTTTGTGAGTTTGTGGTCCACTCGCTACTTCACTGCAAGTACCCTGTGGGTATCTGGCTCTGCCTTTCCCTTCCTGTCTGTTCCGTGTGAACAGAGCCCTGTTCCCCCTGCTCAGCCTAGCCTGCTCTGACTCCTTTGCTCACCGCTCCGGTGGTTCTAGCCTGCTCTGACTCCTTTGCTCACCGCTCCGGCGGTTCTAGCCTGCTCTGACTCCTTTGCTCACCGCTCCGGCGGTTCTAGCCTGCTCTGACTCCTTTGCTCACCGCTCCGGCGGTTCTAGCCTGCTCTGACTCCTTTGCTTACCGCTCCGGCGGTTCTAGCCTGCTCTGACTTCTCTGCTCACCGCTCCGGCGGTTCTAGCCTGCTCTGACTCCTTTGCTCACCGCTCCGGCGGTTCTAGCCTGCTCTGACTCCTTTGCTTACCGCTCCGGCGGTTCTAGCCTGCTCTGACCCTTTTGCTCACTGCTCCGGCAGTCTCGCTCCGCTCTTATCCTTTTGCTCACTGCTCCGGCAGTCTTGCTCCTCTCTTGCTCACCGCTCCAGGCGGTCTCGTCCTGCTTTACTCTTGCTCACTGCTCCGGCAGTCTCGCTCAGCTCTGACCCTTTGCTCACCGCTCCTGGCGGCCTTGTCCTGCTCTACTCTTGCTCACCGCTCCAGGCGGTCTTGTCCTGCCCTGTTCTCGCTCACCTCTCTGGGCGGCCTCACTCTGCTGTGTTTGTCCGCCACATCTGTGGTTCTGTTCCTGAGTCCCAGTGTGTACTGGGTCCTATCCCGCCAGTGTCCCTACCTGCTAGTGCCTACTTGTCTGCACTCTAGCTGTGCTTGCCTGTACCCCTCTGCCTGTATTGTTCCTGAGTCCCAGTGTGTACTGGGTCCTATCCCGCCTGTGTTCCTACCTGCTAGTGCCTCCCTGTCTGCACTCTAGCTGTGCTTGCCTGTACCCCCCTGCCTGCATACCCGCCTGCCTGCATACCAGTCGTGCCTGCCTATACCCACCTGTCAGTGCGCCAGCCTAACCAGTCTGTTCCTGTGTTCCCCTGTGTGGGTCAACAGCCGTGTCCGGGGTCTGTCCTGGAGTAGCACCTGGTCCCTCTGCTCGGTTCCTCCTTGGTGCACTGGCATCGTATGCCGTCGTGCGACCCTGGTCGGATCGGGTGAATACCTAGTTACGCCCCTCCAGGCAATCACTCTCCGGCACGGTCCAGTGGAATCACACGCACATGCCGCTCAGCCCAGGCGTGTGCATTACACTATATCTGCTTTCAGTCACTTTTATAATAGTATTAAATGGTTTTTCAGCATTTTCGTAATGATAAACTGAAGAATAATGATGCTTGCTGGTGGTCATAGATTGTACGTAGACCACATACCACATTATTGCCTAAGGTTCAACTTGTTATAAATGCCATGTCATAAGACACATGGCCGCCCAGTCACCAGGCAGAGATTCCCAGTATTATCTCAATATGTATAGGTTTAGGCTATGGTAAGTATTTGGTCAGTATTTGACATCAGTATTTGTAAGCCAAAAGAAAAACAAAACCATAAATACAGCTATACAGGAGGCCAAAATCATAATATAAAGAAAACGCACCAGGCACATAGTGGTGCCGTGGTGCATATAAACATACCAACTCCCAGAACCAGTATGAAAAACTGGCGAAAATCATATAAAAAGACAACTTTATTACATATTAAATGCAAATATTGAGAGGCGATTGAGAAAGCCACAAGACACTGCGCGAAACGTGCGTTGTGGCTTTTACCTGTCCGCCCCCCTCCTGGCCCACATACCCTTATGTTTTCTGATAAGGATCTAATCGGTTTACTATTTACGGTGGCACTGTACTGTAATTTTTGACGTGTTTACATGACCTCACTATATTTTTGCTACTGTTACTTATACTGCACTTTACTGATATTGTAGCAATTGGGGGATTTGTGATCCAGGAGGGTGGGCCTGGTTGTTCTCACTGTCGCTGTTTTTTACTTGTTTTTGTACTTATAATATTTGTATTTAGTATGTAATAAAGTTGTCTTTTTATATACTGTACTAATTAACTCCTGATTTTCGCCAGTTTTTCATAAATACAACTGTAGGGCCTAATTTCGCTAGATAACCAAAAAGAATTAGACCCTTAAAAATTTACCATTAATAATATTGTTAAAAGCATGTAGGACCTAACATCAGTAAAAACATATATAGCAATCATATATCCGATAGGATATAGATCAAATAGTGAAGGTCAAAACCTGCAAAAGGGGTTACCGCCAGGGAATATTTCAGAAGGATCTATCACAGCCCTAATTGTCCCTTACTCCTGTTACTTCCTGGCAGCGGAGTTTGGCACCCTAATTTGTACTGGTGTGGCGCCACCTCTCAACGTCTTCCTTGTAGCCCTGTTATACCCTACTCTTAATGAAAAAGACACACTATAGATAGAGAAGAAAGATAGAAAAAAGTATTTGTTGTTATACTGTATATGTATCATAGAATCACCAAGGACATGTTGGACAAATCTTATCGCCTCTCTTACTGTTATGTCTAATATAAAAGTGCACACTGAGAATGTAACTGGAAAAGAAAATTACTTGTCTGCTGATGTTTGTCAATGCTACATCTGTAACATCCCTGGCGGCGTGCTTGCATGGTGCACCACCTCCCACCATGCAGGACCACAGTCTTACCTGTCAGTCCATGCTGCACTCTTTGCTCCAGTACCTGCTGTGTCCATGTCTCTAGTCTGATTGCTTAGGGCGTCGGCGCGGCTTTCTGCTTGTTTCTTATAGCTACTGTGTGCACAGTCCTAATGCGTCCCCAGCCTATTGCTGTGAGTCACTGGATACTTAAACCCCCTCCACCCAGTAGGAGGTGCCTGAGCAACACTTTCACTCAGTTTGTCTTTTGCAACTGAGGTGCCAGGTCCTGTCCTGACTCTAGTCTGTCCACCACCCTGGGGGCTGAGTACCCAGGGCCTTTTCCTGTACCTGTGACTTCTAGTCTGTTTCCGCCACTCTGGGGGCCGAGTACCCAGGGCCGCTACCTGTATCTCTGACTTCTAGTCTGTTTCCGCCATCCTGGGGGCTGAGTTCCCAGGCTCGTTCCTGTATCTTGTTCCCGGTTACAGTTCCTGTCTGAACAGTGTCCTAGCCCGTTACTTGTTTCTCTCTATGTCCATACCTTCCCTTTGCCTGCAGTGTCTGAACCTGCACCTAACTCCAACTCGTTGTCTCTGTACTTCTGTTTGTGAGTTTTGTGTCCACTCGCTACTTCATTGTAAGTACCTTGTGTGTATCTGGTTCTTCTTGTCCCCTTTCCCTGCCTCCGTATCTACCTCCTGTGTTCTAACCATCTTCCTGTATTTTCCAGTCTGTTCCATGTGAACAGAGCCCTGTCCTGTCTGCCTTCACCTTCTGCTCTGTTCTGCTCAGCTTGTTCACCGCTCCGGCGGTTCCGCTCTGTTCCGCTTGTTTACCGCACCTGCAGTTCTGTTCTGCTCTGCTTGTTCACCGCTCCGGCGGTTCCACTCTGTTCCGCTTGTTTACCGCACATGCGGTTCTGTTCTGCTCTGCTTGTTCACCGCTCCGGTGCTTCCGCTCTGCTCTGCTTGTTTACCGCACCTGCGGTTCTGTTCTGCTCTGCTTGTTCACCGCTCCGGCGGTTCCGCTCTGCTCCGCTTATTTACCAAACCTGCGGTTTTGCTCCGCTCTGCTTGTTCACTGCACCGGCGGTTTTGCTTCGCTCTGCTGGTTCACCGCACCTGCGGTTTTGCTCCGCTCTGCTTGTTCACCGCACCTGCGGTTTTGCTCCGCTCTGCTTGCTCACCGCACCTGCCGTTTTGCTCCGCTCTGCTTGCTCACCGCACCTGCGGTTTTGCTCCACTCTGCTTGCTCACCGCACCTGCGGTTTTGCTCCGCTCTGCTTGTTCACTGCACCTGCGGTTTTGCTCTGCTAGTCCACCTGCAGCTCTGTTCCCATATCCCAGTCTGTACTGGTCCCTATCCAGCCTGCGTTCATACCTGCCAGTATCTGCCTGTCTGCATTCCAGCCGTGCCTGTCAGCACCCGCCTGTCTACATAACAGCTGCGCCTGCCAGTACCCACCTGCCTGCATACCAGCCGTGCCTGCCTGTACCCACCTGTCTGCATATCAGCTAACTTGCCTGTTCCTGCATTCCCCGGTGTGGGTCAACAGCTGTGACCGGGGTCTGACCTGGAGTAGCACCTGGTCCCTCTGCTCGGTTCCTCTCTGGTTCACGGAGTCGACTAAGCCGCCATGCAACCTTGGTCGGACTGGGTTGATACTTAGCTACGACCTTCCAGGCACTCCTCGGTTCATGGTACAGTGGGATCACTAATCATGCTGACGCCAGTCAGTCCAGGCGCGAGCTTAACAACATCCTCCCAAAGGTAGCCAGGTTCAAGACAAAAGTAAGGGCACACTTAAATGGTGGTTATCACCCCAATTGTCTCACCAAAATATCAGGTCTTTTGCAGATACCAGTAATATATTAACCTCCGTATATGGCCAAGTGCACACCATTAAGGCAAAAACACAGGGTGGCTATGTCACACAGATTGAGACGCCATCATTAAATAGACTGAAGTGAGTGATGAGACAGAAACCATCAACAATGATGAGATAGGGATAAAAACGTCCAGAATGTCACAAGTTCCAGGGATAGGCTACAATGAGCCAAAATAAATCTCTCTGAACCAATGGTCAGAAAGATGCAGTGACACATATAACATTAGCCCTGTACCGTAAAAATTGCTGCAGGGCAAGAGAGCTGATTGCCTTAGTCAGTGCAAAAACAGATAAATTGTCAATAACAAAATATACATGATAAAGCATAAACTGTGAAATTTATACTTTGTCGTCCCTCTTAGTTGCTCCCGACGCGTTTTCCGATGCGTGGTCCAGGGTTCATCAGGGGACCTGATGGGAAAAGTCAGTCTCTCTCCATATCATAGAATCATAGAATGGTTGAGTTGGAAGGGACCTCCTGGGTCATCTGGTCCAACCCCCTGCTCAAAGCAGGATTCACTAGATCATCTCAGACAGATGTCTGTCCAGCCTCTGTTTGAAGACGTCCATTGAAGGGGAACTCACCACCTCTCGTGGCAGCCTGTTCCACTCATTAATCACCCTAACTGTCAAAAAGTTTTTTCTAATATCTAATCTGTGTCTCCTCCCATTTAGTTTCATCCCATTGCTTCTAGTCTTTCCTTGTGCAAATGAGAATAAAGATGATCCTTCTACAATGTGACAGCCCTTGACATATTTGTAGACAGCTATTAAGTCTCCTCTCAGTCTTCTTTTTTGCAAGCTAAACATTCCCAAATCCTGCAACTGTTCCTCATAGGACATGGTTTGCAGACCAGTCACCATTCTGGTCGCTCTTCTCTGAACTTGCTCCAGTTTGTCTATGTCTTTTTTAAAATATGGTGCCCAAAACTGTACACAGTATTCCAGATGAGGTCTGACCAAAGAGGAGTAAAGACCGATAATGACTTCACGTGATCTAGACTGTATGCTTCTGTTAATACATCCCAGAATTGTATTTGCCTTTTTTGCTGCTGCATCACACTGTTGACTCATGTTTAGTCTATGATCTATTAGTATACCTAAGTCTTTTTCACATGTACTGTTGCTTAGCTCTATTCCTCCCATTCTGTATATGCTTTTTTCATTTTTATTGCCCAGATGTAGTACTTTGCATTTTTCCCTGTTAAAAACCATTCTGTTGGTTGCTGCCCACTGCTCCAGTTTATTTAGGTCTTTTTGAATCCTCTCTCTCTCTTCTCTAGTATTAGCTATCCCTCCTAACTTTGTGTCATCAGCAAATTTAATCAGTTTACCCTCAATTCCTTCATCTAAATCATTGATAAAGATGTTGAACAATACAGGTCCCAGGACGGAGCCCTGTGGTACCCCACTTGAGACATTCATCCAGCTGGATGTGAAGCCATTTACAACCACCCTTTGAGTCCGATCACTAAGCCAGTTATGAATCCACCTAACAGTTGCCTGGTCCATTGCATACTTGGTCATTTTTTCAATAAGGATGGTGTGAGATACTTTGTCAAATGCTTTGCTGAAGTCAAGATATACTATATCTACAGCATTTCCCTGATCCACTCAGTCAGTGATTCTGTCATAGAAGGAAATTAAGTTAGTCTGACATGACTTGTTAGCTACAAACCCATGCTGACTCTGGTTAATCACTTCATTCTTATCCATGTACTTACATACATGTTGTTTAATAATTTGTTCAAAGATCTTTCCTGGTATAGAAGTCAGACTCACCGGCCTATAGTTCCCTGGGTCCACCTTCTTCCCCTTTTTGAAGATAGGAACAACATCTGCTCTTCTCCAGTCTTCTGGGACTTCTCCTGTTCTCCAAGAATTTTCAAAGATTATGGAGAGTGGTTCTAAAATTTCTTCTACGATCTCCTTCAGTACTCTGGGGTGTAATTCATCTGGACCTGGAGACTTGAACTCATTTATGTTAGCTAAATATTCCCTCACAATCTTTCTGTTTACAGATAACTTTGATTCCTCTATTCCTTTAAAAGGACAGTGAAGATCAGTTGATGTTACATTTTATTTCTGAGAGAAAACAGATGCAAAATAGGAATTAAAAAGTTCTGCCTTCTCAACATCCTCTCTTACCATTTCTCCATTTTCATCCTGTAAAAATCCTATAGCATCTTTGACTTTTCTTTTACTTTTGACATACCCCCAAAATCCTTTTTTATTGCTTTTGACATCTCTTGCAAGCCTTAATTCATTGTCAGCTTTAGCTAACCTGATACGTGCCCTGCAGGATCTGCAGACTGCATTATAATCTTCTTCAGATATGCCTCCCTCTTTCCATTTAATAAACATTTCTTTCTTTCTTTTTAGCATGTGTTTAAGTTCTGTGTACATCCATCCTGGTTTCCTTAAATGCTTCCCATTCTTCCTACTTTTCGGGATTGTTAACGATTGTGGTTTGAGAATCTCATTTTTAAAAATTTCCCATCCTTCCTGGACATTTTTGTCCTTAAGGACATCCAGCCATTGGATCCCTCCTATTCTCTTTCTGAGTCTCTTAAAATCTGCCTTTCTAAAATCTAACCTTGAAGTTTGAGTCTTCACATGTCTTCCTCCTCTAGTTATCCAAAATTCTATAATAGCATGATCGCTGCCTCCTAGGGTCCCAGCCACCTTTACCTCCTCAACCATTTCCTCCCTGTTTATAAGGATTAAATCCAAAGTAGCAGATCCCCTTGTTTTCTACCCTACCTTTTGGAAGATAAAGTTGTCAGCAAGAGAGGATAAGAATTTGCTTGACCAGTTAGTTTTACTTGAGAGAGATTCCCAACAAATGTCTGGATAGTTGAAATCTCCCATGACAACTACGTCATATTTTTTGGAGAACTTGGTCATTTGATACATAAAGAGTTCATCCATATCTTCAGCTTGCCCAGGTGGCCTGTAGTAAATGCCTACAATGGTGTCCTTTCCGTTGTTCTCTCCTTGTATTCTTACCCAAACAGTTTCCACAGAACTCCCAGTCTCTGAAGCTTCAATCTCTGTGCAGATATACGCTTTTCTAACATACAATGCAACACCTCCTCCTCATTTATCAAGTCTGTTTCTTGCAAATAAGTTGTATCCTTTTAGCCTTTTATTCCAATCATGTGTATCGTCCCACCAAGTTTCAGTGATTCCAATGACATCATATTCCTTTTCCTGCATTAGTAGTTCCAATTCTCCTTGTTTGTTGCCCATGCTTTGTGCATTTGTATAAAAACATTTTAGTTTGTGATTGGTTTCTCTTCCTCCCATATTTTTATTATTTAAATTGTTTTGTCTTTGTTCTTCCTTTCCACTTCCAGTAGCAGAGATCTCAGTAGTATTTGTCAGCTGTATGGCTTTTTCTGGCCTTTTGCTTCCCTTCCCACATTGTTCTAGTTTAAAGCTCTTCTGATGAGTGTAGCAAGGCGACTTCCAAATACATGTTTTCCAGTCTTCGTAAGGTGTACCCCATCTCTAGCAAGTAGTCCATCGCATAGGTAATTCATTCCGTGATCCAGAAATCCAAATCCTTGTTGACGGCACCATCGACGTAGCCAGTTGTTCACCTGTAGAATCTTATTCCACCTCATTGTTCCATGGCCATCCACTGGGAGGATGGATGAGAAGACCACCTGCGCTCCCAATTCTTTCACTTTCTTGCCTAAGTCTTCAAAGTCACTGCAGATGGTTTCCAGGTCCTTTCTTGCGGTGTCATTTGTCCCCACATGTATTAGCAGGAATGGGTAGTGATCTGTAGGTCTGAAGAGTCTTGATATCCTGTCAGACACATCTTTAATTTTTGCTCCTGGAAGACAGCACATTTCTCTTGAGGTTATGTCTGGTCTGCAGATAGCGGCCTCTGTTCCTCTTAACAGGGAATCCCCCATGAGCACCACTCTCCGTTTTTTCTTCACAACATTCTTCTTTCTCCATCCAGGAGGATTCTGAGGGCTTACAAGGTTATTCATTGCTGGCAAAGTCTTATTTTGCTTGATTTATATCAAGGGAAATGATCCATATACAGTGGGTACAGAAAGTATTCAGACCCCTTTAAATTTTTCACTCTTTGTTTCATTGCAGCCATTTGGTAAATTCTAAAAAGTTTATTTTTTTCTCATTAAAGTACACTCTGCACCCCATCTTGACTGAAAAAAAATGGAAATGTAGAAATTTTTGCAAATTTATTTAAAAAGAAAACTGAAATGACACATGGTCATAAGTATTCAGACCCTTTGATCAGTATTGAGTAGAAGCACCCTTTTGAGCTAATACAGCCATGAGTCTTTTTGGGAATGATGTGAAAAATTTAAAGGGGTCTGAATACTTTCCGTACCCACTGTATATCTCAATATGTATAGGTTTAGGCTACAGTCACACTATCAGTATTTGGTCAGTATTTGACATCAGTATTTGTAAGCCAAAACCAGGAGTGGGTGATAAATACAGAAGTGGTGACGTGTTTCTATTATATTTTTCCTCTGATTGTTCCTCACATGGTTTTGGCTTACAAATACTGATGTGAAATACTGACCAAATACTGAACGTGTGAATGTAGAATAACACCACTGATTTCTCCACATCCAAGAAAAACAGTCCGATTACTCTGATCAGAGTTTTGTCAGTGTCATCAGTTTTTCCCGGACGTGGAAAGAAAAAAAAAGTATCTCCACCTTCTCTATCCTGTCCATTTATGAAAATCAGATTGCTCTAGGACTTCATCGAAGTGCGGTCCGATTTTTTTTCTCACCGATCCATAGACTTGCATTGCCGATTTTGATCCAACACTCAGATCAAAATTGAACACGTAGCCGCATAGAAAATAATAGATATTATTTCTATCCATGAAAACCACAGATATCACTTGTATGAGAAAATCGGTCGTGTGCACGAGGACGATGTGTTACAGTATATTTGAATCATGGCATTGCTAGCAAACAAACTAGTGGTATAAGGGGGTCTGAAAAATTAGAACTATTGATGAAAAAAATAACAATGTCACGCCTGGCAATCAAAGAAAACGTAGACTGTGAATAACACTGTCACGAAAAATTTACTGCTGATGTATATAAACCACAGAGGAGTCATTAGGCTGCATAGCATTCTCATACTCTCCTTACATGGTCAAGGATGCAAAACAGACCTGCATCCTTCTTTGATGGTCTCCATCACTCAGGAGCATTTTAACCTGTCACCCAGCCTACAAATTTTGGCCTGCCTATTGGGGGTGGACATACCATTGGTGCAACCTGTGCAGATGCACTGGGGCCCAAGAGGTCAGGGGCCACTTCCACCTCCAAATCAGGTGGAATTGTACATTATGACAAGCTATTGGACTGCAAAGGACCCATATATTGTTCTTGCACATGGGCCTCTTCTGTCTGTGTCTGTTTCTGCTGCTATAATGAATTTAAAAAAAGCCAATAATAAACTAACAGAGGTTGTATCTTTGCATACATTATTGGTTTATGCAAACAAGCATGCAAAAAGGCACACTTTCAACATAGAAGTGATAATTGCTTTGCCTGTATTTCAACTGAGAAGTTAAAGTTTATTTCTATGTAATTTGAGGAAAACATGATGTAGGGTTAAAACACTGAATTCAGCGATGTGTCACTTATCAGGCTGTGCATTTTTTTTACTTACAATGAAGGTTTTGTCAATGGGATATTATCACTGCCTGGACTAGGTCTCACGCGTATGCTAGACCAGCTCTGCACCTTCTGTGATAAGCAAGTCATGGTCAATAGAAAGTGTACACGTAGAGCTTGGTGTGGACAAGGTCAGATTTCTGAGCTCTGCGACATGCTGCATCTAAAAACTCTGATTGTGTCACAACTGCTCCATCCAGTAAACATTTGTTTGTTTCACTTGAAAAAGATGCTGGTACGGCGTTGAAACTCATTGTGAATAAAAAGTCTTTTCCTCATTATCATTTCTGAAGAATTGATTTACTCCAGCAGCGCATCCCACCTACATGTTCATTCAACTGGATCCAATATCTCCTGGAGGATTCATCCACTAGCCATTGGGCAGCAGCAGCTGTTTTTCTTCATGCCTACATAGGAGTTATGCCTGTAACAACTCCATCAGCTGAGCGTAGCCAGCACTCTCCTACTCTCCCTCCATAGGGTATGACCCTATTGTGTACTCTGATTTCGACTTCTAGTTTTACACATCCAGTAAACTAAGTGATACCTCACTGGAATCAGGGTCTCTTTTTCTACATTATGCTGCTCTAAATGAGGCAGTAAAAAAGTGGTGAAAGATTCAGTTTAGGAAGGAATATCAACTAATGCTACTCTAAAAGTGTGCAGGTTTACGTTAGATTGTCAAGTCATATATACAGTACAGACCAAAAGTTTGGACACACCTCATTTAAAGATTTTTCTGTATTTTCATGACTATGAAAATTGTACATTCACACTGAAGGCATCAAAACTATGAAAAAACACAAGTGGAATTATATACTTTACAAAATAGTGTGAAATAACTGAAAATATGTCTTATATTCTAGGTTCTTCAAAGTAGCCACCTTTTGTTTTGATGACTACTTTGCACACTCTTGGCATTCTCTTGATGAGCTTCAAGAGGTAGTCACTGGAAATGGTCTTCCAACAATCTTGAAGGAGTTCCCAGAGATGCTTAGCACTTGTTGGCCCTTTTGCCTTCACTCTGCGGTCCAGCTCACCCCAAACCATCTCGATTGGGTTCAGGTCTGGTGACTGTGGAGGCCAGGTCATCTGGCGTAGCACCCCATCACTCTCCTTCTTGGTCAAATAGCCCTTACACAGCCTGAAGGTGTGTTTGAGGTCATTGTCCTGTTGAAAAATAAATGATGGTCCAACTAAACACAAACCGGATGGAATAGCATGCCGCTGCAAGATGCTGTGGTAGCCATGCTGGTTCAGTATGCTTTCAATTTTGAATAAATCCCCAACAGTGTCACCAGCAAAGCACCCCCACACCATCACACCTCCTCCTCCATGCTTCACGGTGGGAACCAGGCATGTAGAGTCCATCCGTTCACCTTTTCTGCATCGCACAAAGATCTCAAATTTGGACTCATCAGACCAAAGCACAGATTTCCACTGGTCTAATGTCAATTCCTTCTGTTCTTTAGCCCAAACAAGTCTCTTCTGCTTGTTGCCTGTCCTTAGCAGTGGTTTCCTAGCAGCTATTTTACCATGAAGGCCTGCTGCACAAAGTCTCCTCTTAACAGTTGTTGAAGAGATGTGTCTGCTGCTAGAACTCTGTGTGGCATTGACCTGGTCTCTAATCTGAGCTGCTGTTAACCTGCGATTTCTGAGGCTGGTGACTCGGATAAACTTATCCTCAGAAGCAGAGGTGACTCTTGGTCTTCCTTTCCTGGGGCGGTCCTCATGTGAGCCAGTTTCTTTGTAGCGCTTGATGGTTTTTGCAACTGAACTTGGGGACACTTTCAAAGTTTGCCCAATTTTTCAGACTGACTGACCTTCATTTCTTAAAGTAATGATGGGCACTCATTTTTCTTTACTTAGCTGCTTTTTTCTTGCCATAATACAAATTCTAACAGTCTATTCAGTAGGACTATCAGCTGTGTATCCACCTGACTTCTGCACAACACAACTGATGGTCTCAACCCCATTTATAAGGCAAGAAATCCCACTTATTAAACCTGACAGGGCACACCTGTGAAGTGAAAACCATTTCCGGTGACTACCTCTTGAAGCTCATCAAGAGAATGCCAAGAGTGTGCAAATTAGTCATCAAAGCAAAAGGTGGCTACTTTGAAAAACCTAGAATATAAGACATATTTTCAGTTGTTTCACACTTTTTTGTTAAGTATATAATTTCACATGTGTTAATTCATCTTTTTGATGCCTTCAGTGTGAATGTACAATTTTCACAGTCATGAAAATACAGAAAAATCTTTAAATGAGAAGGTGTGTCCAAACTTTTGGTCTGTACTGTACATCACAGGTTGCACAGACATCCCATTTGTGTTACCTGTGTAGTGGGGGCAGGTTGGTAGTCATGGGCAAGTGGCATTTTTTCTTCACTCCAGCCTGCTACAGAAATAGGGGAACCTTCAGGTCCCTGGGTGTGTGTGTGCCGTGGTGTTTCAGTGGATGAGAGCTCGATACTCACTTCTGATCCGCTATCCTGTGCGCCAATTCCTTTGGTGTTCAGAATGCGGAAACCACACCAGCTTAAAAATGTAAACTTCTTTTTACCAACAGCAACAGTCAAATACAGGGAATAGCATGTGACAGTTTCCTTGTTCTTCTTTTACATACAATAGCTCTTTGCCAGTAATTATGGACACCGATACAAATCTTGAAACACAGAAGAACGCAGAATGCATCAGCCTATTTGGAATCTAAATGTAAGGGAGCTCCTGCTACTACCCTACTGTTCCCGCTACCTGACCTTCTTGGATCCGCCTTGCAGATAAGGCTGTCCAAGTCCCAGCATGTTCGCTACCGCGTTGCAGTTATAAAAGGGTGGAGTCCCCAAATTTGCCTCTTCAGGTACGACTGCTCTGATTGTCCCCATTTCTCCTATTCCCTGGTATTCGCCACGCACATCTGTCTCTTTTTTTCTCTAGTTTATCTCTCATTTCTGTCTTCTCTGAGACTCACTACTAACTTCCTGAACTAAGATGGATCCCAAATTCTCCCAGAGATCCTTCAGTGTCAAAACTACTACCCATCTAAGAGCCAGCATACCTAGTTAACCATGTGTCCAACTAACAGGATGTTACAATACTGGCATAGTACTGCTGGAAACCAGTGGCCGAAGGAGCATGAGCAGGAACAGCAAGCGGTAGTAGAAGTTCTTGGAGTTAGCAAAAGGAGTTGTAGGAAACAATCCGTAGATAGGTGAGAACAGTCTGAATAAGAATGTTCAGGAGCTGGAGGCTGGAACTAGGTTAACAGCTAGACACAATACTCAAGCAATGAGTGAGAGATCAATGCGGCTTTATGTAGGCCCAAACAGGAAATAAGATGTATCGCACAGGTTCAGAATCTGCCATCTTAGTAAAGGGCAATTGCCGAACACAACAGCAGCCTCCAGTGGTAAGGAGTGGGATTGTAGCACAATTATTAAGGTGAAGAATAGCAGCCACTAGTGGTCAAACTGTAGAAGGACAACAGGAATTCTGACACAGGATTATGACAGGCAAAGTATCTCCAACTGTGAAACAGCACTGCCATCTAGTGGCCATATCATAAATAAAATATTTTGTGATAAAACACCCCCTCACACCTGTGAAGCCACATAGGGGCCCAAGAGTTAATGAGCCCACTACCACTCCAAAGCAGGTGGAAGTGTGCATTATCATGAGTTATTCCACTGAAAGGGACCATATATTGATTGTGCACAGAGGCTCTCTTTCGTCTTTATCCCTTCCTGGATAGGATACAGTATGTACCTAGCATAATATCAGGCATCAATTTTTATTGTTCCATAAATCAATGTTACAAGCAAACATTGGAAACTTTGTAATGTAAGATAATTTTGATAAAGACTGATTCCGGTCGAATGGTCAAATTATTATCTTTAAATACCTTTCGGACTGTACTGAATGAAGCATCACTTACATCAATTTATCCTACTCCATCATACTTTATGCCAAAAGTTTTCCCCTGTTAAAAATGCTGCCGAAATGCAGCGTTTTTAGTAGAAATCAGGTTTTGGCTGCAGAATAGATGGCAGCAAAAATGCTGCATGTGAACACAGCCTAACAGCAGCATGGTGAGCTTAGCTCAGCCTGCTGAAGATAACCTCTTAAAGACCTCTCTCAATCTCTTGCAGAGGCATTTACAGCTCTGGGGATGCACTATTCCAACTGATAGACCAATCTGCTTGAAACTAGGTCATAAAACCTCCATCGAATGCTCAAATCCCCCTCCTACCCTCCTTCTGAGAAGTGGGCAGCTCAATAGAGCGGAGCGCACAGGTCCAGGCTGAGTGTGCACATAGACCAGAGTATGGATTTAATAGAAAGCACAAGCTTTAGCTTCAGCCTATGCTTTCTTTTGAATCCGTTCTCTGGTGTGCGTGTGCACTCAGCTAGGAGCTGTGCGCTCCGGTGGGCTCCTGTCTGCTGAGCTCTGCACCTATCAGTAGGAGAGGGATTTGAGCTGTTGGTGGGGTCAACCATTCTGCTTGTGACGCGCCCCCTGGGCCAGTGCTGTTTGGGGATTACCCGGAGCCGGATCAGATGGGGGTTGTAGTCTCCGAGTGGCGGCGACCCGGTCCGTGCCCAGGGTGTCAAACTCAGTGTGTGGCAGTCTTTACAGATGTTATAGTTGTTCTTAGTGTCGACTACGCCACCCGTTGATATGCGGTCAAAAGGCCGCCGCTGCAGCAGGGTCCGCTGAGGCTGGTGGTATATGTGCAGCTGTGGTAGTATAACCCCCAACGGGAGGGGTATAGCCTCAGGGGGTCAGGTGTAGAGGATGGTGGTAGTGGTGGTGCAGTGTGGATGGTAAGAAGACTCAGAGTCGGGCTGTGCAGTTCAGGGTTTTTACTTACTGCTGTTCTGTTGGTCACTCTGGCCTTGAGTGACCGCCCGAGCCGTGCTGCGTCCACCAGGTCCTGGACTCGGCCAACCCCCAAGCAATTCTGGAGCGTGGTCCTGAGCTCCCTTTCTGACTGTCCTCTCTACTGGCCGTTCCCACCAGGGGTCCACTTATGTCCGGCTCCCTCGGGTCTCCTGTTGGGTGAACCTTCTTTGGCTTCCCTGACCCTATGCTCGGTGTGCCTTCTTAGTGGACTTGGTGAGGGGCTGCTCCACATGTAATGTCGCAGCCTCCGGTTCTTAGTTGAGGGTAGTTTCTCTCCTCCACTAATTTGGGATCCGGTTCCCTTGCGTGCCAACCCTTCACCCTTCTGGTTGTATACTGGGTTCTTGGGGTTCCTTCTTCTCCCCCTCTGGGTCCTTCTCTTCTCCTCTCTCTCTTCTCTCTGCAGGCGCTCCTGGATCTCTCTCAGGACTGACTGACCCTCTACAGAAGACTGACCCTGATCTAAGATGGTGCCCACCTTATATACTCCCTCTATGTGTGAGCTCAGGTGACCAGCACCCAATGAGCTCCTAGCCTTACCCAGACTGCTCCCCCTATCTGCCCCTACACTACTGGGATGTTCCACCCCCCTCCCACTCCAGCCAGGGACAGACACTGTCGTACCTGCACATATACTGGTGGGAGTACCGTCGGTCTGTCCCCCGGAAATGGGATGTATGTAGTGTATGCAGCTATCTGAGCTCAGTCCCACACTCCATCCTTACCCGGGAGTGGAATACCACACCTCTGGCTTGAGGTGTAATACCCCTCTAGCAACCGAGTCCTCAGGGTGCTACATTCCCCCCTGGTAAATCACAGCACGTCCTCGGGCTGTAAGAGAATAAAACATCCATAAACATACAATTTTTTTTTTTTTCATAACAACATAAACATATAAAACATTATATATATATTTCTGCAGCATAAAACTTTTTCATAATAAACATTCTTGTAAACTTTCTTGTTCCTCCGGCCACGGTGCAACTTGTGACCGGGTAAAGTGCGACAGTCTCTTGTAGAATAACACAGCTTTCCTATAAAACCGGTAGGGGGCGCCTTAAAAAGCGCAACTATATACAAGGGGAAATATGGCCGCTCTCAGTCCTCGGTCAGTGGGAATAGGGACACACGGGTTTCAGTTCAATTTGCTGGTCCCAACGGGGACTATATTTTAACTAGCAGCAGTAACAGTTCTTATACCCTGACGGGTAACTATGTACAGTCTCTTTACCGTACTTTAATGACGGCGTACTCCTGCTCCTCCTTCAGACCCGTCCGGGTCCTCTTGCTCCTCTTCACACCGCAGCTCCTCCTCCGTCAGCCGGTGTACATGGAGGGCGTAGGGTCCTTTGGCACACTTGTGCCGGGTGAACGTGACCTCGTCCCCTACATATAGGTCACGACCTCTGTGTCCCTCCGGCAGATGGGACTCCACGTCTCTTCTGGTCACAAAGACGTCGCCGGGGGTGTGGTGATCCCTGATGAAGCCCCACCCGTGCTGCAATTGAAACTTAATCACAGTCCCGGTGGTACGGGGACCATGAGCTGCACGGGGGTCTCTCCTGGTCCTGCTCTTCTGCCCTGCGCTCTGTTCCTGCAGCCGCTGCTCACGGACCCGCCTCTCTCTCCGTTCTTGCTCGAAGACTGCCAACTGCTGGCGGCAGCACTCCACACGCTCCGCTGCGGCTGCCCGAGTTTCCTGAGTGAACCCCATGAGGTCTCCTCCGGTGGGGTCCCACTCGAACTGCGCTTCTTCCAGCGGGAGCGGGGTCCTCTTAACGGGCTTCGGAGCCGGAATCAGGGGCTCGCACAGGGGCCTTGCTTTTTGGAGTTCCAGTTGGTAGTACTCCGGTGGCCATCTAAAGGGCTGCCCATCCGGGCACGTATGCTGGGCAAATAGGTCTTCACCCAGGTGTGGCGCTGTGGATGTTGAGGGCGCGGTGGTGGTAGCGGCGCCCGGGTTCGCCAGGCCTTGCGACCAGGCCTGGGGTACCCTGAACGTAAAGGGCACCGTGAAGACGGCGGCGCCCGGGGTTACTTGGCCCAGCGACCAGGCCGGTGGCTCAGTGGAGGTAGAGGGCGCTGTTGGTACTAGACCTTGCGACCAGGCCGGTGGTGTTTCCTGCTTTGCCGCGCTCAGGGTTGAGGCGCGTGACGTCACAGGGGTCGCGGCCGCGGCTTCTGCTTGAGGCCTTGTCTGGAGCGGTGACGATGCAGCGACGGGCACGGCAGGGGGAATTTCGGGCTCTGCGACGGGGAGCTGGGGCAGGCACGCGGTTTCTCGGCTCGGGGTAGTGACGTCCCCTTTACCTGCCTCCATCTGTCCAGCTCCCTTCTCGGCGCCGTCTCCGGCCTTCACTCCTCCTGCACCATCCTCAGAGGCGGTCTGTCTCCTCGTCTCGGGTGGCGTGCTTCGCTGGCGGGTTCTTGCCTGCAAGGACATCTCTCGGCTCCACTCCATCAGCGTCTCTCGCTGCACCTGGGCCATCCTCCATGCGAGGCGCTCCAGTGCGGTCCTGACCACAGGGTCGGTGCTGCCTGACTCTCCTTCCATCTCCGGGTACGACTTCTCCGGAGTCCTCTCCAGACTTCTTGTCTCCGGGTGCGCTCTCTCCAGACTCCTCCAGGCTGCACCCATCTTCGCTCTCTTGTTCTGTCTCCGCCCACATTGAAGGTGGTCCCGGGGCAACTTTGTGATTGTCAGTTCCAAGGGCAGTTCTCTCACGCTGATGGACATCTCTAGCATCACAGTCTCCGTTGGTGGGGGCGGTTTCCGCTTTTGGCGCCATTCCTTGACCTGGCCCACGATGGGAGGTGACCTCTTGCCACCCTCTGGCACGCCCATAATGGCGTCTGCTCTTCCAAGGCGGGAAATCTTCTGGAAATGGCGGGAATCGTCTCCCAGTGGCGGGAAACTCCGTGGATGGCGGGAAAAAGCTGCAGATGGCGGGCAACCGGCGGGAAACGATCCGTGATGGCGTCCCATGGCGGGGACCCTCTGGAACCGGCGGGAGACTTCTTCTTGAGGTAAATTTGAACTCTTCTTCAGGCACGCAGTACCCGGTGTTTGCGGGCACGAAATCCTGCCGACTACGCCAAAGTTGACGCGCCCCCTGGGCCAGTGCTGTTTGGGGATTACCCGGAGCCGGATCAGATGGGGGTTGTAGTCTCCGAGTGGCGGCGACCCGGTCCGTGCCCAGGGTGTCAAACTCAGTGTGTGGCAGTCTTTACAGATGTTATAGTTGTTCTTAGTGTCGACTACGCCACCCGTTGATTTGCGGTCAAAAGGCCGCCGCTGCAGCAGGGTCCGCTGAGGCTGGTGGTATATGTGCAGCTGTGGTAGTATAACCCCCAACGGGAGGGGTATAGCCTCAGGGGGTCAGGTGTAGAGGATGGTGGTAGTGGTGGTGCAGTGTGGATGGTAAGAAGACTCAGAGTCGGGCTGTGCAGTTCAGGGTTTTTACTTACTGCTGTTCTGTTGGTCACTCTGGCCTTGAGTGACCGCCCGAGCCGTGCTGCGTCCACCAGGTCCTGGACTCGGCCAACCCCCAAGCAATTCTGGAGCGTGGTCCTGAGCTCCCTTTCTGACTGTCCTCTCTACTGGCCGTTCCCACCAGGGGTCCACTTATGTCCGGCTCCCTCGGGTCTCCTGTTGGGTGAACCTTCTTTGGCTTCCCTGACCCTATGCTCGGTGTGCCTTCTTAGTGGACTTGGTGAGGGGCTGCTCCACATGTAATGTCGCAGCCTCCGGTTCTTAGTTGAGGGTAGTTTCTCTCCTCCACTAATTTGGGATCCGGTTCCCTTGCGTGCCAACCCTTCACCCTTCTGGTTGTATACTGGGTTCTTGGGGTTCCTTCTTCTCCCCCTCTGGGTCCTTCTCTTCTCCTCTCTCTCTTCTCTCTGCAGGCGCTCCTGGATCTCTCTCAGGACTGACTGACCCTCTACAGAAGACTGACCCTGATCTAAGATGGTGCCCACCTTATATACTCCCTCTATGTGTGAGCTCAGGTGACCAGCACCCAATGAGCTCCTAGCCTTACCCAGACTGCTCCCCCTATCTGCCCCTACACTACTGGGATGTTCCACCCCCCTCCCACTCCAGCCAGGGACAGACACTGTCGTACCTGCACATATACTGGTGGGAGTACCGTCGGTCTGTCCCCCGGAAATGGGATGTATGTAGTGTATGCAGCTATCTGAGCTCAGTCCCACACTCCATCCTTACCCGGGAGTGGAATACCACACCTCTGGCTTGAGGTGTAATACCCCTCTAGCAACCGAGTCCTCAGGGTGCTACATTCCCCCCTGGTAAATCACAGCACGTCCTCGGGCTGTAAGAGAATAAAACATCCATAAACATACAATTTTTTTTTTTTTCATAACAACATAAACATATAAAACATTATATATATATTTCTGCAGCATAAAACTTTTTCATAATAAACATTCTTGTAAACTTTCTTGTTCCTCCGGCCACGGTGCAACTTGTGACCGGGTAAAGTGCGACAGTCTCTTGTAGAATAACACAGCTTTCCTATAAAACCGGTAGGGGGCGCCTTAAAAAGCGCAACTATATACAAGGGGAAATATGGCCGCTCTCAGTCCTCGGTCAGTGGGAATAGGGACACACGGGTTTCAGTTCAATTTGCTGGTCCCAACGGGGACTATATTTTAACTAGCAGCAGTAACAGTTCTTATACCCTGACGGGTAACTATGTACAGTCTCTTTACCGTACTTTAATGACGGCGTACTCCTGCTCCTCCTTCAGACCCGTCCGGGTCCTCTTGCTCCTCTTCACACCGCAGCTCCTCCTCCGTCAGCCGGTGTACATGGAGGGCGTAGGGTCCTTTGGCACACTTGTGCCGGGTGAACGTGACCTCGTCCCCTACATATAGGTCACGACCTCTGTGTCCCTCCGGCAGATGGGACTCCACGTCTCTTCTGGTCACAAAGACGTCGCCGGGGGTGTGGTGATCCCTGATGAAGCCCCACCCGTGCTGCAATTGAAACTTAATCACAGTCCCGGTGGTACGGGGACCATGAGCTGCACGGGGGTCTCTCCTGGTCCTGCTCTTCTGCCCTGCGCTCTGTTCCTGCAGCCGCTGCTCACGGACCCGCCTCTCTCTCCGTTCTTGCTCGAAGACTGCCAACTGCTGGCGGCAGCACTCCACACGCTCCGCTGCGGCTGCCCGAGTTTCCTGAGTGAACCCCATGAGGTCTCCTCCGGTGGGGTCCCACTCGAACTGCGCTTCTTCCAGCGGGAGCGGGGTCCTCTTAACGGGCTTCGGAGCCGGAATCAGGGGCTCGCACAGGGGCCTTGCTTTTTGGAGTTCCAGTTGGTAGTACTCCGGTGGCCATCTAAAGGGCTGCCCATCCGGGCACGTATGCTGGGCAAATAGGTCTTCACCCAGGTGTGGCGCTGTGGATGTTGAGGGCGCGGTGGTGGTAGCGGCGCCCGGGTTCGCCAGGCCTTGCGACCAGGCCTGGGGTACCCTGAACGTAAAGGGCACCGTGAAGACGGCGGCGCCCGGGGTTACTTGGCCCAGCGACCAGGCCGGTGGCTCAGTGGAGGTAGAGGGCGCTGTTGGTACTAGACCTTGCGACCAGGCCGGTGGTGTTTCCTGCTTTGCCGCGCTCAGGGTTGAGGCGCGTGACGTCACAGGGGTCGCGGCCGCGGCTTCTGCTTGAGGCCTTGTCTGGAGCGGTGACGATGCAGCGACGGGCACGGCAGGGGGAATTTCGGGCTCTGCGACGGGGAGCTGGGGCAGGCACGCGGTTTCTCGGCTCGGGGTAGTGACGTCCCCTTTACCTGCCTCCATCTGTCCAGCTCCCTTCTCGGCGCCGTCTCCGGCCTTCACTCCTCCTGCACCATCCTCAGAGGCGGTCTGTCTCCTCGTCTCGGGTGGCGTGCTTCGCTGGCGGGTTCTTGCCTGCAGGGACATCTCTCGGCTCCACTCCATCAGCGTCTCTCGCTGCACCTGGGCCATCCTCCATGCGAGGCGCTCCAGTGCGGTCCTGACCACAGGGTCGGTGCTGCCTGACTCTCCTTCCATCTCCGGGTACGACTTCTCCGGAGTCCTCTCCAGACTTCTTGTCTCCGGGTGCGCTCTCTCCAGACTCCTCCAGGCTGCACCCATCTTCGCTCTCTTGTTCTGTCTCCGCCCACATTGAAGGTGGTCCCGGGGCAACTTTGTGATTGTCAGTTCCAAGGGCAGTTCTCTCACGCTGATGGACATCTCTAGCATCACAGTCTCCGTTGGTGGGGGCGGTTTCCGCTTTTGGCGCCATTCCTTGACCTGGCCCACGATGGGAGGTGACCTCTTGCCACCCTCTGGCACGCCCATAATGGCGTCTGCTCTTCCAAGGCGGGAAATCTTCTGGAAATGGCGGGAATCGTCTCCCAGTGGCGGGAAACTCCGTGGATGGCGGGAAAAAGCTGCAGATGGCGGGCAACCGGCGGGAAACGATCCGTGATGGCGTCCCATGGCGGGGACCCTCTGGAACCGGCGGGAGACTTCTTCTTGAGGTAAATTTGAACTCTTCTTCAGGCACGCAGTACCCGGTGTTTGCGGGCACGAAATCCTGCCGACTACGCCAAAGTTGACGCGCCCCCTGGGCCAGTGCTGTTTGGGGATTACCCGGAGCCGGATCAGATGGGGGTTGTAGTCTCCGAGTGGCGGCGACCCGGTCCGTGCCCAGGGTGTCAAACTCAGTGTGTGGCAGTCTTTACAGATGTTATAGTTGTTCTTAGTGTCGACTACGCCACCCGTTGATTTGCGGTCAAAAGGCCGCCGCTGCAGCAGGGTCCGCTGAGGCTGGTGGTATATGTGCAGCTGTGGTAGTATAACCCCCAACGGGAGGGGTATAGCCTCAGGGGGTCAGGTGTAGAGGATGGTGGTAGTGGTGGTGCAGTGTGGATGGTAAGAAGACTCAGAGTCGGGCTGTGCAGTTCAGGGTTTTTACTTACTGCTCTTCTGTTGGTCACTCTGGCCTTGAGTGACCGCCCGAGCCGTGCTGCGTCCACCAGGTCCTGGACTCGGCCAACCCCCAAGCAATTCTGGAGCGTGGTCCTGAGCTCCCTTTCTGACTGTCCTCTCTACTGGCCGTTCCCACCAGGGGTCCACTTATGTCCGGCTCCCTCGGGTCTCCTGTTGGGTGAACCTTCTTTGGCTTCCCTGACCCTATGCTCGGTGTGCCTTCTTAGTGGACTTGGTGAGGGGCTGCTCCACATGTAATGTCACAGCCTCCGGTTCTTAGTTGAGGGTAGTTTCTCTCCTCCACTAATTTGGGATCCGGTTCCCTTGCGTGCCAACCCTTCACCCTTCTGGTTGTATACTGGGTTCTTGGGGTTCCTTCTTCTCCCCCTCTGGGTCCTTCTCTTCTCCTCTCTCTCTTCTCTCTGCAGGCGCTCCTGGACCTCTCTCAGGACTGACTGACCCTCTACAGAAGACTGACCCTGATCTAAGATGGTGCCCACCTTATATACTCCCTCTATGTGTGAGCTCAGGTGACCAGCACCCAATGAGCTCCTAGCCTTACCCAGACTGCTCCCCCTATCTGCCCCTACACTACTGGGATGTTCCACCCCCCTCCCACTCCAGCCAGGGACAGACACTGTCGTACCTGCACATATACTGGTGGGAGTACCGTCGGTCTGTCCCCCGGAAATGGGATGTATGTAGTGTATGCAGCTATCTGAGCTCAGTCCCACACTCCATCCTTACCCGGGAGTGGAATACCACACCTCTGGCTTGAGGTGTAATACCCCTGTAGCAACCGAGTCCTCAGGGTGCTACACTTGTAATTATGAATGCACTGAAGAAAAAAAACAACATATAAATGTTTAGTTACTCTTTAGTGAAGGGAAGGTCAAGTCAGTATCCTGCTTTTCCCCAGTACTATAAATATGTTATTCAACAACCATTTTAGAAGAAATAACCAAGCCTCAGCATGTGACTATGGTGTTTAGGGGGCCATATTTATTGAACAACTCATCACATTTGTGTGCCACTGTAAACACTCAAAGGCGTTGACCATTTTATAAAAAATAGAGAGTATAAATAAACATGTGCCAGAATAAAAAATCCTAAAAACCCTCTTATCTTTTTAACTACACCATCCCAGTTGTATGCTCCCCGCTGCCAATGAATCTGACTATATTGAGGCACTGAGCAATTTAAGTGCTGCTGCTGCGGAGGAGGATACAGACAGAAAAGCGATCACTTTCTAAATCCTATGGCTACCATCATACTCAGCATAGCGAGTGCTATAAATGCAGCAGCTTCTACTGTTCACACATCAGATCCACAGGCAGCAGGGGGCCTAGCGCGGAGGGGTTTCAATAAAAAAAAGAGAGGGGTTGCAGTTCTACATGCCAGTCTGTAACGTTTTTGAGAATTCTTCAGAAAGTTTCCAACCCTTTTAAACCTCATGTTACAAATACGTCTGAAATAATCAAGTGCAACAGTTTCTGAGAACCTGTACAGCATGGATAACCTTAGGTACATTTTTCAAGTCCTTGCAATAACATCATTAGATAAAGTTCTTATAAAAATACAATCAATTTGTTTATATCCAGTAGACATACATTTATTAATGACCTGGGAAAACAGCCTCGTGCAAGTATTATATCATTGCTTTGTCAGAGTGGGAAAACAATGCACAATCCAATAAAATCTATAACAGTTTGCCCAAAGTTAAAATATCAATGTGTAAAATATTATCTCATAAAACAGAAACCGTAAAGAGGTTCTTTTTATTCTCATGGTGATTTTGACGTTTCCTGAAAATCAAAGAAAAGATCTTTAAATAATTAAATAAAGGCAAGTGAAAGAACAGTCCAGAAGGAGAAAGAAGCAGATTTCGCTAATAATATTTGTTACAAAATATATCTTCTCTTGTACTATTGATTTATGGAGAAAAAAATTAAAACCACAGTTGCTCTTTAAAATAGTGATGTGCACTAATCCAAAAATATTTTTCCTTCAATTTGCGCTATAGCCTCTTTCAGTTGTTCGCTTATGAATATGCAATCTTTACATGTGCCTATCTCCTCCCTTGCCAGTATCCGCGGTAATCACACTGCACTCTTATGACATTTGAGTGCAGTCCGATGTTTTACACGCACCCATAGACTTGTATAGGATGCAATCGCAGCATGCTGAGATTGTTCACTCATGCCGATTCAGCATGAGAAAATAATCACAGTTCTGAGTTCTGCTCAATAGAATAACACTGATCCGAGTGCTATGCAATGTTTTATCACATAATACTCAGCCGTGTTATACAGTCGCGTCACTTCGGCCTTACTTGTATACAATAATTCGACATTGCGTGATACAATTACAGTTTCCTGTTCAAGATGGATGCTGTGAATCATTTTTAAACATCTTTTTTTTCCCTGACACTCATGCGTGTGTAAAGTGACCGCGGGCAGTAGCCATGGCCAAGCTGCTGCTTCATAATGCCCTGGCACTTTACAGGAAAAGATACGTCCATGCAGGGTGATGGTAAATTGAGGGCCTTGCATGCAGGCCACCTGTAGTCGATGGTATTGGCTGGTCACGGCCACGAATTCCACAGATTAAGAAAAGAGACTTCCGCTCAAACATGGGAACTTTACTGAACTGGATAAGGGTTATGTACAAGGGATAATACAGTCTTAAGCACGTTTCCTTCACATTGAAAAGCATTTTCACACACATGGTTTCCTTCCATTGTAATCTACTCCAGGGCCGGTGAAGCACACTGTTTCGCCCTACTTCTCCACAGCACACCTTCTACGCCACAGTCCTGATCAGCAAGTTTCTCCCACTTCAGTCAGCGGTTCCCCATCCTAATACTATGAATGCCCTGGATCTATCGCTCAGGACCCCCACTAGTCCCATGCTCTCAGTACTCTTTAGGTCCATTACCTTCAGCCCTTGCAAGCTCTTGGGTATCTCGTGGCACGTTGTCCTATCCAAGGACCCCCTTTAAGTTTGAAGGCCACTCTGTCTCACCAGTAATTCTCTGCAGGATCACACTATCCCTGTCTGTACATCTCTTTATGCTGTGAATCACCCCTTGGCAGCATTGCACACTTGTTACTTCTTCAGACTTTAACTCCTATCTGACTCTAACCAGGAAACACAGTCCTTTCCCTATCACTAATCCCTCCCCCTTTGGGCTAATCCCAACATTTAACTACGTCTGACCCTGCTGTCGCTGGGCAGGACTCCGGTACATTACACAATATGCATTAACAATACTTACTCTATCACATCCAGTGGCATACCTAGAGTCTGATGGGCCCCGATGCAAGATTTGGACCCCCCCCCAGCTTGAATATATTTTAATATATATATATGTAGTGTGGCAGGTTGACTTGCTTGGCTGCTTCCGGAAGTAGGCTCGGGAACCGGGTTTTCTCTGCAGGCTTTATTATATGGCATAAAGCCCTGCAGCCCCATCAAAAATAAACCCGTCCTTAGTGGCAAAAAAAAAAAAAAAAGATAAACGATAGCACAGTCCATATGTATGTGTGCGGTTCGCTCACACAGGTTATGTCCAGCCTTCAGCTCTTCTCTGAGCTATGGCAGACCAGTCTGGAGACCTTACCTCTCCTAACACAACACAGAGAAAGTAAAACAGGACTGAACATTTAAAGCTTGCTCAGCCACACCCTGAGGTGGAGATATGGGGAATAACTTCCCTCCCATCTCTACGTCATTCCCATAAAATCACACCCTTTAAAAGAGGTAACCGCCAGCATATAACATGCTGGCAGAAATTAAGTAGGTCTCAGTTCACACAGGAAAGCATCCTGAGTGACACATACCTCCCCTCGCATGACTCTGTCACATTTCCACCCCCTCTGTCCAAAGCCGGGGGTTTGGGCACCTTCAGACACCAAGCAGAAAATTTTGGAGAGGGCCTCAGATTAGCGTGTAACTTCCCGGGTCTACGCTCTATGTGAAAATTAAAGTCTTGGAGACCTAAGAACCACCTAGTTACTCAGCACCTAGTTACTCATGCATTCTTACCCTTTTTTTACCTCAACCATCTCAAAGGGGCATGGTCTGACACCAATTTAAACTTTTGGCCAATTAGGTAATATCTTAGCGTGTCTATGGCCCATTTTATGGCTAAGCATTCTTTCTCCACATTGGCATAATTCTCACAGGACGAGAGCTTCCAGCTCATACACAGGATGGGATGCTCTTCCCCATTTATCTCCTGTTACAGCAGAGCTCCTAGGCCAACTTCTGAGGCATCTATCTGGAGCCCCAACTCTTTAATAAAGTCTGGTGCGACCAGGACTGGCTGCTTACAGAGTGTCTGCTTCAGCTGTTGGAACGCCATCTAGGTTTCAACCATCCATTTAGCCATCGTTGATTTTGTGCCTTTTAGAAGGTCTGTCAGTGGTGCGGCAATCATAGCAAAATTTGGGATAAACCGCCGGTAATATCCTACAATTCCAAAAAACGCTCTCACCTGCTTCTTGGAAAGCGGTTGCGGACAGTTCTGAATTGCTTCAATCTTATTGACCTGTGGCTTAATTTCGCCTCTCCCGACAACGTAGTCTAAGTACTTGGCCTCCTCCTTCCCCATGGCACATTTTCTCGGATTTATCATACATCCTGCCTCCCTTAGAGCATCCAGAATTGCCTGTACCTTTGGCAGATGACTAGCCCAGTCTGGGCTAAAGATGAGAATGTCATCAAGGTAGGCTGCGGCATACTTCTTATGTGGGCAGAGGATCAGATCCATGGCCTTTTGGAAGGTGGCTGGTGTTCCCTGCAGTCCGAAAGGCATTCAGGTGTATTGGAAGCACCCATCAGGTTTTGAGAAAGCTGTTTTCTCCTGGGGACATAAGGATCTGCCAGTAGCCCTTCGTCAAATCGAGGGTGGTAATTAGAGATGAGCGGTGTTCGACTAGAACTGGTCGCCATTCCCAAATTCGAGCTGTTTTGGGCAGTGTTCGAGTCGTTCAGCGAATGCGAATAATTTGCAAAAAATTCGGCTGTTCGAGGTTATGTTCGATAACTGTTTGTGCGCCAAAAGCGTAACTGGATTTTTTCACATCATGCAGGGATTGTCTGCCACTCACTGTAATGTCACAGCCATGGTGGTTGTGGCATTACAGTGGTTGCCCAAATAGATGGGAACAGTGCTCACAGTGAAACATGAAAAGCCGGCAATTCAGCAGCGGCATACACCGGTACCCGACAATTTAGAACAGAAAGAATAGAGCATCACACATAGATTAGATAGATAGAAACATGTCAGTCACATATATAAGAAGTACAGTGACAGTGTTGGTTACTGTACTTGTTATTTAGTGTTAAAATAAAGTATTTATTAAAAAAAAAAAATAGTGTTTTCATGCACCCGTCTCTTTAAAAAAGCCGGCCGGCAATTCTTCAGCGGCATACATCGGTACCCGACAATTTAGAACAGAAAGAATAGAGCATCACACATAGATTAGATAGATAGAAACATGTCAGTCACATATATAATAAGTACAGTGATAGTGTTGATTACTGTACTTGTCATTTAGTGTTAAAATAAAGGATTTATTAAAAAAAAAATTGGCGTGGGGTTCCCCGTAATTTTAATCTCTAGCGAAGGTTAAGCAGACGGCTGGGGCAGATGTTTGAAACCTGGGAAGGGTGTAATACCCACGGAGGTTCCCAGGCTACTAAAATCAACCCCCAGCTGAATACCTAGCCTTTACTAGCTATTAAAATGGGGGACCCCAAAAAAAATGACGTGGGGTCCCCCCTATTTTAATAGCTAGCAAAGGCTAGGCAGACAGCTGGGGGCTGATATTAATAGCCCAGGAATGGTGCCATGAATATTGGCCCCCTCCCAGGCTAGAAACACCAGCCGTCAGCAACCCCAGAAATGGTGCATCCATAGGATGCGCCAATTCTGGCACTTATCCTCGCTCTTCCCACTGCCCTGTAGCGGTGGCAGTGGGGTAATAGGGCTGGGGTTGATGTCAGCTTATAATGCCAGCTGACATCAAGCCCAGGTTAGTAACGGAGAGGCATCTATAAGACACCCCCATTACTAACCCCATAGTCAAAGTTAAAAAAAAACACAAACACCCAGAATAAAGTCCTTTAATTGAAATAAACACACAATTTAATGTTCTAAATTAAGCCATACTTACCATCACGCCCATTCCAGCTGAAGCCAATGTCTTCTGCAATAAAAGTAAAATAATAAACCAATCTCATCCTTACCTTTCCATGGTTCCCAGGACGGCTCCAGCTCTGCTACATTCACATGACAGGCTGGATCGCAGCTGAAAGCTGCCATCCAGCTTGCCATGCCGCAGACACTGAGAAGCGCAGGCATGCTTGCGCTCCTCAGTGTCTGGCTGTGACGGCATCCAGATGAGCTGAGTTCATGTCCAATGAACTCAGCTCACCTCATGTACGTCACTGACAGCGTGAGAGAATTCTCCTGCACATGCGGTGAGCGTGAGAGAATTCTCCTGCGCATGCGGTGAGTGCAGGAGAATTCTCCCACGCTGTCAGTGATGTGCATGAGGTGAGCTGAGTTCATTGGACATGAACTCGGCTCATCTGGATGCCGTCACAGCCAGACACTGAGGAGCGCAAGCATGCCTGCGCTTCTCAGTGTCTGCGACATGACAAGCTGGATGGCAGCTTTCAGCTGCGATCAGCCTGTCATGTGAATGTAGCAGAGCTGGAGCTGTCCTGGGAACCATGGAAAGGTAAGGATGAGATTGATTTATTATTTTACTTTTATTGCGGAAGACATTGGCTTCAGCTGGAATGGGCGTGATGGTAAGTATGGTTTAATTTAGAACAATAAAGAATTGTGTGTTTATTTCAATTAAAGGACTTTATTCTGGGTGTTTGTGGGTGTTTGTGTTTTTTTTTAACTTTGACTATGGGGTTAGTAATGGGGGTGTCTTATAGACGCCTCTCCATTACTAACCTGGGCTTGATGTCAGCTGGCATTATAAGCTGACATCAACCCCAGCCCTATTACCCCACTGCCACCGCTACAGGGCAGTGGGAAGAGCGAGGCTAAGTGCCAGAATTGGCGCATCCTATGGATGCGCCATTTCTGGGGTGGCTGACGGCTGGTGTTTCTAGCCTGGGAGGGGGCCAATATTCATGGCACCCTTCCAGGGCTATTAATATCAGACCCCAGCTGTCTGCCTAGCCTTTGCTAGCTATTAAAATAAGGGTGACCCCACGTCATTTAATAGCAAGTAAAGGCTAGGTATTCAGCTGGGGGCTGATATTAGTAGCCTGGGAAGCTCCATGGGTATTACCCCCTTCCCAGGCTTCAAACATCTGCCCCAGCCGTCTACTTAACCTCTGCTAGAGACTAAAATTACGGGGGAACCCCACACCAATTTTTTTTTTAATAAATCCTTTATTTTAACAATAAATGACAAGTACAGAAATCAACACTATCACTTTTTACTTATTATATATGTGACTGACATGTTTCTATCTATCTAATCTATGTGTGATGCTCTATCTTTCTGTTCTAAATTGTCGGGTACCGACGCTGAATTGCTGGCCGTCTTTTTTAAAGAGACGGTGCATGAAAACATTATTATTTTTTTTAATAAATCCTTTAACACTAAATGGCAAGTACAGTAACCAACACTGTCACTGTACTTCTTATATATGTGACTGACATGTTTCTATCTATCTAATCTATGTGTGATGCTCTATTCTTTCTGTTCTAAATTGTCGGGTACCGATGCTGAATTGCCGGCCGGCTTTTTTAAAGAGAGTGTCTTCTGAGCAGTTTGTCAGCTTTTGGACACCTTTGAAGGTGTTTTCTATGTGTTTTTAGTTGCCATTGGTTTTAATGGTGTTCGACGGTGTTCGACAATGTTCTAAGGTGTTCGACGAACAGTTCCACGAACATCCCGGTGTTCAACAAACCGAACCCGAACACTACGGGGCTGGCTCAACACTAGTGGTAATATATTTTGCAGGTCCAAGCCTCTCAATGAGTTTATCGACGCGGGGCATCGGGTATGCATCACACTTGGAAACCTCATTCTGCCTGCGGTAGTATTTACAAAATCTCCACTCCCCGTCGGGCTTTGGCACGAGAACGATGGGACTCGACCATCCGCTCTTCAATTCCTCTATCACGCCGAGCACCAGCATCCTCTTCACCTCAGCTGAGATTACCTCATGGCGGACTTTAGGAATCCTATAGGGTTTGAGGTTTACCCTAACATGTGCTTCCGTCAGCACATCATGTTCGACCACCTCCGTATGCCGTGGCAACTTTGAGAACAGGTCACGGTTCCGTTGCAGCAACTCTCTACATTGTTGTTTCTGTGCCGGAGATAGTGTCTCTGCTATTGTGACGTCCTCGACTTTGGCTTTCGGACTGGCTCCCAAACAAGAGGCCCCAGCATTTCCCGATCTCGCCATGACTTGAGCAAGTTCACATTGTACTCTTGTTGTGGCTTTTTTCGACCAGGCTGGTGAACTTTGTAGTTCACTTCGCTGGGTTTCTCCCCCACCTCATACGGGCCTTGCCACTTGACCAGGAACTTGCTCTCGACAGTGGGAATAAGCACCAGTATGTGATCCCCAGGCTGGAACTGTCTAAGCCTCGCTGACTGGCTATAGACCCTTGCCTGGGCCACTTGTGCTTGGAAGAGATGAGCCTTCACAATAGGCATCACTTTCGCCATCCTCTCCTGCACTTGGGTGACATGTTCTATGATGCTCTGGTGGTGCGTAACCTTGGCTTCCCAGGTTTCCTTGGCAATATCCAGGAGCCCTCGGGGATGTCGTCTGTACAAAGGCTCAAACGGGGAGAAACCTGTAGAGGCTTGTGGGACCTCTCTTACCTTTTTGAGCATTGCTTTAAAGGTTTTATTAAAGTGCTCCACCAGGCCGTCTTTCTGCAGATGGTAAAGAGGTTCGCAGCTGGGTAATCTGAAGGACTTTACACAGCTCCCTCATTACCTTGCTCATGAACGGGGTTCCTTGGTCCATTAGAATCTCCTTCGGCAGTCTGCTCCTGGCAAATATATGGACAAGTTCCCGGGCGATGCTCCTACTCGACGAGTCCCTCAGTGGTACCGCTTCCGGGTAAAAGGTCGCATAGTCCATGACCACGAGGATGTATCGGTGGCCCCGGGACGATTTGACTAAGGGCCCCACTAGGTCCATGCCATTCCTCTCAAAGGGGATTTCTATCACAGGTAGGGGGATTAAAGGACTATGGAAGTGGGAGGAGGGCGCGGTTATCTGGCTGGTGAGGCAGGATCTACAATAGTTCAGGATCTCCCGGTAACACCCTGGCCAGTAATACCTCCACAATATCCTCTCCTGAGTTTTCTCGACCCCCAGGTGTCCCCCCAGAACATGGGAATGGGCCATATCTAATACCCTCTGTCGGTATGGCCCTGGAACTAATAGCTGCTCCACTATTTCATCACCCCTTGGTTTGGTCACCCAATACAATGACTCCCCCTGAACTGCGAAGTGTGGGTTCCTGCTGTCTGCCCCCGGCTCTTGAGCAACCCCATAACAGACAGTGTGTAGTATCGGCGTCTCTGCCCCCTGACAGGCAGAGACGCCGTCCCTCTTACCGCCGCGCTCCCCGCCGGCGCTCCTGCTTCTGCTGCTGCCGGCGTGCGCAGCATCCTGGGCACTGTGGTTAGGGCGCACGCGTGCTCCCTCCCTCTTAAAGGGGCCGCGTGCGCCATCCTAAGGGGTCCCCAGCCAATGGCCGGACGACCTCTCATATAAAAGGCACCTCCTCCAAAATGGAGATGCCCATGCAAGGTTGTAGCTTTGTGTGTAAAACTCTGCTTCAGCCCTCAGGTCCCACTGCTAGCCTGACTACTAGTACCGTCCACCAGCCTGTCTACCAGTCCAGTCTGCCAGCCTGACTACCAGTCCAGTCTGACAGCCTGTCTACCAGTCCAGTCCGCCAGCCTGACTACCAGTCCAGTCCGCAAGCCTGACTACCAGTTCAGTCTGCCAGCCTAACTACTAGTCCAGTCCGCCAGCCTGACTACCAGTCCAGTCCATCAGCCTGACTACCAGTCCTGTCCGCCAGCCTGACTACCAGTCCTGTCCGTCAGCTTGTCTACTCTCCAGCCCGACAGTCTGTCTACAGTCCAGTCCGCCAGTCTGTCTATGGGCCCGGCCCACCTGCTTACCTGGAAGCACCTGCTTGTTACCTGCCGTGCCTACCTGTCAGTCTACCTGGAGGCTCCTGCTTGTTACCTGCCGTGCCTACCAGCCAGCCTACCTGGAGGCTCCTGCTTGTTACCTGCCGTGTCTGCCAGTCCGTCTACCCGGATCACCCATCAGCCTGCCTGCCATGCTCATCTGCTGTACCGGTCAGCCCCTGCCTTCTAACCCGTGGGAGTCACCTGCTTTCATACAAGGTCTGGCCCAGAGTAGCACCTGGTCCCTCTGCTCGGTCCTTTCCTGGTCACGGAGTCGATTGAGCAGCTGTACGACCTTGGTCAGTCCGAGTTGATACCTAGTTACGCCCCTCTGGTCCCTCCTTGCACCGCAGCACAGAGGTTCCACCACCCGGATCCGTAACAGTTTGCACGGGCCGTGGAACCCGGTGGCCCCCAGCCCCCTTCGCTTGCTGACCAGTACCAGGAGGTTTTTCGTCAGAGATCCCAACAGGAAACCATCCTGACCTACCTGCGGTCTGTTAACTCTCGCCTGGACACGCTGTCTGTTCCACCTGTGCCCACCTCAAGTCGAGCGACACCCACTCCAGCAGCGCCTCTGCCTACCAATACCATGGCATCCAGCTCAGGACCCCGGCTTTCTGCGCCTCCTCGTTTTGGAGGTGACCCCGTCCTATGTCGAGGCTTTCTGAACCAGTGCACGCTGCACTTTGAACTTCTGCCACATCAGTTTTCCTCTGACCAGGCCAAGGTGGCATTCATCACGTCTCACCTCACCGGGGAAGCATTGTCATGGCTAAACCCTCTATGGGAGAGAGGGGATTCCCTGGTGTCCGATCTTCCGGCTTCCCTCACTGCCTTCTGGAGGGTCTTCGATGAACCCGGGCGAAGGATTTCTACTGCCTCCTCATTACCTTGTCTCCGCCAAGGGAGTCTCACTGTAGGCCAGTATGCCATACGGTTCCGTACCCTCTCTTCTGAGCTTGCCTGGGACAACGAGGCCCTAGTGTCCACCTTCTGGGAGGGTCTTTCCGGTCGGATTAAGGACGAGTTAGCCGGCTGGGTTACCACCATGGATGACCTGGTGTTACTAGCTACCCGGATTGACATCTGTTTTCTAGAACGTGCTAAGGAGACTACCCGGGAGAGAAGATTTCCTCATCTTGCTCCTGTTTTCCAGAAACCGGCTTCCCAACAAGCAACTCTCCGGACACGCTCGCCCGAACCTATGCAGATCGACCAAGATGGTCAAGTCTCGCCAAGAAACACGCCAAGCCGAGGGGAGCTGTTTCTACTGTGGTAGTAAGGAGCACCTGATCCGTTCCTGTCCGGTGTCTAGGACCACTTGGAAAGGTCGTTCTAGGCAAGAGTAAATCCTCTCCATTCTTGACTTTGTCCGTCTCTATCTTCTGTGGAGAGAACGGCTTCTTTGAAACTGCACATCTGGATTCCGGAGCCGCTGGGAACCTCATTACCCAGTCCCTTGTAGAGAAGTATCAGATTCCTACCAAACCTCTGGCTGAACCATTAGCAGTAGCTTCCGTGGATGGAAGACTCCTTCTGGTGACCATCTTGCTCGTCACAGAGCCCGTAACCCTGCAGGTGGGAATGCTGCACTCAGAGAGGATCTCCTTCCATGTGCTTTCCGGACTCTCTCACCCCCTTTTGATAGGTCTACCCTGGCTAGAGAGACATGAACCCGTTCTGAATTGGCAATCTGATGAGGTGCTCCATTGGGGGCAGGATTTCCATGAGACCTGCCTGGTTCCGGTTCACCCGGCTCGACCTCCATCTACTCCGGCTAATTTACCTGGTCTACCGGCACCTTACTGGTCCTATGCTGATGTCTTCGACAAGAAAGAGGCAGAGACACTGCCTCCTCATAGGCCAAATGATTGCCCTATCGACCTGGTACCAGGTGCCACTCCACCCCGTGGGCGTATTTACCCGTTGTTGTTGGCTGAAACCCGGGCCATGTCGGAGTACATCGAAGAAAATCTGGCTAGGGAATTCTTCCTCCCCGGCTGGAGCCACATTCTTCTTCGTAAAAAAGAAAGACGGTGCACTACGTCCCTGTATCGATTATAGAGGACTCAACCAAATTACTATCAAAAACAAATACCCCCTGCCGCTCATCTCTGAGCTGTTCGACAGCCTTAAAGGCGCGAAGATCTTCACCAAGCTCGATCTTCGTGGGGCGTATAACTTGGTCCGGATCCGCCAAGGAGACGAGTGGAAGACGGCATTCAATACCCGGGACGGTCACTATGAATACCGCGTGATGCCCTTCGGTCCCTGTAATGCTCCCGCCGTCTTCCAAGAATTAGTTAATGACATCTTCCGTGACCTCTTATATTCTTGCGTAGTGGTGTACCTGGATGACATCTTGATCTTCTCTCCGGATCTTCCTACACACCGGAGGGATGTTCGTCAGGTGCTGCTTAGGCTCAGGCAGAATCACCTATATGCAAAATTTGAGAAATGCCTCTCCGAGCAGACCTCTCTTCCGTTCCTGGGCTATATTATCTCTAAGACAGGTCTATGGATGGACCCCGGGAAGGTCTCTGCCGTCTTAAAGTGGCCCCATCCGGCGGGGTGGAAGGCGATTCATTGATTCCTGGGCTTCGCTAACTATTACCGTCTCTTCATCTTACATTTCTCTTCCCGGACTACTCCCATCTCTGCGCTCACCCAAAAGGGAGCAAATCATAACGAATGGCCGTCCGAAGCGGAGGAGGCCTTCATCTCCTTAAAACAAGCCTTCTCTTCTGCCCCTGTGCTGCACCGTCCGGATAGCAACAAACAGTTCTTTCTGGACTTTGATGCTTCCTTTTCCGGAGCCGGAGCGGTGCTCACCCAGAAATCTTCATCCGGGAGAATGGTAACCTGCGGCTTCTTCTCCAAGCTCTTCTCCTCGTCTGAGCGCAACTACTCCATAGGAGACCGAGAACTGCTAGCCATCAAGTTGGCGCTGGAGGAGTGGCGTTACCTGCTAGAGGGGGCTCTGCACCCAGTGGTCATCTATACTGACCACAAAAACCTGGCATATCTACAGAATGCCCAAAGACTCAATCCGCGTCAGGCACGGTGGCCTTTGTTCTTCGCCCGCTTCAACTTTACCCTACATTACCGCCCGGCGGACAAGAACGTTAAAGCCAACGCCTTGTCCCGATTAGAGATGAGCGTTGTTCTACTCGAACTGTTCGCCAATCTCAAATTCGAGCTGTTTTGGGCGGTGTTCGAGCCGTTCGGCGAACACGAACAATTTGAGAAAAATTCGGCTGTTCGAGGTTATGTTCGATAACTGTTCGTGCACCAAAATCATAACTGGATTTTTTCTCAGTAATGATGAAAATTAATGTTAATACGCAGTTTGAGTGTACAGCGGGGTGGGGGGAGGGGCAGGGGATGGATCTCTGCAGGAACAATGAAGATGTCCATTTTTTTTTTCTCTTTCCCGCATTTACAGTGGGGAGGTGCAATCTGTCAGCCTATCAGCAGCGCACACACGGAGCGAAGTGCTTTTTTTCACACAAGCAAGGGCATGTGTCATTGGCAGTGTATGTCACATGTCCTTGCCCTATAAGACCAAGCCATTTTCCCCGTCGCCACCATTTTCTCACTCCTGCAGCTGCGTGTTAGACGGCACCGCTGTTGCTGTGTGCGCTATACCTTGTTAATTTCAAGCCAATTTTCGCACAAATCTACAGATAGCTTGGGAGTAGGGAATAGTTGTGATTTCAGTCCATTTAAGGACTAGGTTACAGCATTTCCTACGACTTTTATCAGGAAGGTCTGTGCTCTTAAATAGATAGATTGTGGGAGTAAAGACTAATTGTAATTGGAGTCCTTTTCAGGACTAGGTTACATCAGTTCCTATCAGTTTTTGCCAGGCAGGTCTGTGCCAGTGCTGTGCAAGTTTTTTTCACAGCATTTGGCTGAATCTAGCAAAGCTAATCCTTTTTGGCCTATTGCAGAGTGTGTTAGTCAGTGGAGTAGCCTATCTGTGTTGCAAGATATACCACCTGTGTATAGAATACCAATTTTTTTACTGCACCTAGTGAAGTAAAATCTTTTGGGCATAGCATCATTCTATTAGTCCATCTATACTGACCTCCATCAGGTTGCAAATTGAATATAATTTTTTTCTGCATCTAGCTCTGAAAAAATATTGGGCTTCTAGCTGTGTGTGGGACTTGTTGTATTAGTCCATCTATACTGACCTCCATCAGGTTGCAAACTGAATATATTTTTTTCTGCATCTACCTCTGAAAAAATATTGGGCTTCTAGCTGTGTGTGGGACTTGTTCTATTAATCCATCTATACAGACCTCCATCAGGTTGCAAACTGAATATATTTTTTTCTGCATCTACCTCTGAAAAAATATTGGGCTTCTAGCTGTGTGTGGGACTTGTTGTATTAGTCCATCTATACTGACCTCCATCAGGTTGCAAACTGAATATATATTTTTCTGCATCTACCTCTGAAAAAATATTGGGCTTCTAGCTGTGTGTGGGACTTGTTCTATTAATCCATCTATACAGACCTCCATCAGGTTGCAAACTGAATATATTTTTTTCTGCATCTACCTCTGAAAAAATATTGGGCTTCTAGCTGTGTGTGGGACTTGTTGTATTAGTCCATCTATACTGACCTCCATCAGGTTGCAAACTGAATATATTTTTTTCTGCATCTACCTCTGAAAAAATATTGGGCTTCTAGCTGTGTGTGGGACTTGTTCTATTAATCCATCTATACAGATCTCCATCAGGTTGCAAACTGAATATATTTTTTTCTGCATCTACCTCTGAAAAAATATTGGGCTTCTAGCTGTGTGTGGGACTTGTTGTATTAGTCCATCTATACTGACCTCCATCAGGTTGCAAACTGAATATATTTTTTTCTGCATCTACCTCTGAAAAAATATTGGGCTTCTAGCTGTGTGTGGGACTTGTTGTATTAGTCCATCTATACTGACCTCCATCAGGTTGCAAACTGAATATATTTTTTTCTGCATCTACCTCTGAAAAAATATTGGGCTTCTAGCTGTGTGTGGGACTTGTTCTATTAATCCATCTATACAGACCTCCATCAGGTTGCAAACTGAATATAATTTTTTTCTGCATCTAGCTCTGAAAAAATATTTGGCCTTCTAGCAGTGTGTGGGACTTGTTCTATTAGTCCACCTATACTGACCTCCATCAGGTTGCAAATTCAAAATAAATTTTTGTCTGCATCTAGCTCTGAAAAAATATTTGGCCTTCTAGCAGTGTATGGGACTTTGTCTATTAGTCCATCTATACTGACCTCCATCAGGTTGCAAACTGAATATATTTTTTTTCTGCATCTACCTCTGAAAAAATATTGGGCTTGTAGCTGTGTGTGGGACTTGTTCTATTAATCCATCTATACAGACCTCCATCAGGTTGCAAACTGAATAAAAAAAATTTCTGCATCTACCTCTGAAAAAATATTTGGGCTTCTAGCTGTGTGTGGGACTTGTTCTATTAGTCCATCTATACTGACCTCCATCAGGTTACAAATTGAATATAATTTTTTTCTGCATCTAACCCAGCCAATAGTTTTGGCCTAATACCACAGTTTGGCCACTCAGCTCTGCTCGGTTCCCATCCATTGTTTTTTTGTGCAAACAACTCCAGAGTTGTGAATTAGTTAACCACCAAAATGAGTGGAAAAAGGCCTGCTGCTGGTGGAAAGGGGAATAGGAGTGTTGGGAAGGGGAAAAAAGGTTGTGTCCGTGGGGTAGGTGTTAAAGCAACAGTAACATCTGCAGAAGAAAGACCATCTTCCAGCCAAACTAAAATGTCTACTTCTTTTAGCGGACAATGTGATAAGATCCCTTTCTTACGGCCACGCCAATCGCTACAAATTCCAGATGAGGCACAAATACAGCAGGTGCTTCAACGGATATCAAGTGCTCCTTTAAGTGGGCTCTCCTCCACATCAACTTCAACATCACAAATACTCCAGTCCTCAAAGGTGTCACCCCAATCGCACTTGCTTCCTCACAGCTCCCAAATCTCCAGCTGCCCGTCTGAGTCTGAGCTAGAACAGATGGTTGAGTCTGCAGAGCTGTTTACTCATACTATAGCCTGGGAATCAGAGGTCGACTCCAGCGCTTCTGTGAATCCAGACGAGGAAATGATCTGCACTGATGCCCAGAATCTTTATGAGTCGGATCCAGGACCAGACGCAGAAGGTTCTGACCATAATGTAGACCCTCATTCCCAAACTGTAACTCCTGTTGGTGGAGACAATGAGGAAGACGATGATAAGACTCAAATACCTGATTGGAGCGACAACTTTAGTTTTTTGTCAGGGCAGGAACAGGTTGGCTCTGAGGACGACGGGTGTGATAACGCACAGGGTGATGATGATGAGGTTGGAGATCCCACTTACTGTCAACCCACAGTCAGCCAAGAGATGAGGTCAGCAGAGGAGGTGGAGGAAGATGCTAGTGACGACGAGGTCAGGTTGCGCCTTCCTGGACAGAGACGTAGTACTGGAAGCACGTCAACAACTGCATCCTCAAACACAACTCTGCCTCTCACCACAAGTCGTGGTGGCTCTTCAGGTCGCATGGGTGCTAAGCCGTGCATATCCTGGGCATTTTTTCAGATCGATAAAGATGACCCAATTCGTGTTATCTGTAACATTTGTCAGCAAAAGCTAAGTAGAGGCCAAAAAATACATAGTTTGAGTACTTCAAGCATGAACCGGCACATGGACATGAAGCATAAGTTGCAGTGGGAAGCTCAGTGTGCTACAATGCGGCCTAGCCGGCCGGGCCAACCACCGTCTGCCATATCTTGTGCATCCGCGGCCTCTTCATCCTCTGTGACTGGGGGGACAGCAGTCACACCTGTTTTGGGGTGCAGACCTGCCACCTCTTTACCCGCAACAGCCAGCGTGATTGGCAGGTCATCATTTTCTTTGGAGGTGGTAACACCAGCTGGTGTTGAGCGCTGTCCGACATCGATAGCACCACCTTTGGATCAAGGCAACCTAACATGTCCGCCTGCATCTTCCTCACAGACTGGCAGTTTGCCAGGGACACCCTTATCAACCCCGTCTAAGCACAATAGCCAGCCCTCGGTCCCTCAGATGTGGACAAGTAAAAGACCATTTCCTCCTAGCCATGAGAAAGCTAAGAGGTTGAATTTCACCATCTGAAAGCTCTTGGCTACAGAAATGCTGCCTTTCCGCCTGGTGGACACAGAGGATTTTCGAGACCTTATGTCCGTCGCAGTGCCCCAGTACCAGATGCCCAGTCGGCACTACTTCTCAAAGAAAGGTGTGCCTGCGCTCCACCAGCATGTCGCACACAACATCACCACTTCTTTGAGAAACTCTGTGTGTGACAGGGTGCATTTCACCACAGACACTTGAACGAGTAGGCATGGACAGGGGCGTTACATGTCGTTGACTGGGCACTGGGTAACTATGGTGACAGCAGGACAAGGGGCTGCTGTCCAAGTCTTGCCGTCCCCACGAGTTGTGCGTCAATCCTCTTTATGTCAAAGTTCCTCCACTGCTTCTGCCTCCTCAACCTCCTCTCGGTCTTCCACCTGCACCCAAAGCCTGTCTGGTCATGCCACAAGCTTTCTAACTGCGCAGAAGGGATCCTGCACACCTCCTTACTATGCTGGCAGTAGGGCTCAATGTCATCAGGCGGTTTTTACATTGAAATGTCTGGGAAATGTGAGTCACACAGCTGAGGAGTTGTGGTCAGCTCTGGAGAACCAATTTCATGAATGGTTGTCTCCACTGGACCTGAAACCAGGGAAGGCCGTGTGCGACAATGCTGCAAACCTGGGTGCGGCCCTTCGCCGGGGCAATGTCACACACGTGCCTTGTATGGCTCACGTGTTGAACCTGGTTGTCCAGCAATTTTTAGCCCACTATCCCAGACTAGATGGCCTTCTGCAGAGGGCACGGTCGCTGTGTGCTCACTTCCGCCGTTCGCATCCCGCAGCTCAGCGACTTACATCTCTACAGAAGTCGTTGGGCCTGCCACTTCACCGGCTAAAATGCGATGTGCCTACCCGGTGAGATTCAACTCTGCACATGTTGCAGCGACTGTGGCAGCACCGACAAGCCCTGGTGCAATACGTTCTGACGTATAGCCTGGGCCAACGAGATCCAGAGGTGGGGCAAATCACGCTGGAGGAGTGGTCTCAGATCAGGGACCTATGCACCCTTCTGCACAGTTTTGAAATGGCGACGAAGATGTTTAGTGCTGATGATGCCATTATCAGCATGACTATTCCGGTGATTTACATGCTGGAGCACATGTTAAACAGAATTCGGAGTCAGGTGGTGGCACAAGAGGAGGTGGAGGAAGTAGAGGAGGAGGAGTTGTATGCGGAAGGGCTAACATCTGCAAGGTCCAGACGGTCGGCAGCACCAAGGCGGCAGGCATGTGAGGGTGGGGGAGATGGTTTTACCAGGGCGCATGGTAGCAGCCAAACTAGTGAGGAAGGTGCAGGAGCCCAGGAAGAAGTGGAGGACGAACTGATGGAAGACTCATCAGATGAGGGAGACCTTGATCACATTTCTGTTGTGCGAGGTTGGGGGGAGAGGACAGAGGAAGGAAGCATGATTGTTACCTCGCCACCAACACAACAGGGACTTGGTGCTCCTGGATGCGCAACATACATGAGTGCCTTCTTGCTGCACTACCTGCAACATGACCCTCGAATTGTGAGAATTAGAAATAATCCTGACTACTGGGTTGCCACACTGTTAGATCCCCGGTACAAAAGTAAATTTGCAGAAATTATTCCTGCCATAGAAAGGGATGCACGCATGCAGGAGTATCAGCAGAGACTGTTGCAGAATCTTACATGTGCTTTTCCACAAAATACCAGTGGTGCACGTAGTGAATCTCACAGTTCCAACTTGCCAACCGTGGGACCGTCAAGTGTTCAGCACTCAAACCGTAACAGAACCACAGTATCTGCTGGTAACATCAATTTTGCGGAATCATTTCACCACTTTTTTAGCCCATCCTTTGCAAGGCCACAGGAGACAAGAAGTCTGACACATAGTCAACGCCTAGAGACGATGGTACAGGAGTATCTCCAAGTAAACATTGAAGCCATGACTGTGTCACTGGACCCTTGCTCTTTTTGGGCTTCCAATCTGGATAAATGGCCGGAGCTAGCCACTTACGCCTTGGAGATCTTGTCATGCCCCGCAGCCAGCGTTCTGTCTGAACGTGTGTTCAGCGCTGCTGGTGGTGTGCTGACAGATAAGCGCACGCGGCTCTCCACTGATAATGTAGACAGACTCATGTTCATAAAGATGAACAAATCATGGATCCGAAACGACTTTTCTACCCCTGTGTCATCCTGGGGAGAGTAAAAGCTTGATGATTGGTTAAAATCACCCTACCAACCGTTTTAAGCTTTCAAATTACTAATCATGTTTATCTGTATCTTGGCTGGAAAATAATTTGGGCTTTGTAGCAGTGTGCAGCACTGATTCTATTAGGCCATCTATAATAAGCTCCACCAGATTTAAAATTACTAATCATGTTTATCTGTATCTTGACTGGAAAATAATTTGGGCTTTGTAGCAGTGTGCAGCACTGATCCTATTAGGCCATCTATACTAAAGCTTCACCAGATTTAAAATTAATAATAATTTTTAGCTGCATCTAGCCCGGAAAATAATTTTGGGGCTCCGAGATGCGCAAGACACATAAGTGCCTTCTTGCTGCACTACCTGCAGCATGACCCTCATATTGTCAGAATTCGAAGTAATCATGACTACTGGGTTGCCACACTCTTAGATCCCCCAAACTTTTCGATCAATCTTTTCATTTTAATAAAGACCAAAAAAATGGTCATTTTTGAAATTATAAGCATTAGCAGGTTGTTCGAAACTGAAATCAAACAGTTTTCAACTCAAAACTTTATTCTAGGTGATGTTACATTTTCACATAGGACCCCTTGTTCGAAAGGCGCTTCTGAACTCTCTCGTCCATTGAATTTGTCAGGTTTTGGATGGTTTCTGCTTCAATTGTTTTGCATGAGGACAGAATACCCTCCCAGAGCTGTTGCTTAGATGTGAACTGCCTCCCGCTATCATAGACACTCCTTTTAATGATGCTCCAAAGGTTCTGAATGGGGTAGAGGTCAGGGGAGCATGGGGGTCACACCATAAGTTTGTCCCCTTTTATGCCCATATCAGCCAGAGATGCAGATGTTTTATGTGCAGCATGAGGTGGTGCATTATCATGCAAAAAAATGATCTTGCTGTGAAATACACGGTTCTTCTTCTTGAACCATGGCAGGAAGTGCTGTTTGAGAAAATCCACATACATTATGGAGTTCATCTTTAGCGCCTTCAGGGATCCTAAAGGGGCCGACAATCTCTTTCCCCATGATTCCAGCCCAAAACATTACTCCACCTCCTCCTTGTTGGCGCTGTAGCCGTGTTTGCGTGGGGTGTCCATCAACCAGCCATCCTCCACTCCATCCATCTGGACCATCGAATGCTGCACGGCACTCATCCGTGAACAAAACAGTTTTGAAATCAGTCTTCATGTAATGTTTGGCCCACTGGAGCCGTTGCTGCTTGTGTGAAGTGGATAGAGGAGGTCGACAGGATGGCGTATGCACAGCTGCAAACCTCTGAAGGACCCTGCATCTTGTTGTTTGGGGGACGTTGGAGGCACCAGCAGCTTCAAAAACTTGTCTGCTGCTATGACAAGGCTTTTTTGCCGCTGCTCTTTCAACCTGACGTAATTGCCTGTAGGAAAGAGTCCTCAATTTGCCCTTATCAGCACGCACACGTGTGTACTGTGAATCAGCTACATACTTCTTGATTGCCAAGACACTTCATCCTGATCATCGCACAATGTTGATTGTAGTCATGCCTTGACCTAAACACTCCACAATTTGTTGCTTCTCAGCAGCCGACACATCCTTTTTCTTTCCCATTTTGGCATAAAATGTAGGCTGCTTAATAATGTGAGACAGCCTTTTTAAGTAGTCTTGCCTTTCATTGGACATACCTGCCAAACTAATTAGCACAGGTGTCTGCAATTGCTTACAGTGATATAAAGAGCCCTGACACACATCACCATCAATGAGTTTAACTGACAAACAAACAAATTCTTCCCTTATCACTCCTAAACACTTTTTGCATAATAATTTGGAACACAGTGTACATGTGCTTTTCCACAAAACACCAGTGGTTCACGTAGTGAATCTTACAGTTCTAACTTGCCAACCGTGGTCTGTATGGAGTTGTTCAATAAAGGGCCCAAAATTAAGATAACATAGATGGGAGAGGTCTCTATGAATAGGAATTCCTAAGTATTTGATACCCTGTGAGGGCCAGGCAAAGGGAAAGTTGGACTGGATGGAATCCTATATGGATTTGGGGAGGGAGACATCGAGGGCCTCAGACTTCGCTGCATTGATTTTAAAATTTGACCATGTAACAAAGTGATCTATTTCAGCCATAACAGCATGGATGGATATATGTGATTGACTGATATATACTAGTACATCATCAGCAAATAGAGAGCACTTGTACTCGGTGCCTCCCACCTCAATCCACCTAATATTGGGGTTATGGCGAATTGATGAGAGCAGGTGCTCCGTCACTAGGATGTATAAGAGAGGGGACAGAGAACATCCCTGCCTTGTCCCATTGGTGATTGTGAAAGGTGATGAAAATGTTCTGACGCGCCCCCTGGGCCTTGGGACACCCGGAGCCGGACCCTTTTTGGTGGATGCTGGTGGTTGTAGTCTCCGTGGCGGCGACCCGGTTCCGTGGCTCAGGGCGGTCAAACCAGTGGCGGAACTATTTATGTGGTTTTGATGTTTAAATGTCCGACTACGCCACCCGTGGATTGCGGTCAGAGTGAACCGCCGCTCCAGGGCAGACCGCTGAGGCTGGTGTTGTGGGTGCAGCAGAGCGTAGCATAACTCCCCACGGGAGGAGTATAGCCTCAGGGCAGTGTATGCGGAGGATGGGGGTGATGGTGCAGGGCAGCAGCAGTAACGACACGGAGTCAGTGATGCAGTCCAGGGCCTTTACTCACAGTTCTTATTATCCAGACCACGTCTGCAGGTAACGGCTGCCCACGTCGTACTGTGCTCACCAGGTGAGGGGCTCAGACAACTCCCAGATAACTTTGGAGCGCTTCACAGGACCCCCTTTGTGTGTCCTTTGTCTGGCCTTTCTTACCAACCCTTCTGTCCGGCTGCCTCGGGCCTCCTCTTGGTAAACTTGGCGCCAGTTTCCCTGACCCTATGTGGTGCCTTCCTAGCGGATGTAGCGAGGGGCTGCGCCACATAAAATGTCACAGCCTCCTGTTTCTAGCTGAGGGTCGTTTCCTGCCTCCACTAGTTTCGGGGACCGGTCTCCCCCTTTGGCCTGACCCCTCCACGCAGGTGGATTCGGGCGTGCGGTGGCGACTCGCCCGTCCGCACCCCTGGGATCCCTTCGTTCCTCGTTCCTGGAGCCTTCTCCGCTCCTCTTCCTTCCTTCTCCCTCTTCCAGGCCTGGGCCTCTGTTACTAGGCCCGCCTCCGGAGCAGAGCTCATGCAGAGCCCCTGCTCCCTGCCACTTCTGCTCAGACTTCTCTGCACTGAACTAAGATGGTGCCCACCTTTTATACTCCCTTCTCAATGCACCCAGGAACTGCTTCCTCCCTGCTCCTGCACTACAGGGTTCCCCTTCCTCAGTGTTCCCTCCCCCCACTCCAGCCAGGGACAGGGACTGTCGTGCCCATCTCAGGGGCATATTGGTCGCCCTGCCCCACGGCAATGTGGTGTAATGCATGCAGGTGTCGGGTCCTGATCCACACTACATCCTTACCTGAGAGTGAGATATCACACCTCTGGGTGGGGTGCAATACCTCTGTAGCAACCGAGCCCTCAGGGTGCTACAGTTCCATTTATCTTCAGCCTAGGTGACGTATTGCGATACAGGGCCGTGATTTTGGCTATAAAAGGGTCCCCTAGACCCCTACCCCAAGCTTTTTAAGAGAATCATATATGGCGTGCCAGGAGACTCTATGGAATGCTTTCTCAGCATCCAACGAGAGTATCTAATTACAAATTTTTAAGTGCATCTAGCCCAGGAAATACTTTGTGCCTAGTAGCAGTGTCTGCTAGTCAGCGGATTATCCCGGCTGTTAAGCAAGCTACACCACCTGTAGTTTGGATACTTAATTTTTTCAAAGGAAATGCTTCGGGACCACGGGATACTCAGTGAAGAGCATCAGGAGGCACCCCAAGGCATAGGGGCTGGGACTGGCAGTAGGATGCCTTGCGGTGGACAGCCGAGCTCGATCCTTATAAAAGCTTTTTAACTGCAGCAGCTTTAGTGGACGCTACTGGAGCTGGAATTACGTGGCTGCTGGCATGAGACTTGCCCTCCAATAGATCCTTGTAAATGGATTTAAAGTGTATTCATTCAAATTAGAGAGACAATTTAAATTAAAAAGCTTAGAGCTGCCTCCACCACAGGGGGGTTCGCTCGACCCACCAGCGGACAGGCACCAGTATTGGGAGAGGGGGGCTGGCCGTCAGGGTTCACCGCGGCTCTGGCACAAAACCGGCGACGCGGAGGTGGCACGGGCAGGAGCGGACTGAACGTGTCGGCTTCTCACTTTTTGGATTTTAGAAGGGCATGACATGCCTATATCTGTGTCTCCCCCTCCTTTTACTCCTCCACCTCTTTTCTTTTCGCATGACTATATGTACTTGTCACTTTTCCATGTGTTAGTTGTGTCTTCTGAGCAGTTTGTCAGCTTTTGGACACCTTTGAAGGTGTTTTCTATGTGTTTCTATGTGTTTTTGTTTGCCTGCCATTGGTTTTAACGGTGTTCGAAGGTGTTCGACGAACAGTTCGACGAACAGTTCGGCGAACACACGGGTGTTCGACGAACCGAACCGAACTCGAACACTACGGGGGTGGCTCAACACTAGTCCCGATCCTTCCTGTCTTCCGATCAAGAGGAGGAGCCTATGCATATCATCGATCCCTCGAAAGTGATGAATGTGGCCCGCTTGGACCTGTCTCGTCTCCCACCTGGTAAGACGTTTGTAGCGGTACCGGATCGTAAGAAGGTTCTTCACTGGGGTCATTCATCCAAACTAGCCAGCCATGCTGGCCAGAAGAAGACCTTCCTGCTCATTACCCGGCATTACTGGTGGCCTACCATGTGCCAGGATGTGGTAGTCTTCATCATGGCCTGCTCGTCCAGTGCCCGCAACAAGGTTCCCAGACATCTTCCAGCCGGCCGTCTCCTGCCTCTTCCCATACCTGTTGCCCCGTGGCAACACATTGCTATGGACTTTATTACTGATCTCCCGGTTTCTGCCGGTTGTATGGTCATTTGGGTGGTCGCTGGCCGCTTTTCTAAAATGGCCCACTTCATCCCTCTGCCTGGTCTCCCGTCTGCATCTGTGCTGGCTTAGGACTTCATCCATCACATCTTTCGTCTCCATGGCCTACCCCTCCACATTGTGTCTGATCGGGGGGTCCAGTGCACTTCGCGCTTCTGGAGAGCTACGTGTAAGCTGCTGGATGTCACCCTGGATTTCACCTCTGCTTACCATCCGCAGTCCAATGGCCAAGTGGAACGTATCAACCAGATCCTTACCAGCTTCCTCCGGCACTATGTCAATGCTCACCATACCGATTGGGTGGAGCTCCTACCATGGGCCGAGTTCTCCTATAACAACCATGAAAGCGAATCTTCTTCCAAGTCCCCGTTCATTGTGGTCTATGGTCTACATCCCCGCATTCCATTTCCCGTTTCCACTTCAGTGGACAACCCTGCCGCGGAGTCTCTGGTCAGCGAATTTTCCACTATTTGGGAGGACACTAGATCCGCACTTCTTCAATCCTCAAAGCAGATGAAGAAACATGCTGATAAGAGACGTCTGGATCCACCTCAATTCCGTCCGGGAGACAAGGTTTGGCTCTCCTCCAAACATGTTTATCTCAAAATACCCTCCTATATGTTGGGTCCACGGTTCATCGGTCCATTTAAAGTCCTCAAGCAAATCAACCCAGTAGCCTACAAGTTAAAACTCCCGGGCACCTTATGGATTCCCAACTCCTTCCACGTATCTCTCCTCAAACCAGTTGTGCTTAATTCTTTTTCCGACAATCCAGGTACCTCCCCAGCTCTGGTCTCCGCTGAGGACGTCTATGAGGTAGAGAACATTCTAGCCACCAAGAGGGTAAGAGGAAAAACCTTTTTTTCTGGTGGATTGGAAGGGGTTTGACCCAGAGGAGAGAACTTGGGAACCCAGGGTAAACATCCACGCCCCGCTTCTCCTTAAAAAAATTCTTTCAGGCCTAAAAAAGAGGGGGGTGTAAAGGGGGGGGTACTGTAGTATCGGCGTCTCTGCCACCTGATAGGCAGAGACGCCATCCCTCTTACCACCGTGCTCCCCGCCGGGCGTCCTCTGGCGCTCCTGCTTCTGCTGTTGCCGGCGCGCGAAGCTTCCCGGGCACTGTGCTTAGGGCGCACGCGCTCCCTCCCTCTTAAAATGGCCGCGCGCCATCCTAAGGAGTCCCCGGCCAATGGCCGGAGGACCTCTCATATAAAAGGCACCTCCTCCAAAATGGAGGTGCCCGTGCAAGGTTGTAGCTTTGTGTGTAAAGCTCTGCTTCAGCCCTCAGGTCCCGCTGCCAGCCTGACTACCAGTCCAGTCCGCAAGCCTGACTACCAGTCCAGTCCGCCAGCCTGACTACCAGTCCAGTCCGCCAGCCTGACTATCAGTTCAGTCCGTCAGCCTGACTACCAGTCCTGTCCACCAGCCTGACTACCAGTCCTGTCCATCAGCTTGTCTACTCTCCAGCCGGACAGTCTGTCTACAGTCCAGTCCGCCAGTCTGTCTATGGGCCCTGCCCGCCTGCTTACCTGGAAGCAACTGCTTTTTACCTGCCGTGCCTACCTGCCATGCCTACCTGGAGGCTCCTGCTTGTTACCTGCCGTGCCTACCAGCCAGCCTACCTGGAGGCTCCTGCTTTTTACCTGCCGTGTCTGCCAGTCCATCTACCCGGATCACCCATCAGCCTGCCTGCCGTGCTCATCTGCTGTACCGGTCAGTCCCTGCCTTCTGACCCGTGGGAGTCACCTGCTCTCATACAAGGTCTGGCCCAGAGTAGCACCTGGTCCCTCTGCTCGGTCCTTCCCTGGTCACGGAGTCGATTGAGCTGCCGTACGACCTTGGTCAGTCCGAGTTGATACCTAGTTACGCCCCTCTGGTCCCTCCTTGCACCGAAGCACAGAGGTTCCACCACCCGGATCCGTAACACAGTGACATTGTCCCATACCCCCTTCATGGTCAAGTCCCAAACTTGAGCAGACCCAAAGTTCTCTCCTGTCACCTTTAACTTAGGAAGATCGGCCTCCTCGGTCACAGTCTCGTCATCGTCACCGGCAAGGACACACAATTAGAACTCATCCCCTTCAGAAGTCGACAGGGGTATTTCCTTAGGGACCTGGAATTTGTCCATGCGACTCAGTCCGGTTCCTTTCCCCCACAAGTCCCAAAACAATGGGAAATCGCGCCCCAATATAATGGGATGTATCAGGTACTTAACCACCCCGACCTCGTGGGATTGGGCACCACAGTCTGTTCCCACTGTCACAGTGGCAACAGGTTAGTCCTTGGCATCCCCATGTATGAAGCGAACGCCCACAGTCTTGGCAGAGATCAGCTGGTGGGGAAGGTTGGCACTGATTAGGGTCACTAGACTCCCTGAATTCAACATTCCAAGCACCATCATCCCATTAATGGACACGGCACATGCCTGAAAGCCCCTTGCCGGGTCGACAGTCCACACTGCAGGTGGGATAAGCATAACAGGAGACCCGTCTGCCTAGGCTGCAGTCCATGGGCTCGGGAGACATATGACACCTGTCGGCTACGTGTCCAGGGTTGTGACACCGACCAACAGACTAGATCTTTAGCAACAGTCCTTGTAGCTCCTTCAGTGGGAGTGGAACGCCCCCCAGTGGTGGCTCTAGACCCCTTCCTTGGTGAACCCGCCCCCTTTTGGGTGTCCCAGTATGGAGGAGTGACTATTTCAGGTTTCCCGAGGGATTTCTCAACCACCTGGTACATCGCTACCAGGCCAATGAAGTCATCTGCGTTCTGGGGATCGCCCTGAGCAACTCAAGTCTATACTGGCTTGGGAAGGTTGTGCACAAATCTATCAATCACCACCCGCTCAACCATCTGGGCCAGAGTGGAGGACTCTGGCTGCAACCACTTCTGAACGAAATGCAGTAGGTCAAATATCTGCGAGCGAGGGGGTTTGTCGCTGGCATATACCCAATGGTGGACTCGTTGGGCTCTCACCGCGATATTCACTCCCAGGCATGCTAACATCTCTGTCTTTAGCTTGGCGTATTCCTTGGCATCCTGCAGTGCCACGTCGTAATATGCCTTTTGGGTTTCCCCCGACAAATATGGTGCCAGAACCTCTGCCCACTGTTCTGGTGGAAGTCTCTCCCAATCAGCCTCCTTCTCAAAGACAGTCGGAAATGCTTCTACATCATCCCGAGGGGACATTTTCTGCATGGCCCATCTTACCGCCTTCCTGACGTGGGAGTCATCAGTCAACCCTGGGGGTGGGGTGGTTGCCCTGCCCTGGATGGCGTCCGCCAGAAGCTGTATCTGCTGCTGCTGATCCTGTTGGTGCTGCTGCTGAGCCTTTTGCTGCAACTGGATCTGTTGCAACAACAGTTTGGTTGTCTCATGGTGCTGCTGCTGGCTCTGCAAGTGCTGTTGGTGCATCTGTTGTTGGCTCTGCATCAGGTGCTTAATGAGCTCCTCCATGCTGCCGAACTTCTCTGACAGGCTGCCGGCTTTCACCCAGGACATTCACCCATCACGTGATCCTGGAATCTTGCACGCACTCTCACACCAACTGTGGTAGGTCGACTCGCTCAGCTGCTTCCGAAAGTAGACTCAGGAACCGGGTTTTCTCTTCAGACTTTGTTATATGACATAAAGCCCTGCAACTCCAGCAAAAATAAACACGGCCTTACTGGCAAAACAACAAAACAAAAGATAAACAATAGCACAGTCCATATGTGTGTGCGTGGTTCGCTCACACAGGCAGGTTATGTCCAGCCTTCAGCTCCTCTCTAAGCTATGGCTATCCAGTCTGGAGACCTTGCCTCTCCAAACACAACACAGAGAAAAAAAACAGGACTGAACATTTAAAGCTTGCTCAGCTACAACCTGAGGTGGAGGTATGGGGAATCACTTCCCTCCCATCTCTACATCATTCCCATAAAAGCACAACCTTTAAAAGAGGTAACCCCCAGCATATAACATGCTGGCAGAAATTCAGTAGGTCTCAGCTCACAAAGGAAAGCCTCCTGAGTGACACATACCTCCCCTCGCATATAACACCAGTGACTCTGTCACAGTACATATATGCACCCTCCATCCTGGTATATATGCTCCTTCCTTCCTGGCATACATTTCCCTCATACTGACCCCATCCTGGTATATACAGTACAGATCAAAAGTTTGGACACACCTTCTCATTTAAAGATTTTTTTTGTATTTTCATGACTATGAAACTTGTACATTCACACTGAAGGCATCAAAACTATGAATTAACACATGTGGAATTATATACTTAACAAAAAAGTGTGAAACAACTGAAAATATGTCTTATATTCTAGGTTCTTCAAAGCAGCCACCTTTTGCTTTGATGACTGCTTTGCACACTCTTGGCATTCTCTTGATGAGCTTCAAGAGGTAGTCACCGGAAATGGTCTTCCAACAATCTTGAAGGAGTTCCCAGAGATGCTTAGCACTTGTTGGCCCTTTTGCCTTCACTCTGCGGTCCAGCTCACCCCAAACCATCTCGATTGGGTTCAGGTCTGGTGACTGTGGAGGCCAGGTCATCTGGCGTAGCACTCCATCACTCTCCTTCTTGGTCAAATAGCCCTTACACAGCCTGGAGGTGTGTATGCCACGGTTCTGTAATGTATAGAAAAAAATAAACCATTATACTCAACAGGGGCATACATAGAAGTCATTTGGCTCCATAGCAGAAGTATAATGCATCCCCCATAGTCCTCCATATAGTATAATGTATTCTATAGTCCTCCATATAATATACTGCACAGCACATAGTCATCTATATTAGTATAATACACAGCCCATACAATATAATATAATGCACAGTCCATAGTCTTCGATTTAGTATAATGCACAGCTCATAGTCCATCATAAAGAATAAAAGAATAATGCATAGCCCATAGTCATCTAAAAAGTATAAATAAATAAATAAATAAATATATATATATGCACTGCTCAAAAAAAATAAAGGGAACACTGAAACAGCACAATGTAACTCCAAGTCAATCACACTTCTGTGAAATCAACTTGTCCAGTTAAGAAGCAACACTACATTGTGAATCAATTTCTCCTGCTGTTGTGAAAATGGAACAGGCAATGAGTAGAAATGATAGGCAATTAGCAAGACACCCCCTATAAAGGAGTGGTTCTCTGTTTCTCATCCTTTTTGGCTGTTGTTTTAGTCACTTTTGCATTTTGTCATTGCTCTCACCACTAGAGGTACAGTAGCATGAGGCGGTGTCTACAGTACTACCCACAGAAGTTGGTCAGGTAGTGCAGCTCATCAAGGATGGCACATCAATGCGAGCTATGGCAAGAAGGGTAGCTCTGCCTGTCAGCACAATGTCCAGAGCATGAAGCAGATACCAGGAGACAGGCCAGTACACCAGAAGACGTGGAGAGGGCTGTTGGAGAGCAATAACCCACCTGCAGGACCGCTACTTCCTCCTTTTTGCAAGGAGGAACAGGAGGAGCAGTGTCAAAACCCTTCAAAATTAACTCCAGCTAGCCACTATCATCCATGTGTCTGCTCAAACTGTCAGAAACAGACTCCATGAGGGTGGTATGAGGGACCGACATCGACAAGTGGGTGTTGTGCTTACAGCCCAAGACCATGAAGGGCAATTGGCATTTGCCAGAGAACACCAAGATTGGCAGATTCAACATTGACGCCCTGTGCTTTCACGGATGACAGCAGTTCAAACTGAGCACATGTAACAGATGTGACAGAGTTCAGAGATGCCGTGGAGAACGTTCTGCTGCCTGCAACATCCTCCAGAATGACCAGTTTGGCAATGGGTCAGTAATGATGTGGGGTGGCATTTCTTTGGAGGGCCGCATAGCCCTCTATGTGCTAGCCAGAGGTAGCCTGACTGCCATTAGGTACCGGGGTGAGATTCTTAGACGGATTGTGAGACAATATGCTGGTGCGGTTGGCCCTGGGTTCCTTCTGATGCATGACAATGCTAGGCCTCATGTGGCTGGAGTGTGTCAGCAGTTCCTGCATGATGAAGGCATTGATACTTTGGGCTGGCCTGCCTGTTCCCCAGACCTGAATCCAATTGAGAACAACAGGGACATAGTGTCTCGTTCCATCCACCAACGTTGCACCACAGACTGTCTAGGAGTTGACTGATGCTTTAATCAAGGTCTGGGAGGAGATACCTCAAGAAAAAATCCGTCGCCTCATCAGGAGCATGCCCAGGCATTGTTGAGAGGTCATATAGGCACATGGAGGCCACAAACACTGCTGAGCATCATTTCATTGTCTTGAGGCATTTCCACTTAAATTGGATCAGCTTATAATTTGATTTTCCACTTTGATTTTGAGTATCTTTCCAAATCCAGACCTCCATGGGATATTAATTTTGATTAATTTGTTCTCAACGCATTCCACTATGTAATGAATAAAGATTTGCAACTTGAATATTTCATTCAGTGATATCTAGGATATGGTATTTTAGTGTTCCCTTTATTTTTTTGAGCAGTGTATACTTGTGATGAACAACACTATTCGCATAATGTGATTGGTGTCTTCAGGGATAGAAATGTGACAGTACAGTCCTCCACTATTACACGGGGTCTTTATTTATATATTGATATACCATACTCTTTTTTAAAACTAAAAATAGGTTAGGGCAACAATTTTCATTATGGATCAAGACTCATAAATTATATTACCTACAACACACTAAATTGGAGTCATAAAAGGATCCAGAAGTCAATAAATTTAGAAATAAGTACAATTTTATTGAACAATACTCATACAAACAAGATAAAAGAACTGTGTTCATTTGAACACCAGAGCAAGAGGAAAGTTCCTCATAAAGTTAGAAGGAGGTCCAGATATAGGTTTCACAAAATGCAGTGCAAATCACATAAGTGCAGGAAGGGAAAATAGACCAAGGAAACTCACTAGTCACAAATCACTTGATCTCTGCCATCTATCATGAGTCACAATTGTACCTATAAAGTGCAAATTATATATATATTGTATTAGGGGGACTCAGCCTATGAGCATAGAAAGTTTTTGTTAGTGAGACTTAAGTTCCATGGGGCATAGTGTACACACCCAGGTCCCAAATTAAACCCAAAAAACAATTACACAGATTACAGATCATAAAATGGAGAAATCTCCATGTAGTAATTACCTACCCTGCGTATCTGCACTGCTGGTTCAGTACCCCGTGCCCCTACGCACGTTTCGGTGCATATAGCACCTTTTTCAAGTGGGAAGTGACCTCTTTTTTAAAACTACACTATATGCATTTTTTGCATATGTAAGCCAATGTAATGCACACGCCCGGGCTGAGTGGCGTGTGCGTGTATATGTAGTGATTCCACTGGACAGTGCCGGAGAGTGAATGCCTGGAGGGGCGTAACTATGTATCCACCCGATCCGACCAGGGTCGCACGACGGCATACGACACCAGTGCACCAAGGAGGAACCGAGCAGAGGGACCAGGTGCTACTCCAGGACAGACCCCGGACACGGCTGTTGACCCACACAGGGGAATACAGGAACAGGCAGGTTAGACTGGCACACAGACTGCTGGGTATAGGCAGACACGGCTGGTATGCAGACTGGCGGATGCTGGTAAGCACGACTGGTATGCAGGCAGGGAGGTACTGGCAGGTACGACAGGTTGGAGCACCGAGTGGATAGGACCCAGTACAGACTGGGACTCAGGAACAGAACCGCAGATGCGGTGGACAAACACAGCAGAGTGAGGCCACCCAGAGCGGCGAGCAAGAGCAGAACAAGACGAGACCGCCTGGAGCGGTGAGCGAGAGAAGAGCAGGACAAGGCCGCCTGGAGCGGTGAGCGAGAGAGGAGCAGGGCGAGACTGCCGGAGCTGCGAGCAAAGGGTCAGAGCAGAGCGAGACTGCCGGAGCAGCGAGCAAAGGGTCAGAGCAGAGCGAGACTGCCGGAGCAGCGAGCAAAGGGTCAGAGTAGAGCGAGACTGCAGGAGCAGCGAGCAAAGGGTCAGAGCAGAGCGAGACTGCCGGAGCAGCAAGCAAAGGGTCAGAGCAGACCGAGACTGCCGGAGCAGTGAGCAAAGGGTCAGAGCAGAGCGGAAATCGCAGGAGCGGTGAGCAAGGCAGAGCAGGCTAGAACCGCCGAGCAAGGCAGAGCAGGCTAGAACCGTCGGAGCGGTGAACAAGGCAGAGCAGGCTAGAACCGCCGGAGCGGTGAGCAAGGCAGAGCAGAGGGGACAGGGCTCTGTTCACACGGAACAGACTGGAAAGGAAAGGCAGAACCATACTAGCAATGAAGTAGCGAGTGGACTCTAAACTCACAAACGGGAGTACAGGGACAACGAGTAGGAGTTAGGTACGGGATCAGATTCTGTAGGAAAAGGGAAGGTACAAACATAGAGAAAAACAGGTAACAGGCTAGGAGAGTATTCAAACAAGAACAGACACAGCAGCAAGATACAGGAGTGGGTCTAGGTATGCGGCCCCTAGAAGGCGGAACGAACAGGCTAGGAGCGTGTTTAGACAGGAACAGGCAAGATACAGGAACGGGTCTAGGTATGCGGCCCCTAGAAGGCGGAAAGAACAGGCTAGGAGCGTGTTCACACTGGCGTGGAAATACAGCCTCCAGGATAGGCAGAAGACAACAGGCTAGAAGATAGTTCAGATAGGACACAGTTCAGACATGGGAACTGATACCGCAAGGCAGGAAACATAGGCAGGAAACATAGACAGGACCTGGCACATCAGTGACAAGAAGGCAACTGACAGAACACAATGCTCAGGCAAGGATTCCAGGGTGGAGCTGGGTTAAATACCAGGTGACAAACAGCAATAGGCTGATGACGCATTAGGGGTGTGTCTGCAGTAGCTATAAGAAACAGGAAGTTCAGCGGGCGTCGCCTAAGCAGACAGAGCAGAGTAAAGCAGACCACATGGAAAGAAGCCAAAGTGACAGTCTGGACTGGAAATCAAGTGCGCGCTGTTGCACAGTGGGAGGTGGACCACTATGCAAGGACGCCGCTGTAACATACCTGGCGGCGTCCTTGCATGGTGGTCCATCTCCCACTGTGCAAGAGCGCGCACTTGATCTCCAGTCCAGAATGTCTCTCTGGCTTCCCTCCATGCTGTCTGTTTGTGTCTGTTTCTGCTGCTTAAGGGCGGCGCCCGATCACTTCCTGCTTTTTGTACCTGCTGTGGGTCACACCCCTTGTGCGTCCTCAGCCTATTGCTGTCTGTCACCTGGTATATAGCTCAGCTGCTCCCATCTATTCCTGCCTGAGCATAGTGTTTCATTCAGTGTGTGCTTGCACTCTGAAGGTGCCAGGTCCCGTTCTGTGTTCTCTTGTCTGCCTATCCTGGAGGCTGTATTTCCAGGCCTGTCTGAACACGCTCCTAGCCTGTTCCTCTCGCCTTCTAGGGGCCGATTACCTAGACCCGCTCCTGTATCTTGTCTGTCCTGTCGGAACACGCTCCTAGCCTGTTCCTCCCGCCTTCTAGGGGCCGATTACCTAGACCCGCTCCTGTATCTTGTCTGTCCTGTCTGAACACGCTCCTAGCCTGTTCCTCCCGCCTCTCTGGGGGCCGTATTCCCAGACCCGCTCCTGTATCCCGCTGCAGTGTCGGTCTCCTCCGTACGCTCAGTTCCAGTCTGAACTCTCTCCTATCCTTTACCTGTTTTGCCTCAATGTCCGTTCCTTTCCTTTTTCTGCAGAGTCTGAACTTGTACCTAACTCCTGTTTGTTGTCTCTGTACTCCCGTTTGTGAGTTTGTGGTCCACTCGTTACTTCACTGCAAGTACCCTGTGGGTATCTGGCTCTGCCTTTCTCTTCCTGTCTGTTCCGTGTGAACAGAGCCCTGTCCCCCCTACTCAGCCTTGCCTGCTCTGACTCCTTTGCTCACTGCTCCGGCGGTTCTAGCCTGCTCTGACTCCTCTGCTCACCGCTCCGGCGGTTCTAGTCTGCTCTGACTCCTTTGCTCACCGCTCCGGCGGTTCTAGTCTGCTCTGACTCCTTTGCTTACCGCTCCGGCGGTTCTAGCCTGCTCTGACTCCTTTGCTCGCTGCTCCGGCAGCCTTGCTCCGCTCTGACCCTTTTGCTCGCTGCTCCGGCAGTCTCGCTCCACTCTTGCTCACCGCTCCCGGCAGTCCTGTCCTGCCCTGCTTCTGCCCGCTGCTCCGGCAGTCCTGTCCTGCCCTGCTTCTGCCCGCTGCTCCGGCAGTCCTGTCCTGCCCTGCTTCTGCCCGCTGCTCCGGCAGTCCTGTCCTGCTCTGCTTCTGCCCGCTGCTCCGGCAGTCCTGTCCTGCCCTGCTTCTGCCCGCTGCTCCGGCAGTCCTGTCCTGCCCTGCTTCTGCCCGCTGCTCCGGCAGTCCTGTCCTGCCCTGCTTCTGCCCGCTGCTCCGGCAGTCCTGTCCTGCCCTGCTTCTGCCCGCTGCTCCGGCAGTCCTGTCCTGCCCTGCTTGTGCTCGCTGCTCCTGCAGCCCCGTCCTGCTCTGTTCTTGCCCACCGCTTCGGGCGTTCCCTCTCTGCTGTGGTTGTCTACCACATCTGCGGTTCTGTGACCCAGTCTGTACTGGGTCTTAACCTTTCTGTGCTCCAGCCAGTCCTTTCGGCCAGTACCTCCCTGCCTGCATACTCGCCTGTATCCACCCATCTGCATACCTGCCGTGTTTGCTTATATCCACCAAGCTGTGCTTGCCTGTACCCCTCTGCCTGTATTGTTCCTGAGTCCCAGTGTGTACTGGGTCCTATCCCGCCTGTGTTCCTACCTGCTAGTGCCTCCCTGTCTGCACTCTAGCTGTGCTTGCCTGTACCCCCCTGCCTGCATACCCGCCTGCCTGCGTACCAGTCGTGCCTGCCTATACCCACCAGTCTGTGTGCCAGCCTACCAGTCTGTTCCTGTATTCGCCTGTGTGGGTCAACAGCCGTGTCCGGGGTCTGTCCTGGAGTAGCACCTGGTCCCTCTGCTCAGTTCCTCCTTGGTGCACTGGCGTCGTATGCCGTCGTGCGACCCTGGTCGGATCGGGTGAATACCTAGTTACGCCCCTCCAGGCATTCACTCTCCGGCACGGTCCAGTGGAATCACTACAATCACACGCACACGCCGCTCAGCCCGGGCGTGTGCATAACAGCATGCTCAGGCCATGGTTCCCGTTGAGCCCCACGGCCTTCGCTCTCTGAGAAGTTTTCCAGCGAATACATGCATTAAAATAAATAAATAATTTTTTTTTTTCTCTAGCTGAGTTCCAGGCGAATTACGCACCCATCCAGATGGATCTATCTACTCTCGTTCCTGCGGATCCGCTACGTTACTATGGGGATCCAAGACAAAGTTGTGCATTTGTGGAGCAATGCATGCTACACTTCAAGTTCTACCCTCTATGTTTTCCCACCGATCGGGTTAAGGTGGCATTCATTATGTCTTACCTAGCGGGTGATGCCTTGGAATGGATCAACCCCCTATTTGAAACACAGGATCCGATCCTCCTGGACCTAATGGCCTTCCTGGTGGCCTTTCTAATGGTCTTCGATGATCCTAACCCGGAGGCTCCTGCTGAAGCTTCACTTCCCAATATCCCGGAGCAGCCCCGATGGGTAATGTGTGTGGGTAGCGCAATAGTCCTCCAGCCCAATGAGACTACTGCCCACCCAGAATCCTCACAGGGTGACTACGCTTTCCGGAATACTTCTCCCAACCTCAAGAGGCAGTCCAGACGTGCTAGACGTAGAGGCAAGCCGTCACGCCAGGGTCTGTCCTCCCTGAGACCTCCTGACCCCAACCTTGAAGTCCCTACTGAAGCTTCATCTCCCTGTATCCTGGAGAAGCCCCAACGGGTAATGTGCGTGGGTAGTGCACCAGTTCTCCTGCCCGAAGAGACTTCTGCCCATCCAGACTCCACACAGGAGAACTTCCTGCACCCGGCATCAGATGCTTCACCCACTTTAACCGGTGTGCATGTCCAAGGATGCTCCAAAGCTGTGGTTACCTCAGAGTCTGTGCACCTCTACTACCTGGCGGAGGACCCCCTGTTGCCTCCTGAATCCTCCGGGATACCACTCGCTGACAAATGGAGAGAGACTTCTCTACACCCGGTACTCGATACTTTGTCCGCTTCGTCCTGTGAGCCTGACAATGGGTACCCCAAAGTGGTAGTTACTCCCGAGTCTCTACACCCCTCCGACCAGGCGGAGGACCTCCAGTTGTCTCCAGAACCCTTCGGGGTGCTACCTGGTAGCGAAAGGACAGAGACTCTCCTATACTCTGTACCTGATACCTCGCTCGCTTCGTCCACGGAGTCCAACCTAGTGTACTCCGAAGCAGAGGTTACTCCCGAGTCTCTACACCCCTCCGACCAGGCGGAGGACCTCCAGTTGTCTCCAGAACCCTTCGGGGTGCCATCTGGTGGTGAATGGACAGAGACTTTCCTATATCCTGGATCTGATACCTCGCTTGCTTCGTCCAGTGAGTCCGACCTAGTGTACTCTGAAGCAGAGGTTACCCATGAGTCTCTACACCCCTCTGACCAGGCGGAGGACCTCCAGTTGTCTCCAGAACCCTTCGGGGTGCCACCTGGTGGTGAATGGACAGAGACTTTCCTATATCCTGGATCTGATACCTCGCTTGCTTCGTCCAGTGAGTCCGACCTAGTGTACTCTGAAGCAGAGGTTACCCATGAGTCTCTACACCCCTCTGACCAGGCGGAGGACCGCCAGTTGTCTCCAGAACCCTTCGGGGTGCCACCTGGTGGTGAATGGACAGAGACTTTCCTATACTCGGTACCCGATACCTCGCCTGCTTCGTCCAGTGAGTCCGACCTAGTGTACTCTGAAGCAGATGTTTTCTCTGAGCCTCTGCACTCTTCTGACCTGGCGGAGGACCTCCAGTTATTTCCTGAATCCTCCGGGGTACCACCAGATAACAAAGAGACAGTGACTTTTCCTCATTATGTACCTGATAACCCGTCTATTTCTTCCTGTGAGCTTGACAAGATGTACCTCGAAGCAGAGATTACCCCCAAGTCTCTGTCCCCCTCCAACCCGGTGAAGGACTTCCAGTTGTCTCCTGTACCCTCTGGGGTGCCACCTGAAAATATGTGGAGAGAGACTTCCTTGTGTGCTGTTCCTGGTACTCCACCCGTTTCATCTGTTGCTGAGGATGGCTGGATAGGAGGTAGCATCCTAGCTAACCAGATGGGATCAGTTTTTCCTGTGGACAGTGGAAGTGATCTCCTGGAAGTGAACGACTGGTCCTCGAATTCCCTGCGGAAGATTCTGGCAGGCCTGAAGAAGAGGGGGCGTAAGGGGGGGGGGTACTGTAACATACCTGGCGGCGTCCTTGCATGGTGGTCCATCTCCCACTGTGCAAGAGCGCGCACTTGATCTCCAGTCCAGAATGTCTCTCTGGCTTCCCTCCATGCTGTCTGTTTGTGTCTGTTTCTGCTGCTTAAGGGCGGCGCCCGATCACTTCCTGCTTTTTGTACCTGCTGTGGGTCACACCCCTTGTGCGTCCTCAGCCTATTGCTGTCTGTCACCTGGTATATAGCTCAGCTGCTCCCATCTATTCCTGCCTGAGCATAGTGTTTCATTCAGTGTGTGCTTGCACTCTGAAGGTGCCAGGTCCCGTTCTGTGTTCTCTTGTCTGCCTATCCTGGAGGCTGTATTTCCAGGCCTGTCTGAACACGCTCCTAGCCTGTTCCTCTCGCCTTCTAGGGGCCGATTACCTAGACCCGCTCCTGTATCTTGTCTGTCCTGTCGGAACACGCTCCTAGCCTGTTCCTCCCGCCTTCTAGGGGCCGATTACCTAGACCCGCTCCTGTATCTTGTCTGTCCTGTCTGAACACGCTCCTAGCCTGTTCCTCCCGCCTCTCTGGGGGCCGTATTCCCAGACCCGCTCCTGTATCCCGCTGCAGTGTCGGTCTCCTCCGTACGCTCAGTTCCAGTCTGAACTCTCTCCTATCCTTTACCTGTTTTGCCTCTATGTCCGTTCCTTTCCTTTTTCTGCAGAGTCTGAACTTGTACCTAACTCCTGTTTGTTGTCTCTGTACTCCCGTTTGTGAGTTTGTGGTCCACTCGTTACTTCACTGCAAGTACCCTGTGGGTATCTGGCTCTGCCTTTCTCTTCCTGTCTGTTCCGTGTGAACAGAGCCCTGTCCCCCCTACTCAGCCTTGCCTGCTCTGACTCCTTTGCTCACTGCTCCGGCGGTTCTAGCCTGCTCTGACTCCTCTGCTCACCGCTCCGGCGGTTCTAGTCTGCTCTGACTCCTTTGCTCACCGCTCCGGCGGTTCTAGTCTGCTCTGACTCCTTTGCTTACCGCTCCGGCGGTTCTAGCCTGCTCTGACTCCTTTGCTCGCTGCTCCGGCAGCCTTGCTCCGCTCTGACCCTTTTGCTCGCTGCTCCGGCAGTCTCGCTCCACTCTTGCTCACCGCTCCCGGCAGTCCTGTCCTGCCCTGCTTCTGCCCGCTGCTCCGGCAGTCCTGTCCTGCCCTGCTTCTGCCCGCTGCTCCGGCAGTCCTGTCCTGCCCTGCTTCTGCCCGCTGCTCCGGCAGTCCTGTCCTGCTCTGCTTCTGCCCGCTGCTCCGGCAGTCCTGTCCTGCCCTGCTTCTGCCCGCTGCTCCGGCAGTCCTGTCCTGCCCTGCTTCTGCCCGCTGCTCCGGCAGTCCTGTCCTGCCCTGCTTCTGCCCGCTGCTCCGGCAGTCCTGTCCTGCCCTGCTTCTGCCCGCTGCTCCGGCAGTCCTGTCCTGCCCTGCTTGTGCTCGCTGCTCCTGCAGCCCCGTCCTGCTCTGTTCTTGCCCACCGCTTCGGGCGTTCCCTCTCTGCTGTGGTTGTCTACCACATCTGCGGTTCTGTGACCCAGTCTGTACTGGGTCTTAACCTTTCTGTGCTCCAGCCCGTCCTTTCGGCCAGTACCTCCCTGCCTGCATACTCGCCTGTATCCACCCATCTGCATACCTGCCGTGTTTGCTTATATCCACCAAGCTGTGCTTGCCTGTACCCCTCTGCCTGTATTGTTCCTGAGTCCCAGTGTGTACTGGGTCCTATCCCGCCTGTGTTCCTACCTGCTAGTGCCTCCCTGTCTGCACTCTAGCTGTGCTTGCCTGTACCCCCCTGCCTGCATACCCGCCTGCCTGCGTACCAGTCGTGCCTGCCTATACCCACCAGTCTGTGTGCCAGCCTACCAGTCTGTTCCTGTATTCGCCTGTGTGGGTCAACAGCCGTGTCCGGGGTCTGTCCTGGAGTAGCACCTGGTCCCTCTGCTCGGTTCCTCCTTGGTGCACTGGCGTCGTATGCCGTCGTGCGACCCTGGTCGGATCGGGTGAATACCTAGTTACGCCCCTCCAGGCATTCACTCTCCGGCACGGTCCAGTGGAATCACTACAATCACACGCACACGCCGCTCAGCCCGGGCGTGTGCATAACAGCCGCCAGGTATGTTACAGCCAACATCACTAAAATCTCCATTTTAGTCCATGATGATGCAATTTTATTATTTATTATGGCTCTCATATTATAACTTAACAAAGATTTGAGATTACTTTTCAACATTTGGTACATTTGGACTCTTCATTTATAGATTATACAATATATGGTCATTGTGTGGTCTAAATATTTGCCTTTATCTTTTATAGTGTTTTTTTCTGTACTAACAGCATTATTAAGCACTGAACTGCTGCCCTCTGTAGTTGTATACATTCCTTACCTAGGTTGGAGGCGCACATTGATGTATTCTGCCCCCTCCTGTGCTGGACACTTCTGCAGTGACCTGTTGTTTCTCGGCTCTTCCCATCAGCAAGTAAACAGCGTACATAAAGCATTAGGTCTAATTTGTTGAACGTTAATATGTATAAGTAAATTTTAAGAAAATAAAGTGTTTAATCTGCAATCTGACCCTCTTCTCAATCACCTTATGGAAAGCTATTCAGCTGGTAATGTTAATCATGGTAATTTTATAGATGCCAGAGAAATATAGAAAAATGTCTTGTCCCATGAAGGTCTTCTATCATATACAGGAAGAAAGTCAATTATTTCATTAAAATGGTTCTGTACTTTGTACATGTTGAGCTTCTACAAATATGTAGCAAGTAAGCATAGAAATATGTAATATTGGCATCTCTTCTTTTGTTGTAGTTCAAATACCAGCCACACAGTGTCACTACACACTGACTGAGTCCACTTGCATGCACTGGCTCACAGTGTAGACTATGTGATTGTTGGTCGTGTTCAACACACTGTTTAGTTCCAAATAATATAAAATAATACAAATATTTACCTTAATTATTGTATGAAAAAAATGTAAATGTCTCCAGTCCTGCATCTTCCAAATCAATGCATATGCTGTCACCATAGTCTATACAAAGCAGTCTGTCAGCTTTATATGCTGTTCTATGTACGGGCAGCATATTAAACGTACATGTCTGGACTCCTAGTAGCCAAAACTGATAGGAGTATTAAAGGAACAAAGAGGACTTGTAATTATGAGTGTATTAAAGAGAATCTGTCATCAGGTTTCTGCTATGTAATCTGAGGATAGCATGGGGTAGGGGCTAGACACTGATTTCAATGATGTGTCACTTGCTAGACTGTGTGCTGTAATATCAATAATATCAATGTTTTTTCAGTAGGAGTTTATCACTGCCGGACTAGCTGCATGTGTCCCTCCTGGTCCAACCATGCCCCCACTCCAGTACTGATTAGTAGGTGACTGACAATATACAATGTACATAGAAACCTGCTAATCAGTGGCGTGGGTGGGGTTAGCTTTCTGAGCTCTGCTACATCTACAGCAGAGACAATTGCTGCACCCAGTAAAGTAAGTGATGCATCGCTGGAATCAGGGTCTCTGCCTTGTAAGGCAGCAGTGTTCACACCGTGCAGTAACTGAGGCAGTGACCCAAGCAAGTCCCACATAAACAGCTTTCTTCAGCAACTCACGGGTAAACAGAAAAGTCCTCTGGTTCACAGCCGGGTTAACACGAGTCCAGAAATTATGGTTGCCATGGGCAATGGCCGCGCCGGGCCGCTCAGAGCCTGACAGGTGCAGAGCCTTCCCAGGCGTGGGTTCAGCCACACTCAGTCCTGCTGAGCTTTCCTGCTATGCTCCTAGCAGGTTCCAACATAGAACAACACTAATCCTTAGTGCAGGGTTTTCAAAGAACCTGTGGCAAGAGCCACTGGAAAACCCGGGTTGGAGGGAGGAGGGCGCCCCACTGCCTTCCTGTAGCCTCCCCCATGAAATGAAGGCCCTGCCGGGTTTTAATTAATCTGCCTTAGCCAGATAGCCTGACCAGGTCAATGCTCACCTTCATTCCTGCATTGCAGCCGCAAGTGAGTTTGTGACTGCTATGCACTCCAATGGATTTAATAGGTCTCTGTACACATTCTGGGGTATATATAACGTCCCTTGTATATGATCCCGGTCACTGCCTCACATATCCCCCCCCCCTCTATTCAAACTTGTGTAGTTGAACATTTGACACCATACAGGGTGCCCGGGACAGGGCATCCACGTTTGCCTGCGACTTCCCAGGGCGATGTTCTACAGAGAAACTGAAATTTTGCAGTGACAGGAACCACCTAGTGACTCGCGCATTCCTCTCCTTTGTAGCATCGGTGTCTCTGCCCCCTGACAGGCAGAGACGCCATTCCCCTTACTGCCGCGCTCCGAGCCCGGCGTCCTCTGGCCCTCCTGCTGCTGCTGGCATGTGCAGCTTCCCGAGCACTGTGCTTAGGGCGGGCGCGCTCCCTCTTAAAGGGGCCGCGCGTGCCGTCCTAAGGAGTCCCCGGCCAATGGCCGGAGGACCTCTAATATAAAAGGCACCTCCTCCAAAATGGAGGTGCCCGTGCAAGGTTGTAGCTCTGTGTTCTAAACTCTGCTTCAGCCCTCAGGTCCCGCTGCTAGCCTGACTACCAGTCGAGTCTGCCAGCCTGACTACCAGTCCAGTCCGCCAGCCTGACTACCAGTCCAGTCCACCAGCCTGACTACCAGTCCAGTCCGCCAGCCTGACTACCAGTCCAGTTCGCCAGCCTGTCTACCTGTGTCCGCCTGCCAAGTACACTCTCCAGCCCGACGGTCTGCCTACGGTCTTAACCTGCCAGTCTGTTTATGGGCCATGCTTGCCTGCCTAAAAGGAGAACGTACCAGTTACCTGCCGTGCCTACCAGCCAGCCTACCTGGAGGCTCCTGCCAGCTACCCGTGGTGTCTGCTAGTCCATCGTCGCGGATCACCCGTGAGCCTGCCTGTCGTGCTCATCTGCTATACCGGTCAGTCCCTGCCTTCTGACCCGTGGGAGTCACCTGCTCTCATACAAAGACTGGTCCAGCGTAGCACCTGGTTCCTCTGCTCGGTCCTTCCCTTGTTCACGGAGTCAACTGAGCCGGCATGCGACCTTGGTCAGTCCGAGTTGATATCTAGTTACGCCCCTCTGGTCCCTCCTTGCACTGCAGCACAGAGGTTCCACCACCCGGATCCGTAACAGTTTGCACGGGCCATGGAACCCGGTAGCTCCCAGGCTCCTTCACTTGCTGACCTGTACCCGGAGGTTTCTAGTCAGAGATCCCAACAGGACACCATCCTGACCTACCTGCGGTCGGTCAACTCTCGCCTGGACACGCTGTCCGTCCAACCGAGCCGAGCGACACCCGCTCCGGCGGCACCTCTGCCTACCAGTGCCACGGCATCCAGCTCAGGACCCCGGCTCTCTGCGCCTCCTCGTTTTGGGGGTGACCCAGTCTTATGTCGGGGTTTTATGAACCAGTGCACGCTGTTCTTTGAACTACTGGCACATCAGTTTCTGTTATGTTCTGCTACCAGAGCTAAGGAAAGAGAGGAGATCTGTCCCTACGATAGAACTCAGCTTAATCCCTACGATGTAACAGGGAACCTGATCCTGCGATCAGACCTGCTAAAGTCCTAAGCTAGTCTGTACGGAGACCTATAGATGTGGGGAAGGAATCCCTACAAGTACTAAGGACTGGGAGGAATATGGGACACCTCTTAACAGAAATAGTAGCAGACAGACGAACAAACAAAATATATAGAACATAGAGGTCAGTAGACCAAGCAAACTAACAGAGCAAGACACAGAGCACAGGCTAGCTAGAAAGTAGATATACAATGAAGTCCAGCAAAGCCAGAAGGGCGGAGCAGGATTAAATAGGCCAACAAGGTCATGTGACCAGCAAAGGAAAAAAAAACTAAGAGCAAGGTTCTAACAGTACCCCCCCTTCTAAGAGGATCCTCCGGATCCCCTAGGACCAGGCTTATCAGGAAATCTCCTGTGAAACGCTCTGATAAGTCTGGACGCGGAAACATCATCCGACCTCACCCAAGAGTTATCCTCGGGACCGAAACCTTTCCAGGCCACAAGATACTGCAAACTACCTCTATACCGTCTAGAGTTAAGGATGCGAGAAATTTCATATTCCCCGTCCTCCACCACCGGAGGAACAGAGGCAGAGGCGTCACAATCCGATACAACAGCTTTTTTCAACAAAGAGACATGAAATACCGGATTAATTCTCCAGGAGGTAGGAACCTCCAACCTAACAGCAGATTGGTTGACAACCTGAAGCACCTTAAAGGGCCCTACAAACTTGGGACCCAATTTCTTTGAAGGAATCCTCAACCGCAGATTCCTAGAGGACAACCAAACCATGTCACCAACAGCGAACAAAACCTCCTGTCGTTTCCTATCAAAGTAGTCTTTAGATTTTCTGTTGGCCTCCTGAAGATTACCACGCACATCCGTCCAAACTCTCTCCAAATCACCGGAAAAATTCTCCTCCTCAGGCACGGCAGATCCCAACTTGGAGAACGACCCAAACGACGGATGTCTCCCAGAACAACAAAAAAAAGGCGAGCAACCAGCAGAAGAAGATGTATGATTGTTCAGAGCAAATTCAGCAAGTGGCAGAAACTCAGACCACCCCTCTTGATTGTCTGCCACAAAACAACGCAAGAACTGCTCAACATCCTGGTTTTTCCTTTCTGTCTGGCCATTAGATTCAGGATGATATCCGGACGAGAACGACAAATGAACTCCCAACCTATCACAAAAGGCACGCCAAAAACGAGCCACGAACTGAGGACCCCTATCAGAAACAATGTCAGTAGGAACGCCATGAAGTCTGACAATTTTCTTGACAAAGGCCTTAGCGAGAGTTTTAGCGCAGGGCAGTTTAACGAGAGGAACCAAGTGACACATCTTGCTAAAACGGTCCACGACCACCCAGATAACAGTAAAACCCTCAGAGGGGGGAAGGTCAGTTATAAAGTCCATAGCCAAATGTGTCCAAGGAGCACTGGGAACCTCCAAAGGACAAAGCAACCCCGCAGCAGGAGTATGTGAGGACTTAGATCTAGCACATATAGTACATTGACGCACCCACTTAATGACTTCCTTCTGCCATCCAGGCCACCAAAAACTGCGACCCACCAGTCTCTTGGTCTCAGAGATTCCGGGATGACCTGCCAACCGAGATTCGTGACACTCAACAAACAAATCTCTCCTAAAGGTCCCAGGCACAAACAACCTCCCATGAGGAGTGTTAGAAGGGGCATTCTCCTGTGCTTTAAGAATCTCATTTTCCAAAACAGAGTCCAAAGCAGCTATCACAACACCTTCTTGTAAAATGTTCTCCTCTTTCTCAGCACCGACTATGGGAGAAAAACTGCGAGACAAGGCATCCGCCTTAACATTCTTAGTACCAGGGATGTAAGTAACGGAGAAATTAAACCGCGAGAAAAACAGTGCCCACCTAGCCTGACGGGCATTCAGGCGCTTGGCAGCATCAAGATATATCAGATTTTTATGATCCGTTAGAACCTGAACGGGAAATTCCGCACCTTCCAAGAAGTGGCGCCAGTGTTCAAATGCGAGTTTAATAGCCAATAATTCCCGATTACCAATATCGTAATTCAGTTCAGTCTCCGAAAATTTTTTTGAAAAAAAGGCACAGGGATGTAATCCATCCCCGTTATCCTGAGACAATACTGCGCCAACCCCCACAGAGGAAGCATCAACCTCAACCAAAAACGGCCTAGTAACATCAGGCTGCATAAGGATGGGAGCAGAGGTGAACCTCTCCTTGAGATACACAAAAGCTTCAATGGCCTCAGAAGACCACTGAACCGCATCAGCACCTTTCCTGGTGAGATCAGTCAGAGGTTTGACAATACTAGAAAAAATTTTTATGAATTTTCTATAGTAATTGGCGAAACCCAAAAACCTCTGTATCGATTTCAAACCAATAGGCCTAGGCCATTCCTGCACAGCCTGAACCTTAACCGGATCCATCTCAAAACCTTTGCTGGAGATAATGTAGCCCAAAAAACTAATTCTCTGTACAGCGAACTCACATTTCTCCAGCTTAGCAAAAAGCGAATTGTCCATTAATAACTGTAATACCTCACGCACGCTCCGCCAATGAGACTCCAGATCCGGCGAATAAATCAAAATGTCATCCAAATACACAACCACATTTTTACCGATCAAAGGTCTAAGGATGTCATTAATCAGATTCTGAAAAAATGCAGGAGCATTAGTAAGACCAAAAGGCATAACCAGATTCTCAAAATGACCCACAGGAGTGTTAAAAGCAGTCTTCCATTCGTCACCCTCCTTCATGCGCAACAGATTGTATGCCCCCTTAAGGTCAATTTTAGAGAACCACTTGGCCCCCATTAACTGGTTAAACAGATCAGGAATCAATGGCAGTGGGTAAGGATTGCGTACAGTAATTTTGTTAATCTCACGAAAATCCAGACAAGGACGTAAACCGCCGTCCTTTTTTTTTACAAAAAAAAATCCAACCGCCACAGGAGACTTAGAGGGCCTAATGTGACCGGCGGCCAAACTTGTCTGTATGTATTCCTCCAAAGCCTTCCTCTCAGGAATAGTAAGGTTAAATAAACGACTTTTAGGAAGAGTCGCTCCAGGGACAAATTCAATAGAACAATCATAGTCTCTATGGGGAGGCAAAACCTGCGATTCCTTCTCAGAAAAAACTCTCCAAAAATCCTGAATAGGAACAGGCAATTCTCCCCTATCCAAAGCTGCAATACGCCCATTACAACACTTGTCATAACATTTATGGCTCCAGGATTTAATTTCACTGGTAGACCAATCCAGTACAGGATTGTGAAATTTTAACCAGGGCAATCCCAATATTACTGGAGAAGGCAAGTTATTCAACACTACCAAATCCAATTTCTCATGGTGAACACCATTAATAGTGAGAGGAAATTCACAGACCTTGAGAGTAATATTCTTCAAAGGGGAACCATCCACAGAAACCACAGCAATGGGGGATGATAAAGGTTCAGGTTTTAAATTGAGTCTTTCCACGAATCCCCCATCAATAACATTCAGAGTAGACCCACAATCGACAAACACCCGAAATTCCATTAATTTTTCCTGAGCAATCGTGGAAGCAGCTAAAAATACACCCTTGGAATTTAAACAGGCAATACGGGCATGACTGACCATTTTTTTTTCTTTCTTCATACGAAGCTCACAGCCTTTAATCAAATGACCAGATTTTCCGCAATAGAAACACAAGCCTTCAAAAAATCGACGGTCTTTTTCTTGAGAGCGAGGTGCCACCGATCCAATCTCCATCGGTTCACCACTGTTAGTACACACATTCTCATAACCAGAAACTGACATAGCAGAGGATTTGCTCTCATTAACCCTTGCACGCAGTCTTCTATCCACCCGTATAGCTACTTGCATAGCCTGTTGCAAATCTTCAGGTGTAGGATAAGCAATTAGCAGGTCTTTAACCCTTTCACTGAGCCCAGCAAGAAATAGACTTTTCAGAGCAGAATCGTTCCACCCTGTTTGAGTAGACCAACGACGGAAATGAGTACAATATTTTTCCACATTACCTGATCCTTGTTTTAAACGTCTCAACTCAGTCTCAGCTGATGCGACACGGTCAGGATCATCATATAATAGTCCCAAAGCAGAAAAAAAACTATCCACTGATCTGAAGCATGTATCACTAGGTTGCAAAGAAAAGGCCCACTCCTGAGGCTCTTTGCGCAAAAGTGACATTATGAACCCTACGCGCTGGGATTCATCCCCAGAGGACTTAGGTCTCAAACGAAAATACAATAAGCAAGCATTTTTGAATGAAAAAAATTCTCGGTGTTCACCAAAAAATAAATCCGGCAAACATACCTTAGGCTCCAAGAAATGTGCTCCAGGACAGTTACTCACGTGCTGACGGAGCTCGGCCACCTCCAGAGAGAGTCCCTGCAGGCGATGAACCAAATCCTGAACCGACACCATGATGGAACAGAAAAATCTTTCCTTAGAGAATTTGCTGGCTGGACTTACTGTTATGTTCTGCTACCAGAGCTAAGGAAAGAGAGGAGATCTGTCCCTACGATAGAACTCAGCTTAATCCCTACGATGTAACAGGGAACCTGATCCTGCGATCAGACCTGCTAAAGTCCTAAGCTAGTCTGTACGGAGACCTATAGATGTGGGGAAGGAATCCCTACAAGTACTAAGGACTGGGAGGAATATGGGACACCTCCTAACAGAAATAGTAGCAGACAGACGAACAAACAAAATATATAGAACATAGAGGTCAGTAGACCAAGCAAACTAACAGAGCAAGACACAGAGCACAGGCTAGCTAGAAAGTAGATATACAATGAAGTCCAGCAAAGCCAGAAGGGCGGAGCAGGATTAAATAGGCCAACAAGGTCATGTGACCAGCAAAGGAAAAAAAAACTAAGAGCAAGGTTCTAACAGTTTCCCTCCGACCGGGCCAAGGTGGCGTTGATCATGTCTCACGTCACCGGGGAAGCATTGGCATGGCTAAACCCTCTATGGGACAGAGGGGATCCCCTGGTGTCGGATCTTCCGGCTTTCCTCACTGCCTTCCGGAAGGTCTTCGATGAGCCCGGACGAAGGACTTCTACTGCCTCCTCATTGCTCCGACTCCACCAAGGGAGTCTCACCATGGGCCAGTATGTCATACAGTTTCGTACCTTCGCTTCTGAACTTGCCTGGAACAACGAGGCCCTGGTGTCCACCTTCTGGGAGGGTCTTTCCGGACGTATCAAGGATGAGCGAGCTGGCCGGGACATTCCTACCTCCTGGATGACCTGGTGTCACTAGCTACCCGGATTGACATCCGTTTCCTGGAACGAGCTAAGGAGACTACCCGGGAGAGAAGATTTCCTCGTCTTGCTCCTGTTTTCCAGAAACCTGCCTCCCAACCAGCAACTCCCCGGGCACGCTTGCCCGAACCCATGCAGATCAACCAGACCAAGATAGTCAAGTCTCGCCAAGAAACACGCCGTGCCGAGGGGAGCTGTTTCTATTGTGGCAGTAAGGAGCATCTGATCCGTTCCTGCCCGGTGAAGCCGGGAAACTCCAGTGTCAAGAACCACTCGGAGAGGTCGTCCTAGTTAAGAGTAAATCCTCTCCGTTCTTGACTATCCGTTTCTATTTCCTGTGGAGAGAACCGCTTCTTCGAAACCGCCCACCTGGATTACGGAGCCACTGGGATTCTCATCTCTCAGTCCCTTGTAGAAAAGTATCAGATTCCCACCAAACCTCTGTCTGAACCATTGGCAGTCGCTTCCGTGGGTGGAAGACTCCTTCTGGTGACCATCTTGCTCGTCACAGAGCCTATAACCCTTCAGGTGGGAATGCTGCACTCGGAGAGGATCTCCTTCCATGTGCTATCCGGACTCTCGCACACCCTTTCGCTAGGTCTACCCTGGCTACAGAGAAATGAACCTGTTCTGAATTGGCGATCCGATGAGGTGCTCCATTGGGGGCAGGATTGCCATGAGACCTGCCTGGTTCCGGTTCGCCTGGTTCGACCTCCGTCTACTCCGGCTAATTTACCTGGTCTACCGAAACCTTACTGGTCCTATTCAGATGTCTTCAACAAGAAAGAGGCAGAGACACTGCCACCTCATAGGCCATATGATTGCCCTATCAACCTGGTACCCGATGCCACTCCACTCCGTGGGCGTATCTACCCCTTGTCGCTGGCCGAAACCCGGTCCATGTCGGAGTACATCGAAGAAAATCTGGCTAGGGGATTCATCCAGAAATCTACCTCCCCAGCTGGAGCTGGATTCTTCTTAGGAAAAAAGAAAGATGGCTCACTATGCCCCTGTATCGATTATAGAGGACTTAACCAGATTACTATCAAAAATAAATACCCCCTGCAACTCATCTCAGAGCTGTTCGACCGCCTTAAAGGCGCGAAGATCTTCTCAAAGCTCGATCTTCGTGGGGCGTATAATTTGGTCCGGATCTGCCAAGGAGACGAGTGGAAGACGGCATTCAATACCCGGGACGGCCACTATGAATACCGTGTGATGCCCTTCGGCCTCTGTAATGCTCCCGCCGTCTTCCAAGAACTAGTTAACAACATCTTCCGTGACTTCTTATATTCATGCGTGGTGGTGTACATCGACGACATCTTGGTCTTCTCTCCGGATCTACCCACACACCGGAGGGATGTTCATCAGGTCCTGCTTAGGCTCAGGCAGAATCACCTATACGCAAAATTTGAGAAATGCCTCTTCAAGCAGACCTCTCTTCTGTTCCTGGGCTATATTATCTCTAAGACTGGTCTACAGACGGACCCCGAGAAGGTCTCTGCCATCTTAAAGTGGCCCTGACCGGAGGGGTTGAAGGTGATTCAGAGATTCCTGGGCTTCGCTAACTATTACCGCCTCTTCATCCCGCATTTCTCTTCCCGAACTGCACCCATCTCTGCGCTCACCCGTAAGGGTGCAAATCCTCAGGAATGGACGTCCGAAGCGGAGGAGGCCTTCCTCTCCTTAAAACAAGCCTTCTCTTCTGCCCCGGTGCTCCACCGTCCGGATTGCAACAAACAGTTCTTTCTGGAAGTTTATGCTTCCTCTTCCGGAGCCAGAGAGTTGCTCACCTAGAAATCTCCGTCCGGGAGAATGGTAACCTGCGGCTTATTCTCCAAGCTCTTCTCCTCGTCCGAGTGCAACTATTCCATAGGAGACCGTGAACTGCTAGCCATCAAATTTGCGCTGGAGGAGTGGCGTTACCTGCTAGAGGGGGCTCTGCACCCGGTGGTCATCTATTCTGACCACAAAAACCTGGCATATCTACAAAATTCCCGAAGACTTAATACGCGTCAGGCCCGGTGGTCTTTGTTCTTCGCCCGTTTCAAACTTACCCTACATTACCGCCCTGCGGACAAGAACGTTAAAGCCGACGCTTGGTCCCAATCCTTCCTGCCTTCCGATCAAGAGGAGGAGCCTATGCATGTCATCGATCCTTCCAAAGTGATGAATGTGGCTCCCTTGGACCTGTCTCGTCTCCCACCTGGTAAGACGTTTGTAGCGGTTCTGGATCGTAAGAAGGTTCTTCACTGGGGTCATTCATCTAAACTAGCTGGCCATGCTGGCCAGCGGAGGACCTTCCTGCTCATTACCCGGCACTACTGGTGGCCTTCCCTGTGCAAGGATGTTGTAGACTTCGTCTCGGCCTGTTCATCCTGTGCCCGCAACAAGGTTCCCAGACATCTTCCAGCCGGCCGTCTCCTGCCTCTTCCCGTACCTGCTGCCAGTGGCAACACATTGCTATGGACTTTATTACTGATCTTCCTGTTTCTGCAGGTTGTACTGTCATTTGGGTGGTCGCTGACCGCTTTTCTAAAATGGCCCACTTTATCCCTCTGCCTGGTCTCCCGTCTGCATCTGTGCTGGCTAAGGACTTCATCCATCACATTTTTCGTCTCCACGGCCTACCCCTCCACATTGTGTCTGATCGATGGGTCCAGTTCACTTCGCGCTTCAGGAGAGCTACGTGTAAGCTGCTGGATGTCTCTCTGGATTTCTCCTCTGCTTATCATGCTCAGTCCAATGGCCAAGTGGAACGTATCAACCAGATCCTTACCAGCTTCCTCCGGCACTTCGTCAACGCTCACCACACCGATTGGGTAGAGCTCCTACCATGGGCCGAGTTCTCCTATAATTACCATGAGAGCGAATCTTCTTCCAAGTCCCCGTTCTTTGTGGTCTATGATCTACACCCCCGGATTCCGTTTCCCATCTCCGCTTCAGTGGACAATCCTGCCGCGGAGTCTCTGGTCAGCGAGTTTTCCACCATTTGGGAGGACACTAGATCCGCACTTCTTCAATCCTCCGAGCGGATGAAGAGACATGCTGATAAGAGACGTCTGGATCCGCCTCAATTCCGTCAGGGAGACAAGGTTTGGCTCTCTTCCAAACATGTTCGTCTCAAAATACCCTCCTATAAGTTGGGTCCACGGTTCATAGGTCCATTTGAAGTCCTCAAGCAAATCAATCCAGTGGCCTACAAGTTAAAACTCCAGGCCACCTTACGGATTCCCAACTCCTTCCACGTATCTCTCCTCAGACCAGTTGTTCTTAATTCTTTTTCTGATGATCCGGGTACCTCCCCACCTCCGGTCTCCGCTGAGGACGTCCATGAGGTAGAGAACATCTCGCCACCAAGAGGGTAAGAGGAAAAAACTTTTTTTCTGGTGGATTGAAAGGTATTTGGCCCAGAGGAGAGAACTTGGGAACCCAGGGAGAACATCCCGCTTCTTCTTAAAAAAAAAATTTCGGACCTAAAGAAGAGGGGGCGTAAAGGGGGGGTACTATAGCATCGGCGTCTCTGCCCCCTGACTCCGTTCCCCTTACCGCCGCGCTGCGGGCCCGGCGTCCTCCGGCCCTCCTGCTCCTGCTGCCGGCGCGCGCAGCTTCCCAAGCACTGTGCTTAGGGTGCGTGCGCGCTCCCTCCCTCTTAAAGGGGCCATGCGCGCCATCATAAGGAGTCCCTGGCCAATGGCCGGAGGACCTCTCATATGAAAGGCACCTCCTCCAAAATGGAGGTGCCCGTGCAAGGTTGTAGCTCTGTGTTCTAAACTTTGCTTCAGCCCTCAGGTCCCGCTGCTAGCCTGACTACTAGTACAGTCCACCAGCCTGACTACCAGTCCAGTCCGCCAGTCTGACTACCAGTCCAGTCCTCCAGCCTGTCTACCTGTGTCCGCCTGCCAAGTACACTCTCCAGCCCGACGGTCTGCCTACGGTCCTAACCCGCCAGTCTGTCTATGGGCCAGGCTTGCCTGCCTACCCGGAGAACATACCAGTTACCTGCAGTGCCTACCAGCCAGCCTACCTGGAGGCTCCTGCCAGCTACCCATGGTGTCTGCTAGTCCATCTTCCCGGATCACCCGTCAGCCTGCCTGCCGTGATCATTTGCTATACCAGTCAGTCCCTGCCTTCTGACCCGTGGGAGTCACCTGCTCTAATACAAGGACTGGTCCAGAGTAGCACCTGGTCCCTCTGTTCGGTCCTTCCCTGGTTCACGGAGTCGATTGAGCCACCGTGCGACCTTGGTCAGTCCGAGTTGATACCTAGTTACACCCCTCTGGTCCCTCCTTGCACCGCAGCACAGAGGTTCCACCACCCGGATCCATAACATCCTTGGCATTTCTCATCCATACCAAGGGTGAATGGTCTGTCACCAAGCGGAACTGACAACCGAGTAAATAATAATGTAGCGATTCCAAGGCCCACTTAATAGCCAACACTCTTTCTCTAGCACGCTATAGTTTCTCTCTACCGGGACAAGTTTTCAAGTGACCGGGTGATCTTCACCATTCACTTTTTGTGACAATACCGCCCCTAGGCCTACTTCCGAGGCATCTGTCTGTACAATGAAGGTTTCCTTGAATTTGGGGCTGATGAGGACTGCCTGTCCACACAGGGCCAACATCATGGACTGAAAGGCTTCTTCTGCTTGAGGGTTCCACTGAATCATTACCGATTTTTTTCCTTTCAAGAAATCGGTCAGGGCCACCGTTCTCCCAGCAAAATTAGGTATAAACCGGCGGTAATACCCAAGGATGCCAAGGAACGACCTCACCTGCTTTGTACTTGACGGTTTAGGCCAATTTTTTATGGCCTCAACTTTATTGATTTGGGGCTTGATAACTCCTCAGCCAATCACATACCCCAAATATCGGGCTTCCTCTAGCCCTATCACATATTTTTTTGGATTTGCCGTTAACCCCGTGGCTCTGAGAGAATCCAGCACCGCTTGTACCTGGGATAGATGTGTATGCCAGTTGGTGCTAAAGATGATAATATCATCTAGATACGCGGACGTGTACTCCTGATGAGGCTTGAGGACTATGTCCATCAACCTCTGGAATGTAGCTGGGGCCCCATGTAACCCAAAAGGTAAGACCACATAGTGATATAGACCCTCCGGAGTTATGAAGACGGTCTTTTCCTTCGCCGATTTCGTTACAGGTACCTGCCAGTGACCCTTGGTGAGATCGAGCGTTGCAAAGTACTGGGCCTGCCCCAGTCTCTCAATCAGCTCATCCACCCTGGGCATTGGATAAAGGTCAAACTTTGACACTTCATTTAGTTTTTGGAAATCGTTACAGAAGCGTAACGATCCATCTGGTTTCGAAATCAGTACGATGGGTCTAGCCCACTCACTCCGTGATTCCTCGATGACGCCTAACTGGAGCATCCGTTTTACCTCAGCCATGATGGCTTGCCTCTGGGCTTCAGGTACCTGGTACGGTCTCATTCGCACTCTTACCCAGGTTCGGTGACAATGTCATGTTGGAGAACTGTAGTCCTACCTGGTAGCTCTGAGTACACGTCTGTATTCTGCTGCACCAGTGAGCGAGCCTCCCGTCGCTGCTGTTTAGTGAGAGCCTCATTTATCCTGACCTCTCCCCCAGACGCATCCCTGGCTGAAGGTAGAGAACTCTCTGGTGATATGCCTGGAGTGACGTCTGTAACTAAACACTCTCGATCTTTCCAAGGTTTTAGCAGGTTTACATGATAAAGCTGCTCAGGTTTCCTCCTTCCGGGCTGATACACCCGGTAATTTACCTCCCCCACCTTTTCTCGAACCTCATATGGCCCTTGACACTTGGCCATGAGCTTACTCTCGGCTGTGGGTACCAGTACTAACACCCGATTGCCCTTGTTAAAAGACCTGACTCTTTTATTATATGTGCGCCGCTGGGCTGCTTGGGCATCTAACAGATATTCTTTCACGATGGGCATAACTGCCGCAATCCGGTCCTGCATACTAGCCACGTGTTTAATTATACTCCTATGTGGAGTTGGCTCTTGTTCCCACATCTCTTTGGCTACGTCCAACAGACCCCTAGGGTATCTGCCATACAATAACTCAAAGGGAGAGAACCCTGTGGAAGCCTGGGGTACCTCACAGACGGAGAACATCAAATAATGTAGCAACATGTTCCAATCCCTTCCGTCCTTAGAAACCACCTTTTTTAACATGGACTTGAGGGTTTTATTGAACCGTTCTACTAGCCCGTCGGTTTGAGGGTGGTACACCGAGGTGCGCAATTGTTTCAGTTTTAGCAGTTTGCACAGTTCACTTGTCACTTTGGACATAAAAGGGGTCCCCTGATCCGTCAGGCTCTCCTTAGGTAGTCCAAGGCGACAGAACATGGCAAACAGCTCCCGTGCAATCAGTTTCGCCAAGGTGTGGCATAGCGGTATAGCCTCCGGGTACCGGGTGGCATAGTCGACGACCACCAGTATATGTTGGTGGCCACGAGCGGATTTTACAATGGGCCCTACCAAGTCCATTGCAATCCGTTCAAAAGGTACCTCTACCGTACCTCTATCTCTGGCAGGGGTACCAACGGGCTACGGAAACTTGCGTTGGGTGTGGTCAACTGACATTCAGGGCAGGATTCGCAGTACTTTTGGACCTCCGCATAAATCCCGGGCCAAAAGAACCGCTGCAAGATACGCTCTTGCGTCTTTTTAACCCCTAAGTGTCCACTCAGCAGGTGTGTGTGTGCCAACTCCAGAACCACCCGACAGTAGGACTGAGGTACCACTAACTGTTCCACGACCTGATTTTGTCTACCCTATAAAGCAACTCACCGTTGACAACCATGCGTAGAAATACAGTATCTGCACTGGTCTGTTGAGCTACGCCATTTACCTCTAACACCCTTTCCCACGTCAGAGTCAGAGTAAGATCCTGTAGCTGAGCTGTCCCAAATGTGCCCCGGGACACTTCCAGCTCGGTGATCGATGGGGTCTCCTCGACCTCTCCTGCCAGCACCAATAGGAGAATCCTATTGGGGTCACACTCTGTCCCTAGGTTGGACACCCCTACGGCAGGTAGTCCTGACTCGGGTTCATCGGGTACAGCGCCTGTAATACATTTTACCGGGGGGGAGAGTGGATTTTGTTTCTCCACAGAGTCCAGAACAGGGGTAAGTCTCTTCCCAACACAGTCCCATAGGAAAGAGTCTTTACCGCACCCACCACATGTTTTATGTCTCCACATGGCGTGGACAAAACTACCTCCACGGTTGGGTACTCTCGGAGGTCCCCATGGATACACACAACCCCGACTGTCCGTCCACTGGGGTTGTCTCCTGCCGCCAGTGACCCATGTACCAAAGTCACTAGGCTCCCCGAATCTAGGAGGGCCTCTGTGGGGTACCCATTAACCAGTACCTGGCACAGTTGGGGTTCACTGTCTGGGGGGTCGGTGCTCGCAGTGCAGACAGTACATTGAGACCCGGCAGATAAACCCACAGTCCATGGGTTCCGTAGTCAGGGGGCATTTAACAACCACATGTCCCGGCCCCTGACACCGCCAGCACCTAATGGTGGAGGTACTGTTAGGTCTTATGTCTGTTTGGGAGGGAACTGGTCTCCTGCCACTCTCATTCTGGGGTACCCCTTCAGCACAGGTATGGTTCTGACTGTCCTTAGCAGAGGGACGCAACCCTTTTCCCGGTTCCTGGGTTGGCAGGGATCGGCGTGACAGCCGCGATGGGGCAGAGTCCCGGATAAAGTCCTGAGTGGCCGAGTACGCTCGATCAGGCTGACCACCTGGTCGAATGTGCCGGGGTCCCCTTGCCCCACCCAATGTTGGATAGTGGCTGGCAGAGTCGTCACCAGCCGGTCAACCACCACCCTCTCCACCATCTGGGCTGGAGACAAAGTCTCAGGCTGGAGCCACCTCTTTACCAGCTGCAGGAGGTCATAAGCCTGAGACTGGGCGGGTCGGGTCTCCACATAGGCCCATGAAAATACACGTTGAGCCCTCACGTATGTATTGACCCCCAGTCGAGCAAGGATCTCACCTTTGAGCCTCTGGTAGTCCTGGGCGTCCTCCCGACTGAGGTCAAAGTAGGCCTTTTGGGCATCGCCGACCAGAAACGGAGCCACCACTTCTGCCCACTGGCCGGCCGGTAGGTTTTCCCGCTCTGCTGTGCACTCATAAATAGTCAGGAAGGCTTCCATATCGTCCTCCGGTCCCATCTTCCTCAACACTGAGCGAACCTTGTCCCGGGCCTCGCGACGTTCCAGGGCTGGTGCCGTCGGCGTCTCCCGCAGGGCAGCAATCTGTTGCAGCAACAGTTCGTTTGTTTTTTGCTGCTGGTACAGTAGCTGCTGCTGATTATGTTGCTTCTCCCGCTCCTGCTGTTGCCGCTGAGACTGCAGCTGCTGCTGGGTGAGTACCAGCTGCTTTAACAGCTCCTCCATTTTGTCCATGGAGTGTGGCTGAAAGGTGGCCGGCTGAATTGTGATCATGCAGCGGCCGGTGGGGTATGCCTCAGTCACTATGCCCGCATTCTCCATCAAGCTGTAAGGTGGTGGTGTTCACACCGTGCAGTAACTGAGGCAGTGACCCAAGCGAGTCCAACATAAACAGCTTTATTCAGCAACTCACGGTTAAACAGAAAAGTCCTCCGGTTCGCAGCCGGGTTAAAATTAGTCCATAAACAATGGTTGCCGTGGGCAACGGCGGCGCCGGGCCGCTCAGAGCCTGACAGGTGCAGAGTCTTCCCAGGCGTGGGTTCAGCCACACTCCTTCCTGCTGAGGTTTCCTGCTGTGCTCCTAGCAGGTTCCAACATAGAACAACACTAATCCTTAGTCCAGGGTTTTCAAAGGACCTGTGGCAAGAGCCACTGGAAAACCCGGGTTGGATGGAGGAGGCTGCCCCACTGCCTTCCTGTAGCCTCCCCCACGAAATGAAGGCCCTGCCGGGTTTTACTTAATCTGCCTTAGCCAGATAGCCTGACCAGGTCAATGCTCACCTTCATTCCTGCATTGCAGCCGCAAGTGAGTTTGTGACTGCTATGCACTCCAATGGATTTAATAGGTCTCTGTACACATTCTGGGGGATATATAACGTCCCTCGTATACGATCCCGGTCACTGCCTCACAGCCCCTACATTATGCTGCTAAAAGATAAGGTAGCAAAATCCTGATGATAGATCTCCTTAAGAGACTGCCCATCACCTCTCCAAACCCCTTGAGGTGGTAATTGATAGACTGTTGTGTACTGTATACCTGCCTACAGACAAACCAGCCAATACTAGCTCTGGGAGGAAGGGTGATACAGATGAGTACTTTTATCAACACTCACAACTATTGGAGAACTAGAAGAAAAGTGAATATGGCTTCATTTGTTATTTTGGAATATTTTATGCTATTTTCCTAATATTTTTTTTCTGGCTGGATAACTCTTTTATGACCTTATGCATAGGACTATAATAATTATCTTCTGCTAGAGAGCAACACTCTTGCTGAATAGGGAGGGGTGCAAGCTCCTGCTTGATTGACAGTTCGGACTAATGGCATGGTTGCGTAGCTAGCACAAGCTGTCTACTTACCTAAGCTGCAAACAACAGCAGCTATGTCTTTGCAACATCGGAGGAGCTCAGTTGCAATAAAACTGGCTGGATTGTGAGCAAACAATGCACTCCAGCAGTCCGATCAGCTTTAAAGCAGCGCTTACAAAATTTATAGAAAAGAGCTTGTAAGCACTGCACATGTTTGGCCACAACTGCTAGACTGCAGCTGCGGCCATTAACTTAGATGACAAGCAGTAAACAAATGAAAATGGTTTGACTGGTAGTGCGCTTACACTAGACTGGCGATGTTGTTTTTGCTTTATGTTTTTTGGTGTTTTTTTTTCTTCAATTCTTTAATTAAGATCTGTTTATGTATCGAAGACACTTTTAAACAATGCCCCATTTTGAAACAAAGTTAAAAAAATATATAGATCAGCAGGGCCAAAAGCACTAAAGGATTTAGTGAAGCAACAATAAAGGCTGTCATATGTGAGTGGGATGGAAAGTACTGTTAAATTAGGAATGAAAAAAATGGTAGGAAAATCTTTTAGACACTGCAAGTTATTGTATTTTTAATCAAGTCTTGGCTGTAGATAAAGCAGACCATATGGTCTGCTTTAGCAAAGAAAAGCTTGATGAAGAAAGGTCTCCCAAGTTTGTTTTAATATAGCAGGAGGATTTGATATAACCTTTAGTGGAAGATTTCATTTCTTACAGCTCTGCAACAAGTGTATAAATACTTATAGAGAAGAAACATAGACTAAGACTTCTTTTCCCAAAGGGTTAGAAGATTTAGAAAAATTATAGTTCTAGTAGAAAGTGTAACTCATGCACAAAATGAGAACTAAGAACAAGTACCTTATTGCCATTTAATGTTGATATGCTACAAATGCTTCTCACAAAATTAGAATATCCTCAAAAATGTTATTTATTTCAATTCTTCAATACAAAAAGTGAAACTCATATATTATATAGAGTGATCTATTTCAAGTGTTTATTTCTGTTAATGTTGATGATTATGGCTTACAGCCAATGAAAACACAAAAGTCATTATCTCAGTAAATTAGAATACTTTATAACACCAGCTTGAAAAATGTTTTTAAAATCCGAAATGTTGGCCTACTGAAATGTATGTTCAGTAAATGCACTCAATACTTGGTCGGGGCTCCTTTTGCATCAATTACTGCATCAATGCGGCGTGGCATGGAGGCGATCAGCCTGTGGCACTGCTGAAGTGTTATGGAAGCCCAGGTTGCTTTGATAGCAGCCTTAAGCTCATCTGCATTGTTGGGTCTGGTGTCTCTCATCTTCCTCTTGACAATACCCCATACATCCTCTATGGGGTTAAGGTCAGGCGAGTTTGCTGGCCAATCAAGCACAGTGATACTGTTGTTAGTAAACCAGGTATTGGTACTTTTGGCAGTGTGGACAGGTGCCAAGTCCTGCTGGAGAATGAAATTTCCATCTCCAAAAAGCTTGTCGGCAGAGGGAAGCATGAAGAGCTCTAAAATTTCCTGATAGACAGCTGCACTGACTTTGGTCTTGATAAAACACAGTGGACCTACACCAGCAGATGACATGGCTGCCCAAACCATCACTGATTGTGGAAACTTCACACTAGACCTCAAGCAGCTTGGATTGTGTGCCTCTTCACTCTTCCTCCAGACTCTGGGACCTTGATTTCCAAAGGAAATGCAAAATTTTCTTTCATCTGAAAATAACACTTTGGACCACTGAGCATCAGTCCAGGTCTTTTTCTCCTTGACCCAAGTAGGACGCTTCTGGTGTTGTCTATTGGTCGCGAGTGGCTTGACACAAGGAATGCGACACTTGTAGCCCATGTCCAGAATACGTCTGTGTGTGGCGGCTCTTGAAGCAATGACTCCAGCAGCAGTCGCCCCCAAATTTTTAAATGGCCTTTTTTTAGCAATCCTTTTAAGGCTGCGGTTATCCGGTTGCTTGTACACCTTTTCCTACCACACTTTTTCCTTCCACTCAACTTTCCATTAATATGCTTGGATACAGCCAGCTTGTTTAGCAATGACCTTTTGTGGCTTACCCTCCTTGTGGAGTGTGTCAATGACTGCCTTCTGTACATTTGTCAAGTCAGCCGTCTTTCCCATGATTGTGGAGCTACTGAAACAGACTAAGGGACCTTTTTAAACACGTAGGAAGCCATTGCAGGTATTTTTTGTTAATTATTCTAATTTACGGAAATAATGACTCTTGTGTTTTCATTGGCTGTAATCCATAATCATCAACATTAACAGAAATAAACACTTGAAATAGATCACTCTGTTTGTAATGACTCTATATAATATATGAGTTTCACTTTTTGTATTGAAGAACTGAAATAAATTACATTTTTTATTATATTATAACTTTGTGAGAAGCACCTGTAAATGTCTTACATAATGGTCAATAAGCATAGTGGGGTTCGCCACCAGAAAAGGTGATAGAAATCCTGAAAGGAGTTGTCCAGACTTGGGATTCAAGTCTGCAGTTATTCTATGTAACTGCAGACTTGTGAATCCTCACAGCACACACACTGCACACTTTCTTCTCCATTGCTAGCACTGGGAGCAGGAGGTTTCATGACCTCAAGTGTGCGATTTGCACACATGCGGTCACGTGCCAACTAGACGTGTGTGGCCTCACTCAATACAGATGAATTGAACCACACAGGACAAGACTAGCCGGAATGGGGACAAAAATATGCAAATTGCATACTTGCGGTCACATGATTGCCCACTCCTGGGGAATCCTGACAGCCCGCACTATGCATGCTGTGGTCACAAAAAGTGACTGCAGACTTAATCCCCAAGTCTAGACAACACCTCTAAATTGTCAGTCTATGTCTTGCTATTGCACAGTTATGTACAAAAGGTTTAGGCAGGTGTGGAAAGAATGCTTTAAAAATAGAAGTGCTGATTAGAGATGAGCAGATCGCTTTGTGCAGCCCTCATTTACGCTTCAGATCAGTGATCTTTGCCTGTGGATAGAAGCTATGTGAATTTCCTGACCTTCCTGGTTCCTTGGCACAGCATTTGATTTGCCAGCCTGGTGTCATGGCATCTTTGTGGCATGCAGGGCACAACTGATGTCTCGCCAGGCATGCTAATCATGAGCCAATCCTGGGACTCATAAGGTTAGGAAAATTTGCGCAGCTTCTGTCAATAGCCAGAGAGTACTGACCTGGACCTAGACCATGAACAAAGCGATCCGTTCATTTCTAGTGTCAATGGTCTAGTTTTAGCAATTAACAAAATGTAAAGTGAATGAACAAAAGCGAAATCTAAGTCAAATCAATATTTGGAACGATCTCTGATGGCACTGCTGAAAATCTTCCAATTTCTAAGGGAAGTAAGCATGATCTATCCCTCATCTGCTGCATTAACCCCTTAAGCCCCGAGGGTGGTTTGCACGTTAATGACCAGGCCAATTTTTACAATTCTGACCACTGTCAATTTATGAGGTAATTACTCTAGAACGCTTCAACGGATACCCCTGATTCTGAAACTGTTTTTTCTTGACATATTGTACTTCATGATAGTGGTAAAATTTCTTCGATATCACTTGCGTTTGTTTGTGAAAAAAGCGGAAATTTGGCAAAAATTTTGAAAATTTTGCAATTTTCAAAATTTGAATTTTTATGCCCTTAAATCAGAGAGATATGTCACACAAAAGAGTTAATAAATAACATTTCCCACATGCCTACTTTACGTCAGCACAATTTTGGAACCAAAATTTTTTTTTGTTAGGGAGCTATAAGGGTTAAAAGTTGACCAGCGATTTCTCATTTTTCCAACAAAATTTACAAAACCATTTTTTTAGGGACCACATCACATTTGAAGTCACTTTGAGAGGTCTTTTTGACAGAAAATACCCAAAAGTGACACCATTCTAAAAACTTCACCCCTCAAGGTGCTCAAAACCACATTCAAGAACTTTATTAACCCTTCAGGTGCTTCACAGGAATTTTTGGAATGTGGAAGAAAAAAATGAACATTTAACTTTTTTCACAAAAATGTTACTTTAGACCCAATTTTTTTTATTTTCACAGGGGTAACAAGAAAAAATGGACCCCAAAATTTGTTGTGCAATTTCCCCTGGGCAAGAAGATACCCAATATGTGTGGAAAAAACACTGTTTGGGCGCACGGCAGGGCTCGGAAGGGAAGGAGCGCCATTTGACTTTTTGATTGTAAAATTTGCTTGAATAATTAGCGGACGTCATGTTGCGTTTGGAGAGCCCCTGTGTGCCCAAAAATTGGAGCTCCCCCACAAGTGACCCCATTTTGGAAACTAGACCCCCCAAGGCACCTATCTTGATGCATAGTGAGCACTTGGAACCCCTAGGTGCTTCACAAATTGATTCGTAAAAATGAAAAAGTGTTTTTTTTTTCATTTTTTCATTTTTACGAATCAATTTGTGAAGCACCTAGGGGTTCCAAGTGCTCACTATGCATTTAGATAGGTGCCTTGGGGGGGTCTAGTTTCCAAAATGGGGTCACTTGTGGGGGAGCTCCAATGTTTGGGCACACAGGGACTCTCCAAATGCAACATGGTATCCGCTAACAAATTGAATGGAAAATCGGCTCAAATTGTTAGCGGACACCATGTTGCATTTGGAGAGACCTTGTGTGCCCAAACATTGGAGCTCCCCCACAAGTGACCCCATTTTGGAAACTAGACCCCCCAAGGCACCTATCTAGAGGCAGAGTGAGCACTTGGAACCCCCAGGGGCTTCACAAATTGATTCATAAAAATGAAAAAGTGAAAAAAAAAAACTTTTTCATTTTTATGAATCAATTTGTGAAGCACCTGGGGGTTCCAAGTGCTCACTATGCATCTAGATAGGTGCCTTGGGGGGTCTAGTTTCCAAAATGGTGTCACTTGTGGGGGAGCTCCAATGTTTGGGCACACAGGGACTCTCCAAATGCAACATGGTATCCGCTAACAAATTGTCGGCTCAAATTGTTAGCGGACACCATGTTGCGTTTGGAGAGCCCCTGTGTGCCCAAAAATTGGAGCTCCCCCACAAGCGACCCCATTTTGGAAACTAGACCCCCCAAGGCACCTATCTAGATGCATATTGAGCACTTGGAACCCCCAGGTGCTTCACAAATTGATTCATAAAAATGAAAAAGTGAAAAAAAAACACTTTTTCATTTTTATGAATCAATTTGTGAAACACCTGGGGGTTCCAAGTGCTCACTATGCATCTAGATAGGTGCCTTTGGGGGTCTAGTTTCCAAAATGGGGTCACTTGTGGGGGAGCTCCAATGTTTGGGCACACAGGGACTCTTCAAATGCAACATGGTGTCCGCTAACAAATTGTCGGCTCAAATTGTTAGCGGACACCATGTTGCGTTTGGAGAGGCCCTGTGTGCCCAAACATTGGAGCTCCCCCACAAGTGACCCCATTTTGGAAACTAGACCCCCCAAGGCACCTATCTAGATGCATATTGAGCACTTGGAACCTCCAGGTGCTTCACAAATTGATTCATAAAAATGAAAAAGTGAAAAAAAAACACTTTTTCATTTTTATGAATCAATTTGTGAAGCACCTGGGGGTTCCAAGTGCTCACTATGCATCTAGATAGGTGCCTTGGGGGGGTCTAGTTTCCAAAATGGGGTCACTTGTGGGGGAGCTCCAATGTTTGGGCACACAGGGACTCTTCAAATGCAATATGGTGTCCGCTAACAAATTGTCAGCTCAAATTGATTCATAAAAATGAAAAAGTGAAAAAAAAAAACACTTTTTCATTTTTATGAATCAATTTGTGAAGCACCTGGGGGTTCCAAGTGCTCACTATGCATCTAGATAGGTGCCTTGGGGGATCTAGTTTCCAAAATGGGGTCACTTTTTGGGGAGCTCCAATGTTTGGGCACACAGGGCCTCTCCAAACACAACATGGCGTCCGCTAACAATTTGAGCCGATTTTCCATTCAATTTGTTAGCGGACACCATGTCGCGGTTGGAGAGCCCGTGATGTGCCTAAACAGTGGAGCTCCCCCACAAGTGACCCCATTTTGGAAACTATACCCCTCAAGGATTTTATTAAGGTGTATAGTGAACATTTTGAACCCAGAGGTACGACACAGAATTTGATAACATTAGGTCATCATATTGAAAAAGTTGTCATTAGTCTTGAGCGCAAGTGCTCGCTACTTGAGTTTGCATCGGGTACTCAGGTTTGCACCATGTACAGCGTGTGCTCGAGTGACATGCTCGAGTCCCTGCTCCGCATGTTTCACGGTTATTAGATACCCAAAAAAAAACATGCGAGGATCGCTCGTGCATGGCAGGCAATCCCCGTAAAGTTTTTTTGGCCGCGAAGCATATGGGGCGGAGACTCGAGCATGTCACTCAAATACCCACGATACTCAATGCATACCAGAGCACCCGATGCAAACTCAAGTAGCGAGCACTTGCTCTCAACACTAGTCGTCAAATCGTCATCTTTTTTTCTTACTTTTGAAAAAAATCCCAACCCCATCACAACCCTAACCCCAAACCCAGCCCTAACCCTAGCCCAACCCTAACCCGAGAGTTTATTTTTGACGCCGTTCCTCGTGCGGTATAAGTGATTAGACGACTTTATTCTTCGGGTCGGTGTGATTACAGCAATACCAGAATCATATGGGGGTTTTATGACTGACAGCTGTCACACACTAAAAGACGCATTTTTTGTAAAATCTAGTTTTTGCATTGCCATATTTTGAGAGCTATAATTTTTCCAGATTTTGGCAGACAGTCATGTGATGGCTTGTTTTTTTGTGGGATGAGTTGACGTTGTTATTGGTGCCATTTTCAGGCACGTGACATTTTTTGATCGCTTTCTATTCCGATTTTTGGGAGGCAGAATAAACAAAAACCAACAATTTAGGAATTGTTTTTTTTGTTTTTTTTTAATTCTGTTCCGCGTGTGGTAAAATTGATAAGGCAGCTTTATTCTTCGGGTCAGTACGTTAACAGCGGTACCACATTTATATTGTTTTTCTATGTTTTGCACTTTTACATAATAAAAGCAATTTTATAGAAAAAATTATTTTTAGCATAGATTTATTCTGAGAGCTATAACTTTTATTTATTGTTTTATGGAGCTGTATGTCGGCTTGTTTTTTGCGGGACAAGATAACGTTTTCAGCGGTACCATTTTTATTTATATTTGCCTTTTTGATCGCGTGTTATTCCATTTTTTGTTTGGCAGTATGGTGATAAAGCATTGTTTTTTGCTTTGTTTTTTTTGTTTTTTTTTACCGTGTTCACTGAAGGTTTAACTAGTGGGACAGTTTTATAGGTCAGGTTGTTCCGGACGTGGCGATACCAAATATGTGTACTTTTATTGTTTGTTTGTTTTTTTTTATAATAATATTTATTGATGGGTACATTATATTTTTATTTTTGGTGGATTATTATTTATTTATTTTTTTTATATATTTTTGCATTTTTTTTATTTTTTTTTTTTCACTTTCTGACAGTTTTTTTTACTTTTTTACTTTGTCCCACTATGGGACTTTCACTTTTTTTTCTCTGATCGCCTGCATGGCACAGGAATGCAGCACCATCCCTGTGCCATGCAGGCTATCAGCGCTGGACAGTGAGAAGATTGTTTGGAGATGCACTGCGCACGTCCAAACAATCTGCCTGCTTGTCTGGTGACCCGGATGTTGTCATGACGACATCGGGTCATCATGGCAACACCCGGGAAGCCGCGTGAGACAGCGCTGGAAGCTGGAAGAGGAGGTGAGTATCTGCGATCACCTCCCCTTCCCACCGCAATGCTGCGATCGACTTCGATCGACTTCGATCGCAGCATCGCGGGGGCTAATGTGCTGAGAGCGGTGCAGGACCGCTCAATGCACATAGTATCGGGTGTCAGCTGTGACAATCAGCTGACACCCGGCGGCGATCGCGCCCGCACAGCCTGTGTGTGCGCGCCATCGCCATGACGTACTAATACGGGTCTGGCTCTTAAGTCCCAGGGCACAGACGCGTATTAGTATGTCAGATGTTGTTAAGGGGTTAAAGGGAATCTCTCGGCAGGTTTTTGCTATGTAATCTGAAGACAACATGCTGTAGGGGTTAAAACACAGACTTCAGCAATGCCTCTCTTATCAAGCTCCTTGGTTTTGTTTGCTTACAATGATTGTTTTAGCACCATTAGCTTATCATTGCTGTGACTAGCTGGTTGCTGTGAGCCCTGGCCTAACATATCCCCTCTTGTGATAGGCAGCTCACAGTCTATAGACAATGTACACAGAGCCTGGTGTGTGCGGGATTAGCTCTCTCAGCTCTGCTTCATTGCTAAAGCTAAAACTCTAATTGTGTCAGAACAGCTGCACCCAGTAATCTAAGTGATACATCGCTGGATTCAGCTTTTCGTTGCCTACATCAGGCTGCTTTCAGATGAGGTAGAAAAAACCTTCTGACAGATTCCCTTTAAGGTTCCTTGGCCTACTACTATGGGTAAGGTCCTCAAAATGGCACATTTCTTGGTGTCCTCAATGTGAATACATACAGTCAGATACATATCCATCATGCAATAACAGGGAACTATCTGGTTCCAAATTTATTCTGTAGCAGGACAACAACCCCAAACATATTGTCAATGTCATTAAGAACTGTCTTCTTAGTAAAGATTAAGTCCTTGAAGTTATGAAACCTCCATGGAGATCTGATCTCATCATCGAATTTGTGTGCAATTACATGAAGAAGCAGAAAAGTTCTAGTCGTCCCTCAAAGCATGTTATCACAGCATACTATCTCAGCAAATCTCACGCATGTGCGTGGCTTAGATTGCCCACACTTTGTGCCTCTGAAGCTTGGTGTACGCTTCTCACATTCAGAGGTGCACTGCACATGTCTGGATGTGAGGAAGGTGTATTTGTCACTTCCGAACGTGCGCAGTGCACCACTGAAGCAGGAAAGCGTACACCCACTTTTAGAGGCTCAACAACATGGGCAATGTAAGCCGTGCGCATTTGTGCGAGATTTGCAGAGAACTAGCTATGATGCTAGCTCTTGCGAATAATGTTATCACACCCACAGGGGCGTGATAACATGCTGTGAGGTTAGGACTGTCCCAAATAGGGGTACCTTGACGTGGTGGAAAGGCTTTTACGGGTTTTTTTTAGCAAAATTATGTTAACTAAGCACCCTATATTATTTTCATACACTATTGCTATTTATTTATTTACTGTAGGGTATTTGCTTATTTCGTTTTTATCTGTTTAGTGTCTGTTTAGTGGCTAGTGTGAACATGCGCCTCCACATTGGATGCATACCAACTTATATTCCAATTCATCTTTTTAGGTTTTTGTTTAAGTTTTTTTGTACTTTGTGCAAATAAGGGTGTGACTTCCTTTTCTTTGAGCTGGACATTACATTCATATAGTTCCCCATGGCTGGGTGTCCATTAGCTGGGTCTCAGTCCTTCTCAGCCCTTATTCACATTACGTCACTTGATATATGGTAAGGTTTTAATACTAGAGGTTAGGACCGTCCCGAATAGGGTCAACTTGACATGGTGGGGTGGCTTTTACATTTTTTTATCAAAATTATGTTAGCTAAGTACCCTTTGTTATTGTCATGCACTATTTCTGTTTATTCATTTACTGCAGGGTATTTGCTTATTTTATTTTTATCTTAGGTTTGGTCTGTTTAGTGGCCATTCTGAACATGCTCCTACATGCTCCATGCACACTAACATATATACCAGTTCATCTTTTTAGTCTTTAGTTTCAGTTTTTTTGCGCTAAGTACAAATAAGGGTGTGGCCTCCCTTTTCCTTGAGCTCGATATTACTTTCATATAGTTCCCCGCATCTGGGTGTCCATTAGCCCGGTCTCAGTCCTTCTCAGCTCTTATTCACATTACGTCACTTGACATATGGTAAGGTTTTAATACTAGAGGTTAGGACTAGTCTCCTGCATAGGGTCACCATGAACTGGTGGGATGGCTTTTACATTTTAGCAAAATATTATCTAAGTACTGTATATTATTTTCATGCACTATTGCTATTTATTTATTTACTGCATAGTATTTGATTATTTTGTTTTTATCTTAGGTTTTGGGAGGGCCGACTAGTCTGGGGAAAACAGTGCCCCATTGAATAATCAAAGGTCTAATTAGCATATGAAAAGCAAATTTTTGTAAATCCTTTTTTAAACATATATTTAAGTGTTAAACACTATAGAGGGCTGGTTAGGCAGGGTGTTTAGTAACAAATATATAAATGCTGTGGATTTGAGGGCATGGTGAACCTGTCAGGTTCCCTTTAATTTATAAAAATAAACTATTAACACTTTTATTTTTTAAAACATTCTTATTTTGCAGCATTTTTTGCACAATACTGTATATCCCAGGATGTATTATGCGGAAAAAAAATTAGGCAGAGTAACTGAAATCCCTCTGTCAATATCTGTCCATTTATAGCCTTTATAGGGAGTGGCAAACATTCAGGTTCATAATTTATTGAAATGTATAAATGTAATTATTTTTTCTTAATGCTTTTATTTATTTTTAAGTCAACAAATTTTTTTTTTTGAACAAGACTGACTAGGACACCTTTTAGAGTAGAATTTGGCAAGTTCACAGATTTCCCAGACTGACTAGATAGCAGCAATGGGGTGGATCCACACACTTCACTAACTTGACCCAAAAAGTGCTCGAAAACTTTAACATGCTCCTCTCAGTTTACTGAATGTTGTGGCACAAAGAGTTTGCATCCGCACACTTCAGATGCAACCCAGATGCCCCAGTGCCATTTTCCATCATCTGCAGCTCTCCTATTGACTGAGCCCACCTCGGCCTTCCTGGGTATGTCCTCTTTTCTAACTCCCAGAACAATGCTGCTGTCAATCACAATGAGGATATATACTCTTAAGGGCTATTCACTACAGTATGGCTCCCTTTCTAATTTCAGCACCAGCATGTCTCTTTCAGCTTCTTTGGTGGCTTCTGAATTAACAGCATCCAAACAGTAGCAATAAACCACGCCAAGAGGTTACTCTTTCAGCTTTCCTGGGGGTGCAGGACAACCAAATAGACAATACTCTGCCAATCACGAGGGAGTAGTAACTTCCTCCAAATTCAAACTATACTATTATTTTAGAAATTTGTAAAACAAGAATTAATTGACATGCCGTAGTATTCTTTTTTCACAGGATAAGGGGAAATGATACAACTTACACCAAGTATACACAAGTTATCCATTGGAAAAAGATGTCTGTTCCAAGTTTTGGTTCCTCCCCTAGAACCAAATGAAGTAAAGTAAAAGCAGGAAGGACTTACTGAACTTTGCTTATTGCTTCTTTACTATTGGATTATAACTAGATTTCAGTCGATGTAATGAAATGGCATATAACCTGTTTTAAAATATGTTCATAAAATCCCCTCATATTTTTTTTTTCTCAAGTAAATTTAAAATATTTATAAGGCTGTATTACAGAACTTCTCTGTATCATCTCCTCATAAATTGTTTTAAATCAGCTCCATTAAATAGCCGAAGAACAAATGTTCTCTAATAATTCTTCTAAAGTATCTCTCCTGCCATCGGTCTGTGTTATACTTCCTCCGCATGCTGTGCCAGATACAGTTCAGTATATTGTATATCTACAGTCTATGGAATATGAAACCTTTTCTTCTCAGGAATGAACTGCAGTTCTGATAGCCATGAAAGTTTGCAGTCTACGAGAAGTGAAAAAGGCAGGAGGACTGGTTAAACTGTAACATATGTTCCAGGAGTATTCTATTTCTGGTCATACACTTCAGTGAGCAGCACATCAAGCAGGAGATGGGGAGCACTTTAGGCATTTCAGATAGTATCAAGGTGAGCAGATGTGTTTCAATAATGAAACCATAGGGGGTATCAGCAGGTGAATATTCTTTTAATCTGCCCGAATAATTGTTCTGTAACGTGCTCCATGGTAAGTCTAGATGAAATTCTTTTATATTCGTCCCCTGATGTTTTTACGTTATCAGATCTATAGATCTTTTATCAGCTCCTTATACACAATGGTTTTCCAAGTAGACTGCAACAACAAAAAAGTAAAAACGTATATGAAAGATTAAAGTGAACCTGACAGTTGGTTAATGCTTTCAGAACCATGGGCATCAATGATCAAATACGGGCTCTGTCATATTAGTCAGGTATGTGATACGCTGAAACACTATGTCGTTTGAAAGAAAAAATAAATGTAAAAGTCGGCCAGGGACCATGGGTGACTAGTCCAAGAGGATGGTCCCTGACCGCTTTTTCCCTCCCACTCCCTTTGAGTGACAAGTTTCTCCATACATGTATGTATTGGGAGAGACCTATAACTCCGGAAGAGGGGGCAGGGAGAAGTTGCAAGGGACTTGGACTCTTGGACTAGTCACCCAAGCCACATAGTCCATAGCCGGCTTTTATATATATTTTTCTTTTAAACGCCGCAGATTTTCAGAACACAACTGGCCTCTTGGATTAGTCACCTGAGCCGCAATACCCCCAGACTTTTAAATCTATGTTTTCTCTGAAATTCACAGTGTTTGGCTAAAGTTACAGTGCCCGTGTCTGTTTCATGATGCCTGAACCACCAATCAGCTGTCTGGTCCCTTTAAGCAACAGATCTTTACTTTTAGCTAATTTGAATTGTTTAAAGTGGCAGGTGTATGCTAATTACCTTTCGGCATACATTTAATAGGGTTGTTAGTTCTGGATACAACTATGATCCCCATAAAGGTACAGTATATTCTCATGGAAGATCCACAGTGCAGGCCAATTTTTGCTGTGGGTTTTATCTGTAGATTGTGGAAGAGACTTTGTAAAATCTAATTCACAATGCTGGTACTGTAATATACAGTGAATTTTCAGCAGATATATTAAAGAATGAAAATTTGCAGCAGTTCTGTCTTGTATGATCATACACTAAGACCCCAATTCAGCATTTGTGTTTTTTTTAAGTCACTTTCCTTTTATGTCCTGTTGTATTACTTGCATTTTGGGCACCAAATTTGTCAACACAATTCATGAATTTAGTGCAAAGTAAAAAAAAATAAAAAATTTCAGTCTTTTTTTTCAGCTTTTTGCCATCAAAATTCAAAGATTGTGCAAAATGGCACAAAACAATTGCATCAAAATACTGTTGTACTGAAAAATACACCAAGGAGCGGACTGGACTAGAGTTGCACCAAATTTTGTGACTTTGTAAAAAGCTACAATTCCTGAATAAGTCAAAAACATCTGGAATCACTAAAAACTGCCTATAAAGTGGAAAAACAAAATAAAACAAGAGAGCAAATATAAAACAGACTTAAAAAAAGATACAAATACAATAATGAATTGGGTGCAAACAAAAAAAAGGCGTAAAACACAAGAAACTAGCCAAGAGTCACAAAAGAAATGATGAAACGCGCCGAAAGGTCGACAATGAATGATTTAACTGTGATCTTGAATGCTATGACAATGAACAGCCCAGCTATAAATGGTGTTAGGGAAAGAAATTAGAGTGTTAGGCTGAGTGCCCACGATGCGGATTTTATGCATTTCCGCGTCGGCATTTCCGCCGCGGATACACATTTAATCGCTTGGTATGAGGTCTGGGATGTATCCCTATGATAATCCGCATGTGCTGTGCACATGCTGCGGAAATTTCCGCTGCGGATTATCATTGCGGAAAATCCGCAGCACAACCAATTTGGGTGCGATTTCGCTGCGAAATCGCGCCCATTGACTTGCACTGAGCGGCATAATATCCGCATGTATACATGCGGATGTTATGCGGTTCAGTGCGTAGATGGTACCTGGGTCTGGAGAAGAGGAGACTCTCCTCCAACCCGAGTACCATGGTACCTGCAAGTTAAAAAAGAATTATAAAGTAAAAACTAAAAAAATATATTTATACTCACCTCTCCGGCAGCCCCTGGTCTCCTCCCGGCCGCGTCCTCTCTCCTCTGCGTCCCGAGGTGTACTTGCAGGACTTGCGGTGACGTCATTTAGTCAGCTGATGGTCACACGACCACTGATGTCAGCGGTCAGGTGATGGTCGCGTTATCTTATGGTAGCATTAAATTATGTCACCGCAGATTCTTCCATTACACCGCGGGACGCCGAGGAGAGAGGACGCTGCCGGGAGGAGACCGTGGGCCGCCGGAGAGGTGAATATAAGGTTTTTTATTTCTTTTTACTTATTAATTCTTTTTTTTTTTTACTTTAGGTGCAGCATTTGAAGTAGAAATTCCCTTTAAGTTTGTCACACAATATAAATCCAAGCCAGTTGCATGGATTTATATTGTGTGACCAACTTGTCAAGCCTTTTTCCAAGTGATGCTCAAAATCGCTTGGAAAAACGCTTGAAAAAAACACATGCATAAACACATGTAAAAATGCTGAAAAAACACATGTAAACTCCGCATGCATTTTTTCTGCCAAGGAGATGCAGAAATGCTCCGGAAATTTCTGCTTCAAATCTGCATCATGGGCACATAGCCTTAGCCCCATCCAGGATAGGGATTACACTGCACTCTTATCATGAACGAGTGTTATGAACAATGTATTGCTGAACAGCGGCCTGACTGTGTAAACCGGCTATTAAACGACTACTGATCAGTTAATATTTATGAATAGAGATTATTTAACACTGTAAAATTGACTGGTGGCTGGAGGTTTTTTTTAGGAAAAACTCTGATTATGATCTCTGTACAGCACATAGTGTATGTTAGTGCATTCTGTGTAAGAAATAAGAATCAAATTACAGTAGGTTTATGTAAGGAGATGGACATACTGCCCACTTTTCTGTCACGGGTATGTCAGGTGTGACAGACAGTTGCTCTGGAGCCAGCAGTAAAAGGTCACTGCGCTTGGCATTGCAGACGCCTTCTTGATTCCCTCATCTCTGTAGTGTAGGTATATCGCTCTTCCTTTAGGACCCAGCAGCGACCTCCAAGTTCTGCTGCTGATTGACCCACCCTTGCTGGGTAGTTAAATAGTTTCAGTTTCTTCAAAGAGTCGCCGGTGATAGTTCTATGAACCTCAGTGCAGGATTGGAGCACTAGCAGTCGGCTAGTTTCTTCTCTGGTGCCCTTGGAGGACAGTAATTTTTGTACTGTATTTATCCACATTACTTGAAGGATACTGTATTATCTTACACAGGTTTGACAACAGAACTGATATGTATTGAATAGTCCTGTTCTGCCTTGTGGCTTTATCATTTACTTTTTCCTGTTTATTTTTTTTTATATTTTTTCGGTTATTTTATGTTTCCTTATGTTATTTTCTTTTATTTGTGTTCAACAGTTTACTGATGGCCAAAACGTTTATATTAATTTGTGGACTGCATTAAAATTCCTCTTTATTGAACTTTTGAGTGCCGAGGTTACTCTCTAACATAGTACAGGTTCGGCCCCTACTCGAGCACCAGTGTCCAGCAGTGCAGCAGTTATTCTACTACTTGGAGGACAGTTGGCATTATTTCTCTGGTGTCTACTTAAGCTAAGTGTATCCCCTTTGATTGTCTACCTTGCTGTCTTTAGTTTGTAGTGGGGCTTGACTAGTGCTCACCCTGTCCCCTCCCTATCTAGGGCCAAGCCCTAGGGACATTCAGGGCTTAGGTTCCTGCTCGGCGATAGGTGTGGAACCTATATAGGGATGATAGGGTAGTCAGGCTGATATTAGATCTGCCTAGGGGTCTCCACCCCCCCTTTCCCTAGTGTTTGGGCTTCCTCCTCCTCTTCCCTTCATGTTGCACTTAGTCTTTACCTTACCTTGTGTGACAGTTCCCTCTTGAAGACATGTGCATTGTGGCAAAAGTATTTTGATGTGTAATGTGTATTGTGACATGTATTATAATGATATGTTATATTTAATGTTTGGGACTACCCAAAAGTGAGAGGGGCTAAAGTGAAGGGAGAGAGACAGTTTCTGCAAGTTAGATAGGACGCAATGTGCATTAGAAACAAACCTAAGGTATGGACAGTAAGCAGTGCCGCATGTGGGCGTCCCGAAGCGAGAGGAGACTTAGGAAGTGGATAGTGTGATCCAGAGTAAAGAGGAAGGAACACTGACAGAAAGACAGAGTAGTCAACCGGAGATGGGTCCTGGGAGGGGATGCCTAGCAATACAGCCCCGAGTTTATAACTCAGAGAGGTAACAGGCCAGGACAGGACAGAGAACGTGAGACGAAGAGAATGCCCTGGGCGGGAGTTCCAAGGCGTGGTTAGCAGAGAAGCTAAGTTCTGGCTATATTGGTAAACAAGTTCCCTTGAGGGGAAAGAAGACACAGAACCAAGGGTTGAGAATAGGACTCTCACTAACTGGGCTGTAGTACTGAGCTGGGTTGTGGTGAAGGAAGGTGAAACAGTGGAGACAGAGACTGCCCCCGTCAGTCCAGGGTATAGTGTAATAACTGCCACCAGCCAGTTCAGGGTCTAGTGTAAACACTAGTGTTGAGCCACCCCCGTAGTGTTCGAGTTCGGTTCGGTTCGTCGAACACACGTGTGTTCGCCGAACTGTTCGTCGAACACCTTCGAACACCGTTAAAACCAATGGCAGGCAAACAAAAACACATAGAAACACATAGAAAACACCTTCAAAGGTGTCCAAAAGCTGACAAATTGCTCAGAAGACACAACTAACACATGGAAAAGTGACAAGTACATATAGTCATGCGAAAAGAAAAGAGGTGGAGGAGTAAAAGGAGGGGGAGACACAGATATAGGCATGTCATGCCCTTCTAAAATCAAAAAGTGAGAAGCCGACACGTTCAGTCCGCTCCTGCCCGTGCCACCTCCGCGTCGCCGGGTTTGTGCCAGAGCCGCGGTGAACCCTGACGGCCAGCCCCCCTCTCCCAATACTGGTGCCTGTCCGCTGGTGGGTCGAGCGAGCCCCCCTGTGGTGGAGGCAGCTCTAAGCTTTTCAATTTAAATTGTCTCTCTAATTTGAAAGAATACACTTTAAATCCGTTTACAAGGATCTATTGGAGGGCAAGTCTCATGCCAGCAGCCGCGTAATTCCAGCTCCAGTAGCGTCTACTAAAGCTGCTGCAGTTAAAAAGCTTTTATAAGGATCGAGCTCGGCTGTCCACCGCAAGGCATCCTACTGCCAGTCCCAGCCCCTATGCCTTGGGGTGCCTCCTGATGCTCTTCACTGAGTATCCCGTGGTCCCGAAGCATTTCCTTTGAAAAAATTAAGTGTCCAAACTACAGGTGGTGTAGCTTGCTTAACAGCCGGGATAATCCGCTGACTAGCAGACACTGCTACTAGGCACAAAGTATTTCCTGGGCTAGATGCAGTTAAAAATTTGTAATTAGATACTCTCGTTGGATGCTGAGAAAGCATTCCATAGAGTCTCCTGGCACGCCATATATGATTCTCTTAAAAAGCTTGGGGTAGGAGTCTAGAGGACCCTTTTATAGCCCAAATCACGGCCCTGTATCGCAATACGTCACCTAGGCTGAAGATAAATGGAACTGTAGCACCCTGAGGGCTCGGTTGCTACAGAGGTATTGCACCTCACCCAGAGGTGTGATATCTCACTCTCAGGTAAGGATGTAGTGTGGATCAGGACCCGACACCTGCATGCATTACACCACATTGCCGTGGGGCAGGGCGACCAATATGCCCCTGAGATGGGCACGACAGTCCCTGTCCCTGGCTGGAGTGGGGGGAGGGAACACTGAGGAAGGGGAACCCTGTAGTGCAGGAGCAGGGAGGAAGCAGTTCCTGGGTGCATTGAGAAGGGAGTATAAAAGGTGGGCACCATCTTAGTTCAGTGCAGAGAAGTCTGAGCAGAAGTGGCAGGGAGCAGGGGCTCTGCATGAGCTCTGCTCCGGAGGCGGGCCTAGTAACAGAAGCCCAGGCCTGGAAGAGGGAGAAGGAAGGAAGAGGAGCGGAGAAGGCTCCAGGAACTAGGAACGAAGGGATCCCAGGGGTGCGGACGGGCGAGTCGCCGCCGCACGCCCGAATCCACCTGCGTGGAGGGGTCAGGCCAAAGGGGGAGACCGGTCCCCGAAACTAGTGGAGGCAGGAAACGACCCTCAGCTAGAAACAGGAGGCTGTGACATTTTATGTGGCGCAGCCCCTCGCTACATCCGCTAGGAAGGCACCACATAGGGTCAGGGAAACTGGCGCCAAGTTTACCAAGAGGAGGCCCGAGGCAGCCGGACAGAAGGGTTGGTAAGAAAGGCCAGACAAAGGACACACAAAGGGGGTCCTGTGAAGCGCTCCAAAGTTATCTGGGAGTTGTCTGAGCCCCTCACCTGGTGAGCACAGTACGACGTGGGCAGCCGTTACCTGCAGACGTGGTCTGGATAATAAGAACTGTGAGTAAAGGCCCTGGACTGCATCACTGACTCCGTGTCGTTACTGCTGCTGCCCTGCACCATCACCCCCATCCTCCGCATACACTGCCCTGAGGCTATACTCCTCCCGTGGGGAGTTATGCTACGCTCTGCTGCACCCACAACACCAGCCTCAGCGGTCTGCCCTGGAGCGGCGGTTCACTCTGACCGCAATCCACGGGTGGCGTAGTCGGACATTTAAACATCAAAACCACATAAATAGTTCCGCCACTGGTTTGACCGCCCTGAGCCACGGAACCGGGTCGCCGCCACGGAGACTACAACCACCAGCATCCACCAAAAAGGGTCCGGCTCCGGGTGTCCCAAGGCCCAGGGGGCGCGTCAGAACATTTTCATCACCTTTCACAATCACCAATGGGACAAGGCAGGGATGTTCTCTGTCCCCTCTCTTATACATCCTAGTGACGGAGCACCTGCTCTCATCAATTCGCCATAACCCCAATATTAGGTGGATTGAGGTGGGAGGCACTGAGTACAAGTGCTCTCTATTTGCTGATGATGTCCTAGTATATATCACTCAATCACATATATCCATCCATGCTGTTATGGCTGAAATAGATCACTTTGTTACATGGTCAAATTTTAAAATCAATGCAGCGAAGTCTGAGGCCCTCGATGTCTCCCTCCCCGAATCCATATAGGATTCCATCCAGTCCAACTTTCCCTTTGCCTGGCCCTCACAGGGTATCAAATACTTAGGAATTCCTATTCATAGAGACCTCTACCATCTATGTTATCTTAATTTTGGGCCCTTTATTGAACAACTCCATACAGACCACGGTTGGCAAGTTAGAACTGTAAGATTCACTACGTGAACCACTGGTGTTTTGTGGAAAAGCACATGTACACTGTGTTCCAAATTATTATGCAAAAAGTGTTTAGGAGTGATAAGGGAAGAATTTGTTTGTTTGTCAGTTAAACTCATTGATGATGATGTGTGTCAGGGCTCTTTATATCACTGTAAGCAATTGCAGACACCTGTGCTAATTAGTTTGGCAGGAGTGTCCAATGAAAGGCAAGACTACTTAAGAAGGCTGTCTCACATTATTAAGCAGCCTACATTTTCTGCCAAAATGGGAAAGAAAAAGGATGTGTCGGCTGCTGAGAAGCAACAAATTGTGGAGTGTTTAGGTCAAGGCATGACTACAATCAACATTGTGCGATGATCAGGATGAAGTGTCTTGGCAATCAAGAAGTATGTAGCTGATTCACAGTACACACGTGTGCGTGCTGATAAGGGCAAATTGAGGACTCTTTCCTACAGGCAATTACGTCAGGTTGAAAGAGCAGCGGCAAAAAAGCCTTGTCATAGCAGCAGACAAGTTTTTGAAGCTGCTGGTGCCTCCAACGTCCCCCGAACAACAAGATGCAGGGTCCTTCAGAGGTTTGCAGCTGTGCATACGCCATCCTGTCGACCTCCTCTATCCAGTTCACACAAGCAGAAACGGCTCCAGTGGGCCAAACATTACATGAAGACTGATTTCAAAACTGTTTTGTTCACGGATGAGTGCCGTGCAGCACTCGATGGTCCAGATGGATGGAGTGGAGGATGGCTGGTTGATGGACACCCCACGCAAACACGGATACAGCGCCAACAAGGAGGAGGTGGAGTAATGTTTTGGGCTGGAATCATGGGGAGAGAGATTGTCGGCCCCTTTAGGATCCCTGAAGGCGCTAAAGATGAACTCCATAATGTATGTGGATTTTCTCAAACAGCACTTCCTGCCATGGTTCAAGAAGAAGAACCGTGTATTTCACAGCAAGATCATTTTTTTGCATGATAATGCACCATCTCATGCTGCACATAAAACATCTGCATCTCTGGCTGATATGGGCATAAAAGGGGACAAACTTATGGTGTGACCCCCATGCTCCCCTGACCTCTACCCCATTCAGAACCTTTGAAGCATCATTAAAAGGAGTGTCTATGATGGCGGGAGGCAGTTCACATCTAAGCAACAGCTCTGGGAGGGTATTCTGTCCTCATGCAAAACAATTGAAGCAGAAACCATCCAAAACCTGACAAATTCAATGGACGAGAGAGTTCAGAAGCTCCTTTCGAACAAGGGGTCCTATGTGAAAATGTAACATCACCTAGAATAAAGTTTTGAGTTGAAAACTGTTTGATTTCAGTTTCTAACAACCTGCTAATGCTTATAATTTCAAAAATGACCATTTTTTTGGTCTTTATTAAAATGAAAAGGTTGATCGAAAAGTTTGGGGGATCTAAGAGTGTGGCAACCCAGTAGTCATGATTACTTCGAATTCTGACAATATGAGGGTCATGCTGCAGGTAGTGCAGCAAGAAGGCACTTATGTGTCTTGCGCATCTCGGAGCCCCAAAATTATTTTCCGGGCTAGATGCAGCTAAAAATTATTATTAATTTTAAATCTGGTGAAGCTTTAGTATAGATGGCCTAATAGGATCAGTGCTGCACACTGCTACAAAGCCCAAATTATTTTCCAGTCAAGATACAGATAAACATGATTAGTAATTTTAAATCTGGTGGAGCTTATTATAGATGGCCTAAAAGAATCAGTGCTGCACACTGCTACAAAGCCCAAATTATTTTCCAGCCAAGATACAGATAAACATGATTAGTAATTTGAAAGCTTAAAACGGTTGGTAGGGTGATTTTAACCAATCATCAAGCTTTTACTCTCCCTAGGATGACACAGGGGTAGAAAAGTCGTTTCGGATCCATGATTTGTTCATCTTTATGAACGTGAGTCTGTCTACATTATCAGTGGAGAGCGGCGTGCGCTTATCTGTCAGCACACCACCAGCAGCGCTGAACACACGTTCAGACAGAACGCTGGCTGCGGGGCATGACAAGATCTCCAAGGCGTAAGTGGCTAGCTCCGGCCATTTATCCAGATTGGAAGCCCAAAAAGAGCAAGGGTCCAGTGACACAGTCATGGCTTCAATGTTTACTTGGAGATACTCCTGTATGTTACCAGCAGATACTGTGGTTCTGTTACGGTTTGAGTGCTGTACACTTGACGGTCCCACGGTTGGCAAGTTGGAACTGTGAGATTCACTACGTGCACCACTGGTATTTTGTGGAAAAGCACATGTAAGATTCTGCAACAGTCTCTGCTGATACTCCTGCATGCGTGCATCCCTTTCTATGGCAGGAATAATTTCTGCAAATTTACTTTTGTACCGGGGATCTAACAGTGTGGCAACCCAGTAGTCAGGATTATTTCTAATTCTCACAATTCGAGGGTCATGTTGCAGGTAGTGCAGCAAGAAGGCACTCATGTGTGTTGCGCATCCAGGAGCACCAAGTCCCTGTTGTGTTGGTGGCGAGGTAACAATCATGCTTCCTTCCTCTGTCCTCTCCCCCCAACCTCGCACAACAGAAATGTGATCAAGGTCTCCCTCATCTGATGAGTCTTCCATCAGTTCGTCCTCCACTTCTTCCTGGGCTCCTGCACCTTCCTCACTAGTTTGGCTGCTACCATGCGCCCTGGTAAAACCATCTCCCCCACCCTCACATGCCTGCCGCCTTGGTGCTGCCGACCGTCTGGACCTTGCAGATGTTAGCCCTTCCGCATACAACTCCTCCTCCTCTACTTCCTCCACCTCCTCTTGTGCCACCACCTGACTCCGAATTCTGTTTAACATGTGCTCCAGCATGTAAATCACCGGAATAGTCATGCTGATAATGGCATCGTCAGCACTAAACATCTTCGTCGCCATTTCAAAACTGTGCAGAAGGGTGCATAGATCCGTGATCTGAGACCACTCCTCCAGCGTGATTTGCCCCACCTCTGGATCTCGTTGGCCCAGGCTATACGTCAGAACGTATTGCACCAGGGCTTGTCGGTGCTGCCACAGTCGCTGCAACATGTGCAGAGTTGAATTCCACCGGGTAGGCACATCGCATTTTAGCCGGTGAAGTGGCAGGCCCAACGACTTCTGTAAAGATGTAAGTCGCTGAGCTGCGGGATGCGAACGGCGGAAGTGAGCACACAGCGACCGTGCCCTCTGCAGAAGGCCATCTAGTCTGGGATAGTGGGCTAAAAATTGCTGGACAACCAGGTTCAACACGTGAGCCATACAAGGCACGTGTGTGACATTGCCCCGGCGAAGGGCCGCACCCAGGTTTGCAGCATTGTCGCACACGGCCTTCCCTGGTTTCAGGTCCAGTGGAGACAACCATTCATGAAATTGGTTCTCCAGAGCTGACCACAACTCCTCAGCTGTGTGACTCACATTTCCCAGACATTTCAATGTAAAAACCGCCTGATGACGTTGAGCCCTACTGCCAGCATAGTAAGGAGGTGTGCAGGATCCCTTCTGCGCAGTTAGAAAGCTTGTGGCATGACCAGACAGGCTTTGGGTGCAGGTGGAAGACCGAGAGGAGGTTGAGGAGGCAGAAGCAGTGGAGGAACTTTGACATAAAGAGGATTGACGCACAACTCGTGGGGACGGCAAGACTTGGACAGCAACCCCTTGTCCTGCTGTCACCATAGTTACCCAGTGCCCAGTCAGCGACATGTAACGCCCCTGTCCATGCCTACTCGTCCAAGTGTCTGTGGTGAAATGCACCCTGTCACACACAGAGTTTCTCAAAGAAGCGGTGATGTTGTGTGCGACATGCTGGTGGAGCGCAGGCACACCTTTCTTTGAGAAGTAGTGCCGACTGGGCATCTGGTACTGGGGCACTGCGACGGACATAAGGTCTCGAAAATCCTCTGTGTCCACCAGGCGGAAAGGCAGCATTTCTGTAGCCAAGAGCTTGCAGATGGTGAAATTCAACCTCTTAGCTTTCTCATGGCTAGGAGGAAATGGTCTTTTACTTGTCCACATCTGAGGGACCGAGGGCTGGCTATTGTGCTTAGACGGGGTTGATAAGGGTGTCCCTGGCAAACTGCCGGTCTGTGAGGAAGATGCAGGCGGACATGTTAGGTTTCCTTGATCCAAAGGTGGTGCTATCGATGTCGGACAGCGCTCAACACCAGCTGGTGTTACCACCTCCAAAGAAAATGATGACCTGCCAATCACGCTGGCTGTTGCGGGTAAAGAGGTGGCAGGTCTGCGCCCCAAAACAGGTGTGACTGCTGTCCCCCCAGTCACAGAGGATGAAGAGGCCGCGGATGCACAAGATATGGCAGACGGCGGTTGGCCCGGCCGGCTAGGCCGCATTGTAGCACACTGAGCTTCCCACTGCAACTTATGCTTCATGTCCATGTGCCGGTTCATGCATGAAGTACTCAAACTATGTATTTTATGGCCTCTACTTAGCTTTTGCTGACAAATGTTACAGATAACACGAGTTGGGTCATCTTTATCGATCTGAAAAAATGCCCAGGCTATGCAAGGCTTAGCACCCATGCGACCTGAAGAGCCACCACGACTTGTGGTGAGAGGCAGAGTTGTGTTTGAGGATGCAGTTGTTGACGTGCTTCCAGTACTACGTCTCTGTCCAGGAAGGCGCAACCTGACCTTGTCGTCACTAGCATCTTCCTCCACCTCCTCTGCTGACCTCATCTCTTGGCTGACTGTGGGTTGACAGTAAGTGGGATCTCCAACCTCATCATCATCACCCTGTGCGTTATCACACCCGTCGTCCTCAGAGCCAACCTGTTCCTGCCCTGACAAAAAACTAAAGTTGTCGCTCCAATCAGGTATTTGAGTCTTATCATCGTCTTCCTCATTGTCTCCACCAACAGGAGTTACAGTTTGGGAATGAGGGTCCACATTATAGTCAGAACCTTCTGCGTCTGGTCCTGGATCCGACTCATAAAGATTCTGGGAATCAGTGCAGATCATTTCATCGGCTGGATTCACAGAAGCGCTGGAGTCGACCTCTGATTCCCAGGCTATAGTATGAGTAAACAGCTCTGCAGACTCAACCATCTGTTCTACCTCATACTCAGACTGGCAGCTGGAGATTTGGGAGCTGTGAGGAAGCAAGTGCGATTGGGGTGACACCTTTGAGGACTGGAGTATTTGTGATGTTGAAGTTGATGTGGAGGAGAGCCCACTTAAAGGAGCACTTGATATCCGTTGAAGCACCAGCTGTTTTTGTGCCTCATCTGGAATTTGTAGCGATTGGCGTGGCCGTAAGAAAGGGATCTTATCACATTGTCCGCTAAAAGAAGTAGACATTTTAGTTTGGCTGGATGATGGTCTTTCTTCTGCAGATGTTACTGTTGCTTTAACACCTACCCCACAGACACAACCTTTTTTCCCCTTCCCAACACGCCTATTCCCCTTTCCACCAGCAGCAGGCCTTTTTCCACTCATTTTGGTGGTTAACTAATTCACAACTCTGGAGTTGTTTGCACAAAAAAACAATGGATGGGAACCGAGCAGAGCTGAGTGGCCAAACTGTGGTATTAGGCCAAAACTATTGGCTGGGTTAGATGCAGAAAAAAATTATATTCAATTTGCAACCTGATGGAGGTCAGTATAGATGGACTAATAGAACAAGTCCCACACACAGCTAGAAGCCCAAATATTTTTTCAGAGGTAGATGCAGAAAAATTTTTTATTCAGTTTGCAACCTGATGGAGGTCTGTATAGATGGATTAATAGAACAAGTCCCACACACAGCTACAAGCCCAATATTTTTTCAGAGGTAGATGCAGAAAAAAAATATATCCAGTTTGCAACCTGATGGAGGTCAGTATAGATGGACTAATAGAGAAAGTCCCACACACTGCTAGAAGGCCAAATATTTTTTCAGAGCTAGATGCAGACAAAAAATTATTTTGAATTTGCAACCTGATGGAGGTCAGTATAGGTGGACTAATAGAACAAGTCCCACACACTGCTAGAAGGCCAAATATTTTTTCAGAGCTAGATGCAGAAAAAAATTATATTCAGTTTGCAACCTGATGGAGGTCTGTATAGATGGATTAATAGAACAAGTCCCACACACAGCTAGAAGCCCAAATATTTTTTCAGAGGTAGATGCAGATAAAAATTATTTTTAATTTGCAACCTGATGGAGGTCAGTATAGATGGACTAATAGAGAAAGTCCCACACACTGCTAGAAGGCCAAATATTTTTTCAGAGCTAGATGCAGATAAAAATTATTTTTAATTTGCAACCTGATGGAGGTCAGTATAGATGGACTAATAGAGAAAGTCCCACACACTGCTAGAAGGCCAAATATTTTTTCAGAGCTAGATGCAGATAAAAATTATATTCAATTTGCAACCTGATGGAGGTCAGTATAGATGGACTAATAGAACAAGTCCCACACACAGCTAGAAGCCCAAATATTTTTTCAGAGTTACTGTAGATGCAGATAAAAATTATTTTTAATTTGCAACCTGATGGAGGTCAGTATAGATGGACTAATACAACAAGTCCCACACACAGCTAGAAGCCCAATATTTTTTCAGAGGTAGATGCAGAAAAAAATATATTCAGTTTGCAACCTGATGGAGGTCAGTATAGATGGAGTAATAGAACAAGTCCCACACACAGCTAGAAGCCCAAATATTTTTTCAGAGGTAGATGCAGATAAAAATTATTTTTAATTTGCAACCTGATGGAGGTCAGTATAGATGGACTAATAGAGAAAGTCCCACACACTGCTAGAAGGCCAAGTATTTTTTCAGAGCTAGATGCAGATAAAAATTATATTCAATTTGCAACCTGATGGAGGTCAGTATAGATGGACTAATAGAGAAAGTCCCACACACTGCTAGAAGGCCAAATATTTTTTCAGAGCTAGATGCAGATAAAAATTATATTCAATTTGCAACCTGATGGAGGTCAGTATAGATGGACTAATAGAACAAGTCCCACACACAGCTAGAAGCCCAAATATTTTTTCAGAGGTACTGTAGATGCAGATAAAAATTATTTTTAATTTGCAACCTGATGGAGGTCAGTATAGATGGACTAATAGAGAAAGTCCCACACACTGCTAGAAGGCCAAATATTTTTTCAGAGCTAGATGCAGATAAGTTAATATTTATGAATAGAGATTATTTAACACTGTAAAATTGACTGGTGGCTGGAGGTTTTTTTTAGGAAAAACTCTGATTATGATCTCTGTACAGCACATAGTGTATGTTAGTGCATTCTGTGTAAGAAATAAGAATCAAATTACAGTAGGTTTATGTAAGGAGATGGACATACTGCCCACTTTTCTGTCACGGGTATGTCAGGTGTGACAGACAGTTGCTCTGGAGCCAGCAGTAAAAGGTCACTGCGCTTGGCATTGCAGACGCCTTCTTGATTCCCTCATCTCTGTAGTGTAGGTATATCGCTCTTCCTTTAGGACCCAGCAGCGACCTCCAAGTTCTGCTGCTGATTGACCCACCCTTGCTGGGTAGTTAAATAGTTTCAGTTTCTTCAAAGAGTCGCCGGTGATAGTTCTATGAACCTCAGTGCAGGATTGGAGCACTAGCAGTCGGCTAGTTTCTTCTCTGGTGCCCTTGGAGGACAGTAATTTTTGTACTGTATTTATCCACATTACTTGAAGGATACTGTATTATCTTACACAGGTTTGACAACAGAACTGATATGTATTGAATAGTCCTGTTCTGCCTTGTGGCTTTATCATTTACTTTTTCCTGTTTATTTTTTTTTATATTTTTTCGGTTATTTTATGTTTCCTTATGTTATTTTCTTTTATTTGTGTTCAACAGTTTACTGATGGCCAAAACGTTTATATTAATTTGTGGACTGCATTAAAATTCCTCTTTATTGAACTTTTGAGTGCCGAGGTTACTCTCTAACATAGTACAGGTTCGGCCCCTACTCGAGCACCAGTGTCCAGCAGTGCAGCAGTTATTCTACTACTTGGAGGACAGTTGGCATTATTTCTCTGGTGTCTACTTAAGCTAAGTGTATCCCCTTTGATTGTCTACCTTGCTGTCTTTAGTTTGTAGTGGGGCTTGACTAGTGCTCACCCTGTCCCCTCCCTATCTAGGGCCAAGCCCTAGGGACATTCAGGGCTTAGGTTCCTGCTCGGCGATAGGTGTGGAACCTATATAGGGATGATAGGGTAGTCAGGCTGATATTAGATCTGCCTAGGGGTCTCCACCCCCCCTTTCCCTAGTGTTTGGGCTTCCTCCTCCTCTTCCCTTCATGTTGCACTTAGTCTTTACCTTACCTTGTGTGACAGTTCCCTCTTGAAGACATGTGCATTGTGGCAAAAGTATTTTGATGTGTAATGTGTATTGTGACATGTATTATAATGATATGTTATATTTAATGTTTGGGACTACCCAAAAGTGAGAGGGGCTAAAGTGAAGGGAGAGAGACAGTTTCTGCAAGTTAGATAGGACGCAATGTGCATTAGAAACAAACCTAAGGTATGGACAGTAAGCAGTGCCGCATGTGGGCGTCCCGAAGCGAGAGGAGACTTAGGAAGTGGATAGTGTGATCCAGAGTAAAGAGGAAGGAACACTGACAGAAAGACAGAGTAGTCAACCGGAGATGGGTCCTGGGAGGGGATGCCTAGCAATACAGCCCCGAGTTTATAACTCAGAGAGGTAACAGGCCAGGACAGGACAGAGAACGTGAGACGAAGAGAATGCCCTGGGCGGGAGTTCCAAGGCGTGGTTAGCAGAGAAGCTAAGTTCTGGCTATATTGGTAAACAAGTTCCCTTGAGGGGAAAGAAGACACAGAACCAAGGGTTGAGAATAGGACTCTCACTAACTGGGCTGTAGTACTGAGCTGGGTTGTGGTGAAGGAAGGTGAAACAGTGGAGACAGAGACTGCCCCCGTCAGTCCAGGGTATAGTGTAATAACTGCCACCAGCCAGTTCAGGGTCTAGTGTAAACACTAGTGTTGAGCCACCCCCGTAGTGTTCGAGTTCGGTTCGGTTCGTCGAACACACGTGTGTTCGCCGAACTGTTCGTCGAACACCTTCGAACACCGTTAAAACCAATGGCAGGCAAACAAAAACACATAGAAACACATAGAAAACACCTTCAAAGGTGTCCAAAAGCTGACAAATTGCTCAGAAGACACAACTAACACATGGAAAAGTGACAAGTACATATAGTCATGCGAAAAGAAAAGAGGTGGAGGAGTAAAAGGAGGGGGAGACACAGATATAGGCATGTCATGCCCTTCTAAAATCAAAAAGTGAGAAGCCGACACGTTCAGTCCGCTCCTGCCCGTGCCACCTCCGCGTCGCCGGGTTTGTGCCAGAGCCGCGGTGAACCCTGACGGCCAGCCCCCCTCTCCCAATACTGGTGCCTGTCCGCTGGTGGGTCGAGCGAGCCCCCCTGTGGTGGAGGCAGCTCTAAGCTTTTTAATTTAAATTGTCTCTCTAATTTGAAAGAATACACTTTAAATCCATTTACAAGGATCTATTGGAGGGCAAGTCTCATGCCAGCAGCCGCGTAATTCCAGCTCCAGTAGCGTCTACTAAAGCTGCTGCAGTTAAAAAGCTTTTATAAGGATCGAGCTCGGCTGTCCACCGCAAGGCATCCTACTGCCAGTCCCAGCCCCTATGCCTTGGGGTGCCTCCTGATGCTCTTCACTGAGTATCCCGTGGTCCCGAAGCATTTCCTTTGAAAAAATTAAGTGTCCAAACTACAGGTGGTGTAGCTTGCTTAACAGCCGGGATAATCCGCTGACTAGCAGACACTGCTACTAGGCACAAAGTATTTCCTGGGCTAGATGCAGTTAAAAATTTGTAATTAGATACTCTCGTTGGATGCTGAGAAAGCATTCCATAGAGTCTCCTGGCACGCCATATATGATTCTCTTAAAAAGCTTGGGGTAGGAGTCTAGAGGACCCTTTTATAGCCCAAATCACGGCCCTGTATCGCAATACGTCACCTAGGCTGAAGATAAATGGAACTGTAGCACCCTGAGGGCTCGGTTGCTACAGAGGTATTGCACCTCACCCAGAGGTGTGATATCTCACTCTCAGGTAAGGATGTAGTGTGGATCAGGACCCGACACCTGCATGCATTACACCACATTGCCGTGGGGCAGGGCGACCAATATGCCCCTGAGATGGGCACGACAGTCCCTGTCCCTGGCTGGAGTGGGGGGAGGGAACACTGAGGAAGGGGAACCCTGTAGTGCAGGAGCAGGGAGGAAGCAGTTCCTGGGTGCATTGAGAAGGGAGTATAAAAGGTGGGCACCATCTTAGTTCAGTGCAGAGAAGTCTGAGCAGAAGTGGCAGGGAGCAGGGGCTCTGCATGAGCTCTGCTCCGGAGGCGGGCCTAGTAACAGAAGCCCAGGCCTGGAAGAGGGAGAAGGAAGGAAGAGGAGCGGAGAAGGCTCCAGGAACTAGGAACGAAGGGATCCCAGGGGTGCGGACGGGCGAGTCGCCGCCGCACGCCCGAATCCACCTGCGTGGAGGGGTCAGGCCAAAGGGGGAGACCGGTCCCCGAAACTAGTGGAGGCAGGAAACGACCCTCAGCTAGAAACAGGAGGCTGTGACATTTTATGTGGCGCAGCCCCTCGCTACACCCGCTAAGAAGGCACCACATAGGGTCAGGGAAACTGGCGCCAAGTTTACCAAGAGGAGGCCCGAGGCAGCCGGACAGAAGGGTTGGTAAGAAAGGCCAGACAAAGGACACACAAAGGGGGTCCTGTGAAGCGCTCCAAAGTTATCTGGGAGTTGTCTGAGCCCCTCACCTGGTGAGCACAGTACGACGTGGGCAGCCGTTACCTGCAGACGTGGTCTGGATAATAAGAACTGTGAGTAAAGGCCCTGGACTGCATCACTGACTCCGTGTCGTTACTGCTGCTGCCCTGCACCATCACCCCCATCCTCCGCATACACTGCCCTGAGGCTATACTCCTCCCGTGGGGAGTTATGCTACGCTCTGCTGCACCCACAACACCAGCCTCAGCGGTCTGCCCTGGAGCGGCGGTTCACTCTGACCGCAATCCACGGGTGGCGTAGTCGGACATTTAAACATCAAAACCACATAAATAGTTCCGCCACTGGTTTGACCGCCCTGAGCCACGGAACCGGGTCGCCGCCACGGAGACTACAACCACCAGCATCCACCAAAAAGGGTCCGGCTCCGGGTGTCCCAAGGCCCAGGGGGCGCGTCAGAACATTTTCATCACCTTTCACAATCACCAATGGGACAAGGCAGGGATGTTCTCTGTCCCCTCTCTTATACATCCTAGTGACGGAGCACCTGCTCTCATCAATTCGCCATAACCCCAATATTAGGTGGATTGAGGTGGGAGGCACTGAGTACAAGTGCTCTCTATTTGCTGATGATGTCCTAGTATATATCACTCAATCACATATATCCATCCATGCTGTTATGGCTGAAATAGATCACTTTGTTACATGGTCAAATTTTAAAATCAATGCAGCGAAGTCTGAGGCCCTCGATGTCTCCCTCCCCGAATCCATATAGGATTCCATCCAGTCCAACTTTCCCTTTGCCTGGCCCTCACAGGGTATCAAATACTTAGGAATTCCTATTCATAGAGACCTCTACCATCTATGTTATCTTAATTTTGGGCCCTTTATTGAACAACTCCATACAGACCACGGTTGGCAAGTTAGAACTGTAAGATTCACTACGTGAACCACTGGTGTTTTGTGGAAAAGCACATGTACACTGTGTTCCAAATTATTATGCAAAAAGTGTTTAGGAGTGATAAGGGAAGAATTTGTTTGTTTGTCAGTTAAACTCATTGATGATGATGTGTGTCAGGGCTCTTTATATCACTGTAAGCAATTGCAGACACCTGTGCTAATTAGTTTGGCAGGAGTGTCCAATGAAAGGCAAGACTACTTAAGAAGGCTGTCTCACATTATTAAGCAGCCTACATTTTCTGCCAAAATGGGAAAGAAAAAGGATGTGTCGGCTGCTGAGAAGCAACAAATTGTGGAGTGTTTAGGTCAAGGCATGACTACAATCAACATTGTGCGATGATCAGGATGAAGTGTCTTGGCAATCAAGAAGTATGTAGCTGATTCACAGTACACACGTGTGCGTGCTGATAAGGGCAAATTGAGGACTCTTTCCTACAGGCAATTACGTCAGGTTGAAAGAGCAGCGGCAAAAAAGCCTTGTCATAGCAGCAGACAAGTTTTTGAAGCTGCTGGTGCCTCCAACGTCCCCCGAACAACAAGATGCAGGGTCCTTCAGAGGTTTGCAGCTGTGCATACGCCATCCTGTCGACCTCCTCTATCCAGTTCACACAAGCAGAAACGGCTCCAGTGGGCCAAACATTACATGAAGACTGATTTCAAAACTGTTTTGTTCACGGATGAGTGCCGTGCAGCACTCGATGGTCCAGATGGATGGAGTGGAGGATGGCTGGTTGATGGACACCCCACGCAAACACGGATACAGCGCCAACAAGGAGGAGGTGGAGTAATGTTTTGGGCTGGAATCATGGGGAGAGAGATTGTCGGCCCCTTTAGGATCCCTGAAGGCGCTAAAGATGAACTCCATAATGTATGTGGATTTTCTCAAACAGCACTTCCTGCCATGGTTCAAGAAGAAGAACCGTGTATTTCACAGCAAGATCATTTTTTTGCATGATAATGCACCATCTCATGCTGCACATAAAACATCTGCATCTCTGGCTGATATGGGCATAAAAGGGGACAAACTTATGGTGTGACCCCCATGCTCCCCTGACCTCTACCCCATTCAGAACCTTTGAAGCATCATTAAAAGGAGTGTCTATGATGGCGGGAGGCAGTTCACATCTAAGCAACAGCTCTGGGAGGGTATTCTGTCCTCATGCAAAACAATTGAAGCAGAAACCATCCAAAACCTGACAAATTCAATGGACGAGAGAGTTCAGAAGCTCCTTTCGAACAAGGGGTCCTATGTGAAAATGTAACATCACCTAGAATAAAGTTTTGAGTTGAAAACTGTTTGATTTCAGTTTCTAACAACCTGCTAATGCTTATAATTTCAAAAATGACCATTTTTTTGGTCTTTATTAAAATGAAAAGGTTGATCGAAAAGTTTGGGGGATCTAAGAGTGTGGCAACCCAGTAGTCATGATTACTTCGAATTCTGACAATATGAGGGTCATGCTGCAGGTAGTGCAGCAAGAAGGCACTTATGTGTCTTGCGCATCTCGGAGCCCCAAAATTATTTTCCGGGCTAGATGCAGCTAAAAATTATTATTAATTTTAAATCTGGTGAAGCTTTAGTATAGATGGCCTAATAGGATCAGTGCTGCACACTGCTACAAAGCCCAAATTATTTTCCAGTCAAGATACAGATAAACATGATTAGTAATTTTAAATCTGGTGGAGCTTATTATAGATGGCCTAAAAGAATCAGTGCTGCACACTGCTACAAAGCCCAAATTATTTTCCAGCCAAGATACAGATAAACATGATTAGTAATTTGAAAGCTTAAAACGGTTGGTAGGGTGATTTTAACCAATCATCAAGCTTTTACTCTCCCTAGGATGACACAGGGGTAGAAAAGTCGTTTCGGATCCATGATTTGTTCATCTTTATGAACGTGAGTCTGTCTACATTATCAGTGGAGAGCGGCGTGCGCTTATCTGTCAGCACACCACCAGCAGCGCTGAACACACGTTCAGACAGAACGCTGGCTGCGGGGCATGACAAGATCTCCAAGGCGTAAGTGGCTAGCTCCGGCCATTTATCCAGATTGGAAGCCCAAAAAGAGCAAGGGTCCAGTGACACAGTCATGGCTTCAATGTTTACTTGGAGATACTCCTGTATGTTACCAGCAGATACTGTGGTTCTGTTACGGTTTGAGTGCTGTACACTTGACGGTCCCACGGTTGGCAAGTTGGAACTGTGAGATTCACTACGTGCACCACTGGTATTTTGTGGAAAAGCACATTTAAGATTCTGCAACAGTCTCTGCTGATACTCCTGCATGCGTGCATCCCTTTCTATGGCAGGAATAATTTCTGCAAATTTACTTTTGTACCGGGGATCTAACAGTGTGGCAACCCAGTAGTCAGGATTATTTCTAATTCTCACAATTCGAGGGTCATGTTGCAGGTAGTGCAGCAAGAAGGCACTCATGTGTGTTGCGCATCCAGGAGCACCAAGTCCCTGTTGTGTTGGTGGCGAGGTAACAATCATGCTTCCTTCCTCTGTCCTCTCCCCCCAACCTCGCACAACAGAAATGTGATCAAGGTCTCCCTCATCTGATGAGTCTTCCATCAGTTCGTCCTCCACTTCTTCCTGGGCTCCTGCACCTTCCTCACTAGTTTGGCTGCTACCATGCGCCCTGGTAAAACCATCTCCCCCACCCTCACATGCCTGCCGCCTTGGTGCTGCCGACCGTCTGGACCTTGCAGATGTTAGCCCTTCCGCATACAACTCCTCCTCCTCTACTTCCTCCACCTCCTCTTGTGCCACCACCTGACTCCGAATTCTGTTTAACATGTGCTCCAGCATGTAAATCACCGGAATAGTCATGCTGATAATGGCATCATCAGCACTAAACATCTTCGTCGCCATTTCAAAACTGTGCAGAAGGGTGCATAGATCCGTGATCTGAGACCACTCCTCCAGCGTGATTTGCCCCACCTCTGGATCTCGTTGGCCCAGGCTATACGTCAGAACGTATTGCACCAGGGCTTGTCGGTGCTGCCACAGTCGCTGCAACATGTGCAGAGTTGAATTCCACCGGGTAGGCACATCGCATTTTAGCCGGTGAAGTGGCAGGCCCAACGACTTCTGTAAAGATGTAAGTCGCTGAGCTGCGGGATGCGAACGGCGGAAGTGAGCACACAGCGACCGTGCCCTCTGCAGAAGGCCATCTAGTCTGGGATAGTGGGCTAAAAATTGCTGGACAACCAGGTTCAACACGTGAGCCATACAAGGCACGTGTGTGACATTGCCCCGGCGAAGGGCCGCACCCAGGTTTGCAGCATTGTCGCACACGGCCTTCCCTGGTTTCAGGTCCAGTGGAGACAACCATTCATGAAATTGGTTCTCCAGAGCTGACCACAACTCCTCAGCTGTGTGACTCACATTTCCCAGACATTTCAATGTAAAAACCGCCTGATGACGTTGAGCCCTACTGCCAGCATAGTAAGGAGGTGTGCAGGATCCCTTCTGCGCAGTTAGAAAGCTTGTGGCATGACCAGACAGGCTTTGGGTGCAGGTGGAAGACCGAGAGGAGGTTGAGGAGGCAGAAGCAGTGGAGGAACTTTGACATAAAGAGGATTGACGCACAACTCGTGGGGACGGCAAGACTTGGACAGCAACCCCTTGTCCTGCTGTCACCATAGTTACCCAGTGCCCAGTCAGCGACATGTAACGCCCCTGTCCATGCCTACTCGTCCAAGTGTCTGTGGTGAAATGCACCCTGTCACACACAGAGTTTCTCAAAGAAGCGGTGATGTTGTGTGCGACATGCTGGTGGAGCGCAGGCACACCTTTCTTTGAGAAGTAGTGCCGACTGGGCATCTGGTACTGGGGCACTGCGACGGACATAAGGTCTCGAAAATCCTCTGTGTCCACCAGGCGGAAAGGCAGCATTTCTGTAGCCAAGAGCTTGCAGATGGTGAAATTCAACCTCTTAGCTTTCTCATGGCTAGGAGGAAATGGTCTTTTACTTGTCCACATCTGAGGGACTGAGGGCTGGCTATTGTGCTTAGACGGGGTTGATAAGGGTGTCCCTGGCAAACTGCCGGTCTGTGAGGAAGATGCAGGCGGACATGTTAGGTTTCCTTGATCCAAAGGTGGTGCTATCGATGTCGGACAGCGCTCAACACCAGCTGGTGTTACCACCTCCAAAGAAAATGATGACCTGCCAATCACGCTGGCTGTTGCGGGTAAAGAGGTGGCAGGTCTGCGCCCCAAAACAGGTGTGACTGCTGTCCCCCCAGTCACAGAGGATGAAGAGGCCGCGGATGCACAAGATATGGCAGACGGCGGTTGGCCCGGCCGGCTAGGCCGCATTGTAGCACACTGAGCTTCCCACTGCAACTTATGCTTCATGTCCATGTGCCGGTTCATGCATGAAGTACTCAAACTATGTATTTTATGGCCTCTACTTAGCTTTTGCTGACAAATGTTACAGATAACACGAGTTGGGTCATCTTTATCGATCTGAAAAAATGCCCAGGCTATGCAAGGCTTAGCACCCATGCGACCTGAAGAGCCACCACGACTTGTGGTGAGAGGCAGAGTTGTGTTTGAGGATGCAGTTGTTGACGTGCTTCCAGTACTACGTCTCTGTCCAGGAAGGCGCAACCTGACCTTGTCGTCACTAGCATCTTCCTCCACCTCCTCTGCTGACCTCATCTCTTGGCTGACTGTGGGTTGACAGTAAGTGGGATCTCCAACCTCATCATCATCACCCTGTGCGTTATCACACCCGTCGTCCTCAGAGCCAACCTGTTCCTGCCCTGACAAAAAACTAAAGTTGTCGCTCCAATCAGGTATTTGAGTCTTATCATCGTCTTCCTCATTGTCTCCACCAACAGGAGTTACAGTTTGGGAATGAGGGTCCACATTATAGTCAGAACCTTCTGCGTCTGGTCCTGGATCCGACTCATAAAGATTCTGGGAATCAGTGCAGATCATTTCCTCGTCTGGATTCACAGAAGCGCTGGAGTCGACCTCTGATTCCCAGGCTATAGTATGAGTAAACAGCTCTGCAGACTCAACCATCTGTTCTACCTCATACTCAGACTGGCAGCTGGAGATTTGGGAGCTGTGAGGAAGCAAGTGCGATTGGGGTGACACCTTTGAGGACTGGAGTATTTGTGATGTTGAAGTTGATGTGGAGGATAGCCCACTTAAAGGAGCACTTGATATCCGTTGAAGCACCAGCTGTTTTTGTGCCTCATCTGGAATTTGTAGCGATTGGCGTGGCCGTAAGAAAGGGATCTTATCACATTGTCCGCTAAAAGAAGTAGACATTTTAGTTTGGCTGGATGATGGTCTTTCTTCTGCAGATGTTACTGTTGCTTTAACACCTACCCCACAGACACAACCTTTTTTCCCCTTCCCAACACGCCTATTCCCCTTTCCACCAGCAGCAGGCCTTTTTCCACTCATTTTGGTGGTTAACTAATTCACAACTCTGGAGTTGTTTGCACAAAAAAACAATGGATGGGAACCGAGCAGAGCTGAGTGGCCAAACTGTGGTATTAGGCCAAAACTATTGGCTGGGTTAGATGCAGAAAAAAATTATATTCAATTTGCAACCTGATGGAGGTCAGTATAGATGGACTAATAGAACAAGTCCCACACACAGCTAGAAGCCCAAATATTTTTTCAGAGGTAGATGCAGAAAAAATTTTTATTCAGTTTGCAACCTGATGGAGGTCTGTATAGATGGATTAATAGAACAAGTCCCACACACAGCTACAAGCCCAATATTTTTTCAGAGGTAGATGCAGAAAAAAAATATATCCAGTTTGCAACCTGATGGAGGTCAGTATAGATGGACTAATAGAGAAAGTCCCACACACTGCTAGAAGGCCAAATATTTTTTCAGAGCTAGATGCAGACAAAAAATTATTTTGAATTTGCAACCTGATGGAGGTCAGTATAGGTGGACTAATAGAACAAGTCCCACACACTGCTAGAAGGCCAAATATTTTTTCAGAGCTAGATGCAGAAAAAAATTATATTCAGTTTGCAACCTGATGGAGGTCTGTATAGATGGATTAATAGAACAAGTCCCACACACAGCTAGAAGCCCAAATATTTTTTCAGAGGTAGATGCAGATAAAAATTATTTTTAATTTGCAACCTGATGGAGGTCAGTATAGATGGACTAATAGAGAAAGTCCCACACACTGCTAGAAGGCCAAATATTTTTTCAGAGCTAGATGCAGATAAAAATTATTTTTAATTTGCAACCTGATGGAGGTCAGTATAGATGGACTAATAGAGAAAGTCCCACACACTGCTAGAAGGCCAAATATTTTTTCAGAGCTAGATGCAGATAAAAATTATATTCAATTTGCAACCTGATGGAGGTCAGTATAGATGGACTAATAGAACAAGTCCCACACACAGCTAGAAGCCCAAATATTTTTTCAGAGTTACTGTAGATGCAGATAAAAATTATTTTTAATTTGCAACCTGATGGAGGTCAGTATAGATGGACTAATACAACAAGTCCCACACACAGCTAGAAGCCCAATATTTTTTCAGAGGTAGATGCAGAAAAAAATATATTCAGTTTGCAACCTGATGGAGGTCAGTATAGATGGAGTAATAGAACAAGTCCCACACACAGCTAGAAGCCCAAATATTTTTTCAGAGGTAGATGCAGATAAAAATTATTTTTAATTTGCAACCTGATGGAGGTCAGTATAGATGGACTAATAGAGAAAGTCCCACACACTGCTAGAAGGCCAAGTATTTTTTCAGAGCTAGATGCAGATAAAAATTATATTCAATTTGCAACCTGATGGAGGTCAGTATAGATGGACTAATAGAGAAAGTCCCACACACTGCTAGAAGGCCAAATATTTTTTCAGAGCTAGATGCAGATAAAAATTATATTCAATTTGCAACCTGATGGAGGTCAGTATAGATGGACTAATAGAACAAGTCCCACAAACAGCTAGAAGCCCAAATATTTTTTCAGAGGTACTGTAGATGCAGATAAAAATTATTTTTAATTTGCAACCTGATGGAGGTCAGTATAGATGGACTAATAGAGAAAGTCCCACACACTGCTAGAAGGCCAAATATTTTTTCAGAGCTAGATGCAGATAAAAATTATTTTTAATTTGCAACCTGATGGAGGTCAGTATAGATGGACTAATAGAGAAAGTCCCGCACACTGCTAGAAGGCCAAATATTTTTTCAGAGCTATATGCAGATAAAAATTATATTCAATTTGCAACCTGATGGAGGTCAGTATAGATGGACTAATAGAGAAAGTCCCACACACTGCTAGAAGGCCAAATATTTTTTCAGAGCTAGATGCAGATAAAAATTATATTCAATTCGCAACCTGATGGAGGTCAGTATAGATGGACTAATAGAACAAGTCCCACACAGCTAGAAGCCCAAATATTTTTTCAGAGGTACTGTAGATGCAGATAAAAATTATTTTTAATTTGCAACCTGATGGAGGTCAGTATAGATGGACTAATAGAGAAAGTGCCACACACTGCTAGAAGGCCAAATATTTTTTCAGAGCTAGATGCAGATAAAAATTATTTTTAATTTGCGACCTGATGGAGGTCAGTATAGATGGACTAATAGAGAAAGTCCCACACACTGCTAGAAGGCCAAATATTTTTTCAGAGCTAGATGCAGATAAAAATTCTATTCAATTTGCAACCTGATGGAGGTCAGTATAGATGGACTAATAGAACAAGTCCCACACACAGCTAGAAGCAAAAATATTTTTTCAGAGGTACTGTAGATGCAGATAAAAATTATTTTTAATTTGCAACCTGATGGAGGTCAGTATAGATGGACTAATACAACAAGTCCCACACACAGCTAGAAGCCCAATATTTTTTCAGAGGTAGATGCAGAAAAAAATATATTCAGTTTGCAACCTGATGGAGGTCAGTATAGATGGAGTAATAGAACAAGTCCCACACACAGCTAGAAGCCCAAATATTTTTTCAGAGGTAGATGCAGATAAAAATTATTTTTAATTTGCAACCTGATGGAGGTCAGTATAGATGGACTAATAGAGAAAGTCCCACACACTGCTAGAAGGCCAAATATTTTTTCAGAGCTAGATGCAGATAAAAATTATATTCAATTTGCAACCTGATGGAGGTCAGTATAGATGGACTAATAGAGAAAGTCCCACACACTGCTAGAAGGCCAAATATTTTTTCAGAGCTAGATGCAGATAAAAATTATATTCAATTTGCAACCTCATGGAGGTCAGTATAGAGGGACTAATAGAACAAGTCCCACACACAGCTAGAAGCCCAAATATTTTTTCAGAGGTACTGTAGATGCAGATAAAAATTATTTTTAATTTGCAACCTGATGGAGGTCAGTATAGATGGACTAATAGAGAAAGTCCCACATACTGCTAGAAGGCCAAATATTTTTTCAGAGCTAGATGCAGATAAAAATTATTTTTAATTTGCAACCTGATGGAGGTCAGTATAGATGGACTAATAGAGAAAGTCCCACACACTGCTAGAAGGCCAAATATTTTTTCAGAGCTAGATGCAGATAAAAATTATATTCAATTTGCAATCTGATGGAGGTCAGTATAGATGGACTAATAGAACAAGTCCCACACACAGCTAGAAGCCCAAATATTTTTTCAGAGGTACTGTAGATGCAGATAAAAATTATTTTTAATTTGCAACCTGATGGAGGTCAGTATAGATGGACTAATACAACAAGTCCCACACACAGCTAGAAGCCCAATATTTTTTCAGAGGTAGATGCAGAAAAAAATATATTCAGTTTCCAACCTGATGGAGGTCAGTATAGATGGAGTAATAGAACAAGTCCCACACACAGCTAGAAGCCCAAATATTTTTTCAGAGGTAGATGCAGATAAAAATTATTTTTAATTTGCAACCTGATGGAGGTCAGTATAGATGGACTAATAGAGAAAGTCCCACACACTGCTAGAAGGCCAAATATTTTTTCAGAGCTAGATGCAGATAAAAATTATATTCAATTTGCAACCTGATGGAGGTCAGTATAGATGGACTAATAGAGAAAGTCCCACACACTGCTAGAAGGCCAAATATTTTTTCAGAGCTAGATGCAGATAAAAATTATATTCAATTTGCAACCTGATGGAGGTCAGTATAGATGGACTAATAGAACAAGTCCCACACACAGCTAGAAGCCCAAATATTTTTTCAGAGGTACTGTAGATGCAGATAAAAATTATTTTTAATTTGCAACCTGATGGAGGTCAGTATACATGGACTAATACAGCAAGTCCCACACACAGCTAGAAGCCCAATATTTTTTCAGAGGTAGATGCAGAAAAAAATATATTCAGTTTGCAACCTGATGGAGGTCAGTATAGATGGAGTAATAGAACAAGTCCCACACACAGATAGAAGCCCAAATATTTTTTCAGAGGTAGATGCAGATAAAAATTATTTTTAATTTGCAACCTGATGGAGGTCAGTATAGATGGACTAGTAGAGAAAGTCCCACACACTGCTAGAAGGCCAAATATTTTTTCAGAGCTAGATGCAGATAAAAATTATTTTTAATTTGCAACCTGATGGAGGTCAGTATAGATGGACTAATAGAGAAAGTCCCACACACTGCTAGATGGCCAAATATTCTTTCAGAGCTAGATGCAGATAAAAATTCTATTCAATTTTCAACCTGATGAAGGTCAGTATAGATGGACTAATAGAACAAGTCGCACACACAGCTAGAAGCCCAAATATTTTTTCAGAAGTACTGTAGATGCAGATAAAAATTATTTTTAATTTGCAACCTGATGGAGGTCAGTATAGATGGACTAATACAACAAGTCCCACACACAGCTAGAAGCTCAATATTTTTTCAGAGGTAGATGCAGAAAAAAATATATTCAGTTTGCAACCTGATGGAGGTCAGTATAGATGGAGTAATAGAACAAGTCCCACACACAGCTAGAAGCCCAAATATTTTTTCAGAGGTAGATGCAGATAAAAATTATTTTTAATTTGCAACCTGATGGAGGTCAGTATAGATGGACTAATAGAGAAAGTCCCACACACTGCTAGAAGGCCAAATATTTTTTCAGAGCTAGATGCAGATAAAAATTATATTCAATTTGCAACCTGATGGAGGTCAGTATAGATGGACTAATAGAGAAAGTCCCACACACTGCTAGAAGGCCAAATATTTTTTCAGAGCTAGATGCAGATAAAAATTATATTCAATTTGCAACCTCATGGAGGTCAGTATAGAGGGACTAATAGAACAAGTCCCACACACAGCTAGAAGCCCAAATATTTTTTCAGAGGTACTGTAGATGCAGATAAAAATTATTTTTAATTTGCAACCTGATGGAGGTCAGTATAGATGGACTAATAGAGAAAGTCCCACATACTGCTAGAAGGCCAAATATTTTTTCAGAGCTAGATGCAGATAAAAATTATTTTTAATTTGCAACCTGATGGAGGTCAGTATAGATGGACTAATAGAGAAAGTCCCACACACTGCTAGAAGGCCAAATATTTTTTCAGAGCTAGATGCAGATAAAAATTATATTCAATTTGCAACCTGATGGAGGTCAGTATAGATGGACTAATAGAACAAGTCCCACACACAGCTAGAAGCCCAAATATTTTTTCAGAGGTACTGTAGATGCAGATAAAAATTATTTTTAATTTGCAACCTGATGGAGGTCAGTATAGATGGACTAATACAACAAGTCCCACACACAGCTAGAAGCCCAATATTTTTTCAGAGGTAGATGCAGAAAAAAATATATTCAGTTTGCAACCTGATGGAGGTCAAAAGAGATGGAGTAATAGAACAAGTCCCACACACAGCTAGAAGCCCAAATATTTTTTCAGAGGTAGATGCAGATAAAAATTATTTTTAATTTGCAACCTGATGGAGGTCAGTATAGATGGACTAATAGAGAAAGTCCCACACACTGCTAGAAGGCCAAATATTTTTTCAGAGCTAGATGCAGATAAAAATTATTTTTAATTTGCAACCTGATGGAGGTCAGTATAGATGGACTAATAGAGAAAGTCCCACACACTGCTCGAAGGCCAAATATTTTTTCAGAGCTAGATGCAGATAAAAATTCTATTCAATTTGCAACCTGATGGAGGTCAGTATAGATGGACTAATAGAACAAGTCCCACACACAGCTAGAAGCCCAAATATTTTTTCAGAGGTACTGTAGATGCAGATAAAAATTATTTTTAATTTGCAACCTGATGGAGGTCAGTATAGATGGACTAATACAACAAGTCCCACACACAGCTAGAAGCCCAATATTTTTTCAGAGGTAGATGCAGAAAAAAATATATTCAGTTTGCAACCTGATGGAGGTCAGTATAGATGGAGTAATAGAACAAGTCCCACACACAGCTAGAAGGCCAAATATTTTTTCAGAGCTAGATGCAGATAAAAATTATATTCAATTTGCAACCTGATGGAGGTCAGTATAGATGGACTAATAGAGAAAGTCCCACACACTGCTAGAAGGCCAAATATTTTTTCAGAGGTAGATGCAGATAAAAATTATTTTTAATTTGCAACCTGATGGAGGTCAGTATAGATGGACTAATAGAGAAAGTCCCACACACAGCTAGAAGGCCAAATATTTTTTCAGAGCTAGATGCAGATAAAAATTATATTCAATTTGCAACCTGATGGAGGTCAGTATAGATGGACTAATAGAGAAAGTCCCACACACTGCTAGAAGGCCAAATATTTTTTCAGAGCTAGATGCAGATAAAAATTATATTCAATTTGCAACCTGATGGAGGTCAGTATAGATGGACTAATAGAACAAGTCCCACACACAGCTAGAAGCCCAAATATTTTTTCAGAGGTACTGTAGATGCAGATAAAAATTATTTTTAATTTGCAACCTGATGGAGGTCAGTATAGATGGACAAATAGAGAAAGTCCCACACACTGCTAGAAGGCCAAATATTTTTTCAGAGCTAGATGCAGATAAAAATTATATTCAATTTGCAACCTGATGGAGGTCAGTATAGATGGACTAATACAGCAAGTCCCACACACAGCTAGAAGCCCAAATATTTTTTCAGAGGTACTGTAGATGCAGATAAAAATTATTTTTAATTTGCAACCTGATGGAGGTCAGTATAGATGGACTAATACAACAAGTCCCACACACAGCTAGAAGCCCAATATTTTTTCAGAGGTAGATGCAGAAAAAAATATATTCAGTTTGCAACCTGATGGAGGTCAGTATAGATGGAGTAATAGAACAAGTCGCACACACAGCTAGAAGCCCAAATATTTTTTCAGAGGTAGATGCAGATAAAAATTATTTTTAATTTGCAACCTGATGGAGGTCAGTATAGATGGACTAATAGAGATAGTCCCACACACTGCTAGAAGGCCAAATATTTTTTCAGAGCTAGATGCAGATAAAAATTATATTCAATTTGCAACCTGATGGAGGTCAGTATAGATGGACTAATAGAGAAAGTCCCACACACTGCTAGAAGGCCAAATATTTTTTCAGAGCTAGATGCAGATAAAAATTATATTCAATTTGCAACCTGATGGAGGTCAGTATAGATGGACTAATAGAACAAGTCCCACACACAGCTAGAAGCCCAAATATTTTTTCAGAGGTACTGTAGATGCAGATAAAAATTATTTTTAATTTGCAACCTGATGGAGGTCAGTATAGATGGACTAATAGAGAAAGTCCCACACACTGCTAGAAGGCCAAATATTTTTTTCAGAGCTAGATGCAGATAAAAATTATTTTTAATTTGCAACCTGATGGAGGTCAGTATAGATGGACTAATAGAGAAAGTCCCACACACTGCTAGAAGGCCAAATATTTTTTCAGAGCTAGATGCAGATAAAAATTATATTCAATTTGCAACCTGATGGAGGTCAGTATAGATGGACTAATAGAACAAGTCCCACACACAGCTAGAAGCCCAAATATTTTTTCAGAGGTACTGTAGATGCAGATAAAAATTATTTTTAATTTGCAACCTGATGGAGGTCAGTATAGATGGACTAATAGAGAAAGTCCCACACACTGCTAGAAGCCCAATATTTTTTCAGAGGTAGATGCAGAAAAAAATATATTCAGTTTGCAACCTGATGGAGGTCAGTATAGATGGAGTAATAGAACAAGTCCCACACACAGCTAGAAGCCCAAATATTTTTTCAGAGGTAGATGCAGATAAAAATTATTTTTAATTTGCAACCTGATGGAGGTCAGTATAGATGGACTAATAGAGAAAGTCCCACACACTGCTAGAAGGCCAAGTATTTTTTCAGAGCTAGATGCAGATAAAAATTATATTCAATTTGCAACCTGATGGAGGTCAGTATAGATGGACTAATAGAGAAAGTCCCACACACTGCTAGAAGGCCAAATATTTTTTCAGAGCTAGATGCAGATAAAAATTATATTCAATTTGCAACCTGATGGAGGTCAGTATAGATGGACTAATAGAACAAGTCCCACACACAGCTAGAAGCCCAAATATTTTTTCAGAGGTACTGTAGATGCAGATAAAAATTATTTTTAATTTGCAACCTGATGGAGGTCAGTATAGATGGACTAATAGAGAAAGTCCCACACACTGCTAGAAGGCCAAATATTTTTTCAGAGCTAGATGCAGATAAAAATTATATTCAATTTGCAACCTGATGGAGGTCAGTATAGATGGACTAATAGAGAAAGTCCCACACACTGCTAGAAGGCCAAATATTTTTTCAGAGCTAGATGCAGATAAAAATTATATTCAATTTGCAACCTGATGGAGGTCAGTATAGATGGACTAATAGAACAAGTCCCACACAGCTAGAAGCCCAAATATTTTTTCAGAGGTTCTGTAGATGCAGATAAAAATTATTTTTAATTTGCAACCTGATGGAGGTCAGTATAGATGGACTAATAGAGAAAGTCCCACACACTGCTAGAAGGCCAAATATTTTTTCAGAGCTAGATGCAGATAAAAATTATTTTTAATTTGCAACCTGATGGAGGTCAGTATAGATGGACTAATAGAGAAAGTCCCACACACTGCTAGAAGGCCAAATATTTTTTCAGAGCTAGATGCAGATAAAAATTCTATTCAATTTGCAACCTGATGGAGGTCAGTATAGATGGACTAATAGAACAAGTCCCACACACAGCTAGAAGCCCAAATATTTTTTCAGAGGTACTGTAGATGCAGATAAAAATAATTTTTAATTTGCAACCTGATGGAGGTCAGTATAGATGGACTAATACAACAAGTCCCACACACAGCTAGAAGCCCAATATTTTTTCAGAGGTAGATGCAGAAAAAAATATATTCAGTTTGCAACCTGATGGAGGTCAGTATAGATGGAGTAATAGAACAAGTCCCACACACAGCTAGAAGCCCAAATATTTTTTCAGAGGTAGATGCAGATAAAAATTATTTTTAATTTGCAACCTGATGGAGGTCAGTATAGATGGACTAATAGAGAAAGTCCCACACACTGCTAGAAGGCCAAATATTTTTTCAGAGCTAGATGCAGATAAAAATTATATTCAATTTGCAACCTGATGGAGGTCAGTATAGATGGACTAATAGAGAAAGTCCCACACACTGCTAAAAGGCCAAATATTTTTTCAGAGCTAGATGCAGATAAAAATTATATTCAATTTGCAACCTGATGGAGGTCAGTATAGATGGACTAATAGAACAAGTCCCACACACAGCTAGAAGCCCAAATATTTTTTCAGAGGTACTGTAGATGCAGATAAAAATTATTTTTAATTTGCAACCTGATGGAGGTCAGTATAGATGGACTAATAGAGAAAGTCCCACACACTGCTAGAAGGCCAAATATTTTTTCAGAGCTAGATGCAGATAAAAATTATTTTTAATTTGCAACCTGATGGAGGTCAGTATAGATGGACTAATAGAGAAAGTCCCACACACTGCTAGAAGGCCAAATATTTTTTCAGAGCTAGATGCAGATAAAAATTATATTCAATTTGCAACCTGATGGAGGTCAGTATAGATGGACTAATAGAACAAGTCCCACACACAGCTAGAAGCCCAAATATTTTTTCAGAGGTACTGTAGATGCAGATAAAAATTATTTTTAATTTGCAAACTGATGGAGGTCAGTATAGATGGACTAATACAACAAGTCCCACACACAGCTAGAAGCCCAATATTTTTTCAGTGGTAGATGCAGAAAAAAATATATTCAGTTTCCAACCTGATGGAGGTCAGTATAGATGGAGTAATAGAACAAGTCCCACACACAGCTAGAAGCCCAAATATTTTTTCAGAGGTAGATGCAGATAAAAATTATTTTTAATTTGCAACCTGATGGAGGTGAGTATAGATGGACTAATAGAGAAAGTCCCACACACTGCTAGAAGGCCAAATATTTTTTCAGAGCTAGATGCAGATAAAAATTATATTCAATTTGCAACCTGATGGAGGTCAGTATAGATGGACTAATAGAACAAGTCCCACACAGCTAGAAGCCCAAATATTTTTTCAGAGGTACTGTAGATGCAGATAAAAATTATTTTTAATTTGCAACCTGATGGAGGTCAGTATAGATGGACTAATAGAGAAAGTCCCACACACTGCTAGAAGGCCAAATATTTTTTCAGAGCTAGATGCAGATAAAAATTATATTCAATTTGCAACCTGATGGAGGTCAGTATAGATGGACTAATAGAACAAGTCCCACACAGCTAGAAGCCCAAATATTTTTTCAGAGGTACTGTAGATGAAGATAAAAATTATTTTTAATTTGCAACCTGATGGAGGTCAGTATAGATGGACTAATAGAGAAAGTCCCACACACTGCTAGAAGGCCAAATATTTTTTCAGAGCTAGATGCAGATAAAAATTATTTTTAATTTGCAACCTGATGGAGGTCAGTATAGATGGACTAATAGAGAAAGTCCCACACACTGCTCGAAGGCCAAATATTTTTTCAGAGCTAGATGCAGATAAAAATTCTATTCAATTTGCAACCTGATGGAGGTCAGTATAGATGGACTAATAGAACAAGTCCCACACACAGCTAGAAGCCCAAATATTTTTTCAGAGGTACTGTAGATGCAGATAAAAATTATTTTTAATTTGCAACCTGATGGAGGTCAGTATAGATGGACTAATACAACAAGTCCCACACACAGCTAGAAGCCCAATATTTTTTCAGAGGTAGATGCAGAAAAAAATATATTCAGTTTGCAACCTGATGGAGGTCAGTATAGATGGAGTAATAGAACAAGTCCCACACACAGCTAGAAGGCCAAATATTTTTTCAGAGCTAGATGCAGATAAAAATTATATTCAATTTGCAACCTGATGGAGGTCAGTATAGATGGACTAATAGAGAAAGTCCCACACACTGCTAGAAGGCCAAATATTTTTCAGAGGTAGATGCAGATAAAAATTATTTTTAATTTGCAACCTGATGGAGGTCAGTATAGATGGACTAATAGAGAAAGTCCCACACACAGCTAGAAGGCCAAATATTTTTTCAGAGCTAGATGCAGATAAAAATTATATTCAATTTGCAACCTGATGGAGGTCAGTATAGATGGACTAATAGAGAAAGTCCCACACACTGCTAGAAGGCCAAATATTTTTTCAGAGCTAGATGCAGATAAAAATTATATTCAATTTGCAACCTGATGGAGGTCAGTATAGATGGACTAATAGAACAAGTCCCACACACAGCTAGAAGCCCAAATATTTTTTCAGAGGTACTGTAGATGCAGATAAAAATTATTTTTAATTTGCAACCTGATGGAGGTCAGTATAGATGGACAAATAGAGAAAGTCCCACACACTGCTAGAAGGCCAAATATTTTTTCAGAGCTAGATGCAGATAAAAATTATATTCAATTTGCAACCTGATGGAGGTCAGTATAGATGGACTAATACAGCAAGTCCCACACACAGCTAGAAGCCCAAATATTTTTTCAGAGGTACTGTAGATGCAGATAAAAATTATTTTTAATTTGCAACCTGATGGAGGTCAGTATAGATGGACTAATACAACAAGTCCCACACACAGCTAGAAGCCCAATATTTTTTCAGAGGTAGATGCAGAAAAAAATATATTCAGTTTGCAACCTGATGGAGGTCAGTATAGATGGAGTAATAGAACAAGTCGCACACACAGCTAGAAGCCCAAATATTTTTTCAGAGGTAGATGCAGATAAAAATTATTTTTAATTTGCAACCTGATGGAGGTCAGTATAGATGGACTAATAGAGAAAGTCCCACACACTGCTAGAAGGCCAAATATTTTTTCAGAGCTAGATGCAGATAAAAATTATATTCAATTTGCAACCTGATGGAGGTCAGTATAGATGGACTAATAGAGAAAGTCCCACACACTGCTAGAAGGCCAAATATTTTTTCAGAGCTAGATGCAGATAAAAATTATATTCAATTTGCAACCTGATGGAGGTCAGTATAGATGGACTAATAGAACAAGTCCCACACACAGCTAGAAGCCCAAATATTTTTTCAGAGGTACTGTAGATGCAGATAAAAATTATTTTTAATTTGCAACCTGATGGAGGTCAGTATAGATGGACTAATAGAGAAAGTCCCACACACTGCTAGAAGGCCAAATATTTTTTTCAGAGCTAGATGCAGATAAAAATTATTTTTAATTTGCAACCTGATGGAGGTCAGTATAGATGGACTAATAGAGAAAGTCCCACACACTGCTAGAAGGCCAAATATTTTTTCAGAGCTAGATGCAGATAAAAATTATATTCAATTTGCAACCTGATGGAGGTCAGTATAGATGGACTAATAGAACAAGTCCCACACACAGCTAGAAGCCCAAATATTTTTTCAGAGGTACTGTAGATGCAGATAAAAATTATTTTTAATTTGCAACCTGATGGAGGTCAGTATAGATGGACTAATAGAGAAAGTCCCACACACTGCTAGAAGCCCAATATTTTTTCAGAGGTAGATGCAGAAAAAAATATATTCAGTTTGCAACCTGATGGAGGTCAGTATAGATGGAGTAATAGAACAAGTCCCACACACAGCTAGAAGCCCAAATATTTTTTCAGAGGTAGATGCAGATAAAAATTATTTTTAATTTGCAACCTGATGGAGGTCAGTATAGATGGACTAATAGAGAAAGTCCCACACACTGCTAGAAGGCCAAGTATTTTTTCAGAGCTAGATGCAGATAAAAATTATATTCAATTTGCAACCTGATGGAGGTCAGTATAGATGGACTAATAGAGAAAGTCCCACACACTGCTAGAAGGCCAAATATTTTTTCAGAGCTAGATGCAGATAAAAATTATATTCAATTTGCAACCTGATGGAGGTCAGTATAGATGGACTAATAGAACAAGTCCCACACACAGCTAGAAACCCAAATATTTTTTCAGAGGTACTGTAGATGCAGATAAAAATTATTTTTAATTTGCAACCTGATGGAGGTCAGTATAGATGGACTAATAGAGAAAGTCCCACACACTGCTAGAAGGCCAAATATTTTTTCAGAGCTAGATGCAGATAAAAATTATATTCAATTTGCAACCTGATGGAGGTCAGTATAGATGGACTAATAGAGAAAGTCCCACACACTGCTAGAAGGCCAAATATTTTTTCAGAGCTAGATGCAGATAAAAATTATATTCAATTTGCAACCTGATGGAGGTCAGTATAGATGGACTAATAGAACAAGTCCCACACAGCTAGAAGCCCAAATATTTTTTCAGAGGTTCTGTAGATGCAGATAAAAATTATTTTTAATTTGCAACCTGATGGAGGTCAGTATAGATGGACTAATAGAGAAAGTCCCACACACTGCTAGAAGGCCAAATATTTTTTCAGAGCTAGATGCAGATAAAAATTATTTTTAATTTGCAACCTGATGGAGGTCAGTATAGATGGACTAATAGAGAAAGTCCCACACACTGCTAGAAGGCCAAATATTTTTTCAGAGCTAGATGCAGATAAAAATTCTATTCAATTTGCAACCTGATGGAGGTCAGTATAGATGGACTAATAGAACAAGTCCCACACACAGCTAGAAGCCCAAATATTTTTTCAGAGGTACTGTAGATGCAGATAAAAATAATTTTTAATTTGCAACCTGATGGAGGTCAGTATAGATGGACTAATACAACAAGTCCCACACACAGCTAGAAGCCCAATATTTTTTCAGAGGTAGATGCAGAAAAAAATATATTCAGTTTGCAACCTGATGGAGGTCAGTATAGATGGAGTAATAGAACAAGTCCCACACACAGCTAGAAGCCCAAATATTTTTTCAGAGGTAGATGCAGATAAAAATTATTTTTAATTTGCAACCTGATGGAGGTCAGTATAGATGGACTAATAGAGAAAGTCCCACACACTGCTAGAAGGCCAAATATTTTTTCAGAGCTAGATGCAGATAAAAATTATATTCAATTTGCAACCTGATGGAGGTCAGTATAGATGGACTAATAGAGAAAGTCCCACACACTGCTAAAAGGCCAAATATTTTTTCAGAGCTAGATGCAGATAAAAATTATATTCAATTTGCAACCTGATGGAGGTCAGTATAGATGGACTAATAGAACAAGTCCCACACACAGCTAGAAGCCCAAATATTTTTTCAGAGGTACTGTAGATGCAGATAAAAATTATTTTTAATTTGCAACCTGATGGAGGTCAGTATAGATGGACTAATAGAGAAAGTCCCACACACTGCTAGAAGGCCAAATATTTTTTCAGAGCTAGATGCAGATAAAAATTATTTCTAATTTGCAACCTGATGGAGGTCAGTATAGATGGACTAATAGAGAAAGTCCCACACACTGCTAGAAGGCCAAATATTTTTTCAGAGCTAGATGCAGATAAAAATTATATTCAATTTGCAACCTGATGGAGGTCAGTATAGATGGACTAATAGAACAAGTCCCACACACAGCTAGAAGCCCAAATATTTTTTCAGAGGTACTGTAGATGCAGATAAAAATTATTTTTAATTTGCAAACTGATGGAGGTCAGTATAGATGGACTAATACAACAAGTCCCACACACAGCTAGAAGCCCAATATTTTTTCAGTGGTAGATGCAGAAAAAAATATATTCAGTTTCCAACCTGATGGAGGTCAGTATAGATGGAGTAATAGAACAAGTCCCACACACAGCTAGAAGCCCAAATATTTTTTCAGAGGTAGATGCAGATAAAAATTATTTTTAATTTGCAACCTGATGGAGGTCAGTATAGATGGACTAATAGAGAAAGTCCCACACACTGCTAGAAGGCCAAATATTTTTTCAGAGCTAGATGCAGATAAAAATTATATTCAATTTGCAACCTGATGGAGGTCAGTATAGATGGACTAATAGAACAAGTCCCACACAGCTAGAAGCCCAAATATTTTTTCAGAGGTACTGTAGATGCAGATAAAAATTATTTTTAATTTGCAACCTGATGGAGGTCAGTATAGATGGACTAATAGAGAAAGTCCCACACACTGCTAGAAGGCCAAATATTTTTTCAGAGCTAGATGCAGATAAAAATTATATTCAATTTGCAACCTGATGGAGGTCAGTATAGATGGACTAATAGAGAATGTCCCACACACTGCTAAAAGGCCAAATATTTTTTCAGAGCTAGATGCAGATAAAAATTATATTCAATTTGCAACCTGATGGAGGTCAGTATAGATGGACTAATAGAACAAGTCCCACACACAGCTAGAAGCCCAAATATTTTTTCAGAGGTACTGTAGATGCAGATAAAAATTATTTTTAATTTGCAACCTGATGGAGGTCAGTATAGATGGACTAATAGAGATAGTCCCACACACTGCTAGAAGGCCAAATATTTTTTCATAGCTAGATGCAGATAAAAATTATTTTTAATTTGCAACCTGATGGAGGTCAGTATAGATGGACTAATAGAGAAAGTCCCACACACTGCTAGAAGGCCAAATATTTTTTCAGAGCTAGATGCAGATAAAAATTATATTCAATTTGCAACCTGATGGAGGTCAGTATAGATGGACTAATAGAACAAGTCCCACACACAGCTAGAAGCCCAAATATTTTTTCAGAGGTACTGTAGATGCAGATAAAAATTATTTTTAATTTGCAAACTGATGGAGGTCAGTATAGATGGACTAATACAACAAGTCCCACACACATCTAGAAGCCCAATATTTTTTCAGAGGTAGATGCAGAAAAAAATATATTCAGTTTCCAACCTGATGGAGGTCAGTATAGATGGAGCAATAGAACAAGTCCCACACACAGCTAGAAGCCCAAATATTTTTTCAGAGGTAGATGCAGATAAAAATTATTTTTAATTTGCAACCTGATGGAGGTCAGTATAGATGGACTAATAGAGAAAGTCCCACACACTGCTAGAAGGCCAAATATTTTTTCAGAGCTAGATGCAGATAAAAATTATATTCAATTTGCAACCTGATGGAGGTCAGTATAGATGGACTAATAGAACAAGTCCCACACAGCTAGAAGCCCAAATATTTTTTCAGAGGTACTGTAGATGCAGATAAAAATTATTTTTAATTTGCAACCTGATGGAGGTCAGTATAGATGGACTAATAGAGAAAGTGCCACACACTGCTAGAAGGCCAAATATTTTTTCAGAGCTAGATGCAGATAAAAATTATTTTTAATTTGCAACCTGATGGAGGTCAGTATAGATGGACTAATAGAGAAAGTCCCACACACTGCTAGAAGGCCAAATATTTTTTCAGAGCTAGATGCAGATAAAAATTCTATTCAATTTGCAACCTGATGGAGGTCAGTATAGATGGACTAATAGAACAAGTCCCACACACAGCTAGAAGCCCAAATATTTTTTCAGAGGTACTGTAGATGCAGATAAAAATTATTTTTAATTTGCAACCTGATGGAGGTCAGTATAGATGGACTAATACAACAAGTCCCACACACAGCTAGAAGCCCAATATTTTTTCAGAGGTAGATGCAGAAAAAAATATATTCAGTTTGCAACCTGATGGAGGTCAGTATAGATGGAGTAATAGAACAAGTCCCACACACAGCTAGAAGCCCAAATATTTTTTCAGAGGTAGATGCAGATAAAAATTATTTTTAATTTGCAACCTGATGGAGGTCAGTATAGATGGACTAATAGAGAAAGTCCCACACACTGCTAGAAGGCCAAATATTTTTTCAGAGCTAGATGCAGATAAAAATTATATTCAATTTGCAACCTGATGGAGGTCAGTATAGATGGACTAATAGAGAAAGTCCCACACACTGCTAGAAGGCCAAATATTTTTTCAGAGCTAGATGCAGATAAAAATTATATTCAATTTGCAACCTCATGGAGGTCAGTATAGAGGGACTAATAGAACAAGTCCCACACACAGCTAGAAGCCCAAATATTTTTTCAGAGGTACTGTAGATGCAGATAAAAATTATTTTTAATTTGCAACCTGATGGAGGTCAGTATAGATGGACTAATAGAGAAAGTGCCACATACTGCTAGAAGGCCAAATATTTTTTCAGAGCTAGATGCAGATAAAAATTATTTTTAATTTGCAACCTGATGGAGGTCAGTATAGATGGACTAATAGAGAAAGTCCCACACACTGCTAGAAGGCCAAATATTTTTTCAGAGCTAGATGCAGATAAAAATTATATTCAATTTGCAACCTGATGGAGGTCAGTATAGATGGACTAATAGAACAAGTCCCACACACAGCTAGAAGCCCAAATATTTTTTCAGAGGTACTCTAGATGCAGATAAAAATTATTTTTAATTTGCAACCTGATGGAGGTCAGTATAGATGGACTAATACAACAAGTCCCACACACAGCTAGAAGCCCAATATTTTTTCAGAGGTAGATGCAGAAAAAAATATATTCAGTTTGCAACCTGATGGAGGTCAGTATAGATGGAGTAATAGAACAAGTCCCACACACAGCTAGAAGCCCAAATATTTTTTCAGAGGTAGATGCAGATAAAAATTATTTTTAATTTGCAACCTGATGGAGGTCAGTATAGATGGACTAATAGAGAAAGTCCCACACACTGCTAGAAGGCCAAATATTTTTTCAGAGCTAGATGCAGATAAAAATTATATTCAATTTGCAACCTGATGGAGGTCAGTATAGATGGACTAATAGAGAAAGTCCCACACACTGCTAGAAGGCCAAATATTTTTTCAGAGCTAGATGCAGATAAAAATTATATTCAATTTGCAACCTGATGGAGGTCAGTATAGATGGACTAATAGAACAAGTCCCACACACAGCTAGAAGCCCAAATATTTTTTCAGAGGTACTGTAGATGCAGATAAAAATTATTTTTAATTTGCAACCTGATGGAGGTCAGTATACATGGACTAATACAGCAAGTCCCACACACAGCTAGAAGCCCAATATTTTTTCAGAGGTAGATGCAGAAAAAAATATATTCAGTTTGCAACCTGATGGAGGTCAGTATAGATGGAGTAATAGAACAAGTCCCACACACAGCTAGAAGCCCAAATATTTTTTCAGAGGTAGATGCAGATAAAAATTATTTTTAATTTGCAACCTGATGGAGGTCAGTATAGATGGACTAATAGAGAAAGTCCCACACACTGCTAGAAGGCCAAATATTTTTTCAGAGCTAGATGCAGATAAAAATTATTTTTAATTTGCAACCTGATGGAGGTCAGTATAGATGGACTAATAGAGAAAGTCCCACACACTGCTAGAAGGCCAAATATTCTTTCAGAGCTAGATGCAGATAAAAATTCTATTCAATTTGCAACCTGATGAAGGTCAGTATAGATGGACTAATAGAACAAGTCCCACGCACAGCTAGAAGCCCAAATATTTTTTCAGAGGTACTGTAGATGCAGATAAAAATTATTTTTAATTTGCAACCTGATGGAGGTCAGTATAGATGGACTAATACAACAAGTCCCACACACAGCTAGAAGCTCAATATTTTTTCAGAGGTAGATGCAGAAAAAAATATATTCAGTTTGCAACCTGATGGAGGTCAGTATAGATGGAGTAATAGAACAAGTCCCACACACAGCTAGAAGCCCAAATATTTTTTCAGAGGTAGATGCAGATAAAAATTATTTTTAGTTTGCAACCTGATGGAGGTCAGTATAGATGGACTAATAGAGAAAGTCCCACACACTGCTAGAAGGCCAAATATTTTTTCAGAGCTAGATGCAGATAAAAATTATATTCAATTTGCAACCTGATGGAGGTCAGTATAGATGGACTAATTGAGAAAGTCCCACACACTGCTAGAAGGCCAAATATTTTTTCAGAGCTAGATGCAGATAAAAATTATATTCAATTTGCAACCTCATGGAGGTCAGTATAGAGGGACTAATAGAACAAGTCCCACACACAGCTAGAAGCCCAAATATTTTTTCAGAGGTACTGTAGATGCAGATAAAAATTATTTTTAATTTGCAACCTGATGGAGGTCAGTATAGATGGACTAATAGAGAAAGTCCCACATACTGCTAGAAGGCCAAATATTTTTTCAGAGCTAGATGCAGATAAAAATTATTTTTAATTTGCAACCTGATGGAGGTCAGTATAGATGGACTAATAGAGAAAGTCCCACACACTGCTAGAAGGCCAAATATTCTTTCAGAGCTAGATGCAGATAAAAATTCTATTCAATTTGCAACCTGATAAAGGTCATTATAGATGGACTAATAGAACAAGTCCCACACACAGCTAGAAGCCCAAATATTTTTTCAGAGGTACTGTAGATGCAGATAAAAATTATTTTTAATTTGCAACCTGATGGAGGTCAGTATAGATGGACTAATACAACAAGTCCCACACATAGCTAGAAGCTCAATATTTTTTCAGAGGTAGATGCAGAAAAAAATATATTCAGTTTGCAACCTGATGGAGGTCAGTATAGATGGAGTAATAGAACAAGTCCCACACACAGCTAGAAGCCCAAATATTTTTTCAGAGGTAGATGCAGATAAAAATTATTTTTAATTTGCAACCTGATGGAGGTCAGTATAGATGGACTAATAGAGAAAGTCCCACACACTGCTAGAAGGCCAAATATTTTTTCAGAGCTAGATGCAGATAAAAGTTATATTCAATTTGCAACCTGATGGAGGTCAGTATAGATGGACTAATTGAGAAAGTCCCACACACTGCTAAAAGGCCAAATATTTTTTCAGAGCTAGATGCAGATAAAAATTATATTCAACTTGCAACCTCATGGAGGTCAGTATAGAGGGACTAATAGAACAAGTCCCACACACAGCTAGAAGCCCAAATATTTTTTCAGAGGTACTGTAGATGCAGATAAAAATTATTTTTAATTTGCAACCTGATGGAGGTCACTATAGATGGACTAATAGAGAAAGTCCCACATACTGCTAGAAGGCCAAATATTTTTTCAGAGCTAGATGCAGATAAAAATTATTTTTAATTTGCAACCTGATGGAGGTCAGTATAGATGGACTAATAGAGAAAGTCCCACACACTGCTAGAAGGCCAAATATTTTTTCAGAGCTAGATGCAGATAAAAATTATATTGAATTTGCAACCTGATGGAGGTCAGTATAGATGGACTAATAGAACAAGTCCCACACACAGCTAGAAGCCCAAATATTTTTTCAGAGGTACTGTAGATGCAGATTAAAATTATTTTTAATTTGCAACCTGATGGAGGTCAGTATAGATGGACTAATACAACAAGTCCCACACACAGCTAGAAGCCCAATATTTTTTCAGAGGTAGATGCAGAAAAAAATATATTCAGTTTGCAACCTGATGGAGGTCAGTATAGATGGAGTAATAGAACAAGTCCCACACACAGCTAGAAGCCCAAATATTTTTTCAGAGGTAGATGCAGATAAAAATTATTTTTAATTTGCAACCTGATGGAGGTCAGTATAGATGGACTAATAGAGAAAGTCCCACACACTGCTAGAAGGCCAAATATTTTTTCAGAGCTAGATGCAGATAAAAATTATATTCAATTTGCAACCTGATGGAGGTCAGTATAGATGGACTAATAGAGAAAGTCCCACACACTGCTAGAAGGCCAAATATTTTTTCAGAGCTAGATGCAGATAAAAATTATATTCAATTTGCAACCTGATGGAGGTCAGTATAGATGGACTAATAGAACAAGTCCCACACACAGCTAGAAGCCCAAATATTTTTTCAGAGGTACTGTAGATGCAGATAAAAATTATTTTTAATTTGCAACCTGATGGAGGTCAGTATAGATGGACTAATAGAGAAAGTCCCACACACTGCTAGAAGGCCAAATATTTTTTCAGAGCTAGATGCAGATAAAAATTATATTCAATTTGCAACCTGATGGAGGTCAGTATAGATGGACTAATAGAACAAGTCCCACACACAGCTAGAAGCCCAAATATTTTTTCAGAGGTACTGTAGATGCAGATAAAAATTATTTTTAATTTGCAACCTGATGGAGGTCAGTATAGATGGACTAATAGAGAAAGTCCCACACACTGCTAGAAGGCCAAATATTTTTTCAGAGCTAGATGCAGATAAAAATTATTTTTAATTTGCAACCTGATGGAGGTCAGTATAGATGGACTAATAGAGAAAGTCCCACACACTGCTAGAAGGCCAAATATATTTTCAGAGCTAGATGCAGATAAAAATTATATTCAATTTGCAACCTGATGGAGGTCAGTATAGATGGACTAATAGAGAAAGTCCCACACACTGCTAGAAGGCCAAATATTTTTTCAGAGCTAGATGCAGATAAAATTTATATTCAATTTGCAACCTGATGGAGGTCAGTATAGATGGACTAATAGAACAAGTCCCACACAGCTAGAAGCCCAAATATTTTTTCAGAGGTACTGTAGATGCAGATAAAAATTATTTTTAATTTGCAAACTGATGGAGGTCAGTATAGATGGACTAATACAACAAGTCCCACACACAGCTAGAAGCCCAATATTTTTTCAGAGGTAGATGCAGAAAAAAATATATTCAGTTTCCAACCTGATGGAGGTCAGTATAGATGGAGTAATAGAACAAGTCCCACACACAGCTAGAAGCCCAAATATTTTTTCAGAGGTAGATGCAGATAAAAATTATTTTTAATTTGCAACCTGATGGAGGTCAGTATAGATGGACTAATAGAGAAAGTCCCACACACTGCTAGAAGGCCAAATATTTTTTCAGAGCTAGATGCAGATAAAAATTATATTCAATTTGCAACCTGATGGAGGTCAGTATAGATGGACTAATAGAACAAGTCCCACACAGCTAGAAGCCCAAATATTTTTTCAGAGGTACTGTAGATGCAGATAAAAATTATTTTTAATTTGCAACCTGATGGAGGTCAGTATAGATGGACTAATAGAGAAAGTGCCACACACTGCTAGAAGGCCAAATATTTTTTCAGAGCTAGATGCAGATAAAAATTATTTTTAATTTGCAACCTGATGGAGGTCAGTATAGATGGACTAATAGAGAAAGTCCCACACACTGCTAGAAGGCCAAATATTTTTTCAGAGCTAGATGCAGATAAAAATTCTATTCAATTTGCAACCTGATGGAGGTCAGTATAGATGGACTAATAGAACAAGTCCCACACACAGCTAGAAGCCCAAATATTTTTTCAGAGGTACTGTAGATGCAGATAAAAAATATTTTTAATTTGCAACCTGATGGAGGTCAGTATAGATGGACTAATACAACAAGTCCCACACACAGCTAGAAGCCCAATATTTTTTCAGAGGTAGATGCAGAAAAAAATATATTCAGTTTGCAACCTGATGGAGGTCAGTATAGATGGAGTAATAGAACAAGTCCCACACACAGCTAGAAGCCCAAATATTTTTTCAGAGGTAGATGCAGATAAAAATTATTTTTAATTTGCAACCTGATGGAGGTCAGTATAGATGGACTAATAGAGAAAGTCCCACACACTGCTAGAAGGCCAAATATTTTTTCAGAGCTAGATGCAGATAAAAATTATATTCAATTTGCAACCTGATGGAGGTCAGTATAGATGGACTAATAGAGAAAGTCCCACACACTGCTAGAAGGCCAAATATTTTTTCAGAGCTAGATGCAGATAAAAATTATATTCAATTTGCAACCTCATGGAGGTCAGTATAGAGGGACTAATAGAACAAGTCCCACACACAGCTAGAAGCCCAAATATTTTTTCAGAGGTACTGTAGATGCAGACAAAAATTATTTTTAATTTGCAACCTGATGGAGGTCAGTATAGATGGACTAATAGAGAAAGTCCCACATACTGCTAGAAGGCCAAATATTTTTTCAGAGCTAGATGCAGATAAAAATTCTATTCAATTTGCAACCTGATGGAGGTCAGTATAGATGGACTAATAGAACAAGTCCCACACACAGCTAGAAGCCCAAATATTTTTTCAGAGGTACTGTAGATGCAGATAAAAAATATTTTTAATTTGCAACCTGATGGAGGTCAGTATAGATGGACTAATACAACAAGTCCCACACACAGCTAGAAGCCCAATATTTTTTCAGAGGTAGATGCAGAAAAAAATATATTCAGTTTGCAACCTGATGGAGGTCAGTATAGATGGAGTAATAGAACAAGTCCCACACACAGCTAGAAGCCCAAATATTTTTTCAGAGGTAGATGCAGATAAAAATTATTTTTAATTTGCAACCTGATGGAGGTCAGTATAGATGGACTAATAGAGAAAGTCCCACACACTGCTAGAAGGCCAAATATTTTTTCAGAGCTAGATGCAGATAAAAATTATATTCAATTTGCAACCTGATGGAGGTCAGTATAGATGGACTAATAGAGAAAGTCCAACACACTGCTAGAAGGCCAAATATTTTTTCAGAGCTAGATGCAGATAAAAATTATATTCAATTTGCAACCTCATGGAGGTCAGTATAGAGGGACTAATAGAACAAGTCCCACACACAGCTAGAAGCCCAAATATTTTTTCAGAGGTACTGTAGATGCAGACAAAAATTATTTTTAATTTGCAACCTGATGGAGGTCAGTATAGATGGAATAATAGAGAAAGTCCCACATACTGCTAGAAGGCCAAATATTTTTTCAGAGCTAGATGCAGATAAAAATTATTTTTAATTTGCAACCTGTTGGAGGTCAGTATAGTTGGACTAATAGAGAAAGTCCCACACACTGCTAGAAGGCCAAATATTTTTTCAGAGCTAGATGCAGATAAAAATTATATTCAATTTGCAACCTGATGGAGGTCAGTATAGATGGACTAATAGAACAAGTCCCACACACAGCTAGAAGCCCAAATATTTTTTCAGAGGTACTGTAGATGCAGATAAAAATTATTTTTAATTTGCAACCTGATGGAGGTCAGTATAGATGGACTAATACAACAAGTCCCACACACAGCTAGAAGCCCAATATTTTTTCAGAGGTAGATGCAGAAAAAAATATATTCAGTTTGCAACCTGATGGAGGTCAGTATAGATGGAGTAATAGAACAAGTCCCACACACAGCTAGAAGCCCAAATATTTTTTCAGAGGTAGATGCAGATAAAAATTATTTTTAATTTGCAACCTGATGGAGGTCAGTATAGATGGACTAATAGAGAAAGTCCCACACACTGCTAGAAGGCCAAATATTTTTTCAGAGCTAGATGCAGATAAAAATTATATTCAATTTGCAACCTGATGGAGGTCAGTATAGATGGACTAATAGAGAAAGTCCCACACACTGCTAGAAGGCCAAATATTTTTTCAGAGCTAGATGCAGATAAAAATTATATTCAATTTGCAACCTGATGGAGGTCAGTATAGATGGACTAATAGAACAAGTCCCACACACAGCTAGAAGCCCAAATATTTTTTCAGAGGTACTGTAGATGCAGATAAAAATTATTTTTAATTTGCAACCTGATGGAGGTCAGTATACATGGACTAATACAGCAAGTCCCACAAACAGCTAGAAGCCCAATATTTTTTCAGAGGTAGATGCGGAAAAAAATATATTCAGTTTGCAACCTGATGGAGGTCAGTATAGATGGAGTAATAGAACAAGTCCCACACACAGCTAGAAGCCCAAATATTTTTTCAGAGGTAGATGCAGATAAAAATTATTTTTAATTTGCAACCTGATGGAGGTCAGTATAGATGGACTAATAGAGAAAGTCCCACACACTGCTAGAAGGCCAAATATTTTTTCAGAGCTAGATGCAGATAAAAATTATTTTTAATTTGCAACCTGATGGAGGTCAGTATAGATGGACTAATAGAGAAAGTCCCACACACTGCTAGAAGGCCAAATATTCTTTCAGAGCTAGATGCAGATAAAAATTCTATTCAATTTGCAACCTGATGAAGGTCATTATAGATGGACTAATAGAACAAGTCCCACACACAGCTAGAAGCCCAAATATTTTTTCAGAGGTACTGTAGATGCAGATAAAAATTATTTTTAATTTGCAACCTGATGGAGGTCAGTATAGATGGACTAATACAACAAGTCCCACACATAGCTAGAAGCTCAATATTTTTTCAGAGGTAGATGCAGAAAAAAATATATTCAGTTTGCAACCTGATGGAGGTCAGTATAGATGGAGTAATAGAACAAGTCCCACACACAGCTAGAAGCCCAAATATTTTTTCAGAGGTAGATGCAGATAAAAATTATTTTTAATTTGCAACCTGATGGAGGTCAGTATAGATGGACTAATAGAGAAAGTCCCACACACTGCTAGAAGGCCAAATATTTTTTCAGAGCTAGATGCAGATAAAAGTTATATTCAATTTGCAACCTGATGGAGGTCAGTATAGATGGACTAATTGAGAAAGTCCCACACACTGCTAAAAGGCCAAATATTTTTTCAGAGCTAGATGCAGATAAAAATTATATTCAACTTGCAACCTCATGGAGGTCAGTATAGAGGGACTAATAGAACAAGTCCCACACACAGCTAGAAGCCCAAATATTTTTTCAGAGGTACTGTAGATGCAGATAAAAATTATTTTTAATTTGCAACCTGATGGAGGTCACTATAGATGGACTAATAGAGAAAGTCCCACATACTGCTAGAAGGCCAAATATTTTTTCAGAGCTAGATGCAGATAAAAATTATTTTTAATTTGCAACCTGATGGAGGTCAGTATAGATGGACTAATAGAGAAAGTCCCACACACTGCTAGAAGGCCAAATATTTTTTCAGAGCTAGATGCAGATAAAAATTATATTGAATTTGCAACCTGATGGAGGTCAGTATAGATGGACTAATAGAACAAGTCCCACACACAGCTAGAAGCCCAAATATTTTTTCAGAGGTACTGTAGATGCAGATTAAAATTATTTTTAATTTGCAACCTGATGGAGGTCAGTATAGATGGACTAATACAACAAGTCCCACACACAGCTAGAAGCCCAATATTTTTTCAGAGGTAGATGCAGAAAAAAATATATTCAGTTTGCAACCTGATGGAGGTCAGTATAGATGGAGTAATAGAACAAGTCCCACACACAGCTAGAAGCCCAAATATTTTTTCAGAGGTAGATGCAGATAAAAATTATTTTTAATTTGCAACCTGATGGAGGTCAGTATAGATGGACTAATAGAGAAAGTCCCACACACTGCTAGAAGGCCAAATATTTTTTCAGAGCTAGATGCAGATAAAAATTATATTCAATTTGCAACCTGATGGAGGTCAGTATAGATGGACTAATAGAGAAAGTCCCACACACTGCTAGAAGGCCAAATATTTTTTCAGAGCTAGATGCAGATAAAAATTATATTCAATTTGCAACCTGATGGAGGTCAGTATAGATGGACTAATAGAACAAGTCCCACACACAGCTAGAAGCCCAAATATTTTTTCAGAGGTAGTGTAGATGCAGATAAAAATTATTTTTAATTTGCAACCTGATGGAGGTCAGTATAGATGGACTAATAGAGAAAGTCCCACACACTGCTAGAAGGCCAAATATTTTTTCAGAGCTAGATGCAGATAAAAATTATATTCAATTTGCAACCTGATGGAGGTCAGTATAGATGGACTAATAGAACAAGTCCCACACACAGCTAGAAGCCCAAATATTTTTTCAGAGGTACTGTAGATGCAGATAAAAATTATTTTTAATTTGCAACCTGATGGAGGTCAGTATAGATGGACTAATAGAGAAAGTCCCACACACTGCTAGAAGGCCAAATATTTTTTCAGAGCTAGATGCAGATAAAAATTATTTTTAATTTGCAACCTGATGGAGGTCAGTATAGATGGACTAATAGAGAAAGTCCCACACACTGCTAGAAGGCCAAATATATTTTCAGAGCTAGATGCAGATAAAAATTATATTCAATTTGCAACCTGATGGAGGTCAGTATAGATGGACTAATAGAGAAAGTCCCACACACTGCTAGAAGGCCAAATATTTTTTCAGAGCTAGATGCAGATAAAATTTATATTCAATTTGCAACCTGATGGAGGTCAGTATAGATGGACTAATAGAACAAGTCCCACACAGCTAGAAGCCCAAATATTTTTTCAGAGGTACTGTAGATGCAGATAAAAATTATTTTTAATTTGCAAACTGATGGAGGTCAGTATAGATGGACTAATACAACAAGTCCCACACACTGCTAGAAGGCCAAATATTTTTTCAGAGCTAGATGCAGATAAAAATTATATTCAATTTGCAACCTGATGGAGGTCAGTATAGATGGACTAATAGAACAAGTCCCACACAGCTAGAAGCCCAAATATTTTTTCAGAGGTACTGTAGATGCAGATAAAAATTATTTTTAATTTGCAACCTGATGGAGGTCAGTATAGATGGACTAATAGAGAAAGTGCCACACACTGCTAGAAGGCCAAATATTTTTTCAGAGCTAGATGCAGATAAAAATTATTTTTAATTTGCAACCTGATGGAGGTCAGTATAGATGGACTAATAGAGAAAGTCCCACACACTGCTAGAAGGCCAAATATTTTTTCAGAGCTAGATGCAGATAAAAATTCTATTCAATTTGCAACCTGATGGAGGTCAGTATAGATGGACTAATAGAACAAGTCCCACACACAGCTAGAAGCCCAAATATTTTTTCAGAGGTACTGTAGATGCAGATAAAAAATATTTTTAATTTGCAACCTGATGGAGGTCAGTATAGATGGACTAATACAACAAGTCCCACACACAGCTAGAAGCCCAATATTTTTTCAGAGGTAGATGCAGAAAAAAATATATTCAGTTTGCAACCTGATGGAGGTCAGTATAGATGGAGTAATAGAACAAGTCCCACACACAGCTAGAAGCCCAAATATTTTTTCAGAGGTAGATGCAGATAAAAATTATTTTTAATTTGCAACCTGATGGAGGTCAGTATAGATGGACTAATAGAGAAAGTCCCACACACTGCTAGAAGGCCAAATATTTTTTCAGAGCTAGATGCAGATAAAAATTATATTCAATTTGCAACCTGATGGAGGTCAGTATAGATGGACTAATAGAGAAAGTCCCACACACTGCTAGAAGGCCAAATATTTTTTCAGAGCTAGATGCAGATAAAAATTATATTCAATTTGCAACCTCATGGAGGTCAGTATAGAGGGACTAATAGAACAAGTCCCACACACAGCTAGAAGCCCAAATATTTTTTCAGAGGTACTGTAGATGCAGACAAAAATTATTTTTAATTTGCAACCTGATGGAGGTCAGTATAGATGGACTAATAGAGAAAGTCCCACATACTGCTAGAAGGCCAAATATTTTTTCAGAGCTAGATGCAGATAAAAATTATTTTTAATTTGCAACCTGTTGGAGTTCAGTATAGTTGGACTAATAGAGAAAGTCCCACACACTGCTAGAAGGCCAAATATTTTTTCAGAGCTAGATGCAGATAAAAATTATATTCAATTTGCAACCTGATGGAGGTCAGTATAGATGGACTAATAGAACAAGTCCCACACACAGCTAGAAGCCCAAATATTTTTTCAGAGGTACTGTAGATGCAGATAAAAATTATTTTTAATTTGCAACCTGATGGAGGTCAGTATAGATGGACTAATACAACAAGTCCCACACACAGCTAGAAGCCCAATATTTTTTCAGAGGTAGATGCAGAAAAAAATATATTCAGTTTGCAACCTGATGGAGGTCAGTATAGATGGAGTAATAGAACAAGTCCCACACACAGCTAGAAGCCCAAATATTTTTTCAGAGGTAGATGCAGATAAAAATTATTTTTAATTTGCAACCTGATGGAGGTCAGTATAGATGGACTAATAGAGAAAGTCCCACACACTGCTAGAAGGCCAAATATTTTTTCAGAGCTAGATGCAGATAAAAATTATATTCAATTTGCAACCTGATGGAGGTCAGTATAGATGGACTAATAGAGAAAGTCCCACACACTGCTAGAAGGCCAAATATTTTTTCAGAGCTAGATGCAGATAAAAATTATATTCAATTTGCAACCTGATGGAGGTCAGTATAGATGGACTAATAGAACAAGTCCCACACACAGCTAGAAGCCCAAATATTTTTTCAGAGGTACTGTAGATGCAGATAAAAATTATTTTTAATTTGCAACCTGATGGAGGTCAGTATACATGGACTAATACAGCAAGTCCCACAAACAGCTAGAAGCCCAATATTTTTTCAGAGGTAGATGCGGAAAAAAATATATTCAGTTTGCAACCTGATGGAGGTCAGTATAGATGGAGTAATAGAACAAGTCCCACACACAGCTAGAAGCCCAAATATTTTTTCAGAGGTAGATGCAGATAAAAATTATTTTTAATTTGCAACCTGATGGAGGTCAGTATAGATGGACTAATAGAGAAAGTCCCACACACTGCTAGAAGGCCAAATATTTTTTCAGAGCTAGATGCAGATAAAAATTATTTTTAATTTGCAACCTGATGGAGGTCAGTATAGATGGACTAATAGAGAAAGTCCCACACACTGCTAGAAGGCCAAATATTCTTTCAGAGCTAGATGCAGATAAAAATTCTATTCAATTTGCAACCTGATGAAGGTCAGTATAGATGGACTAATAGAACAAGTCCCACACACAGCTAGAAGCCCAAATATTTTTTCAGAGGTACTGTAGATGCAGATAAAAATTATTTTTAATTTGCAACCTGATGGAGGTCAGTATAGATGGACTAATACAACAAGTCCCACACACAGCTAGAAGCTCAATATTTTTTCAGAGGTAGATGCAGAAAAAAATATATTCAGTTTGCAACCTGATGGAGGTCAGTATAGATGGAGTAATAGAACAAGTCCCACACACAGCTAGAAGCCCAAATATTTTTTCAGAGGTAGATGCAGATAAAAAATATTTTTAATTTGCAACCTGATGGAGGTCAGTATAGATGGACTAATAGAGAAAGTCCCACACACTGCTAGAAGGCCAAATATTTTTTCAGAGCTAGATGCAGATAAAAATTATATTCAATTTGCAACCTCATGGAGGTCAGTATAGAGGGACTAATAGAACAAGTCCCACACACAGCTAGAAGCCCAAATATTTTTTCAGAGGTACTATAGATGCAGATAAAAATTATTTTTAATTTGCAACCTGATGGAGGTCAGTATAGATGGACTAATAGAGAAAGTCCCACATACTGCTAGAAGGCCAAATATTTTTTCAGAGCTAGATGCAGATAAAAATTATTTTTAATTTGCAACCTGATGGAGGTCAGTATAGATGGACTAATAGAGAAAGTCCCACACACTGCTAGAAGGCCAAATATTTTTTCAGAGCTAGATGCAGATAAAAATTATATTGAATTTGCAACCTGATGGAGGTCAGTATAGATGGACTAATAGAACAAGTCCCACACACAGCTAGAAGCCCAAATATTTTTTCAGAGGTACTGTAGATGCAGATAAAAATTATTTTTAATTTGCAACCTGATGGAGGTCAGTATAGATGGACTAATACAACAAGTCCCACACACAGCTAGAAGCCCAATATTTTTTCAGAGGTAGATGCAGAAAAAAATATATTCAGTTTGCAACCTGATGGAGGTCAGTATAGATGGAGTAATAGAACAAGTCCCACACACAGCTAGAAGCCCAAATATTTTTTCAGAGGTAGATGCAGATAAAAATTATTTTTAATTTGCAACCTGATGGAGGTCAGTATAGATGGACTAATAGAGAAAGTCCCACACACTGCTAGAAGGCCAAATATATTTTCAGAGCTAGATGCAGATAAAAATTATATTCAATTTGCAACCTGATGGAGGTCAGTATAGATGGACTAATAGAGAAAGTCCCACACACTGCTAGAAGGCCAAATATTTTTTCAGAGCTAGATGCAGATAAAAATTATATTCAATTTGCAACCTGATGGAGGTCAGTATAGATAGACTAATAGAACAAGTCCCACACACAGCTAGAAGCCCAAATATTTTTTCAGAGGTAATGTAGATGCAGATAAAAATTATTTTTAATTTGCAACCTGATGGAGGTCAGTATAGATGGACTAATAGAGAAAGTCCCACACACTGCTAGAAGGCCAAATATTTTTTCAGAGCTAGATGCAGATAAAAATTATTTTTAATTTGCAACCTGATGGAGGTCAGTATAGATGGACTAATAGAGAAAGTCCCACACACTGCTAGAAGGCCAAATATTTTTTCAGAGCTAGATGCAGATAAAAATTATATTCAATTTGCAACCTGATGGAGGTCAGTATAGATGGACTAATAGAGAAAGTCCCACACACTGCTAGAAGGCCAAATATTTTTTCAGAGCTAGATGCAGATAAAAATTATATTCAATTTGCAACCTGATGGAGGTCAGTATAGATGGACTAATAGAACAAGTCCCACACAGCTAGAAGCCCAAATATTTTTTCAGAGGTACTGTAGATGAAGATAAAAATTATTTTTAATTTGCAACCTGATGGAGGTCAGTATAGATGGACTAATAGAGAAAGTCCCACACACTGCTAGAAGGCCAAATATTTTTTCAGAGCTAGATGCAGATAAAAATTATTTTTAATTTGCAACCTGATGGAGGTCAGTATAGATGGACTAATAGAACAAGTCCCACACACAGCTAGAAGCCCAAATATTTTTTCAGAGGTACTGTAGATGCAGATAAAAATTATTTTTAATTTGCAACCTGATGGAGGTCAGTATAGATGGACTAATACAACAAGTCCCACACACAGCTAGAAGCCCAATATTTTTTCAGAGGTAGATGCAGAAAAAAATATATTCAGTTTGCAACCTGATGGAGGTCAGTATAGATGGAGTAATAGAACAAGTCCCACACACAGCTAGAAGCCCAAATATTTTTTCAGAGGTAGATGCAGATAAAAATTATTTTTAATTTGCAACCTGATGGAGGTCAGTATAGATGGACTAATAGAGAAAGTCCCACACACTGCTAGAAGGCCAAATATATTTTCAGAGCTAGATGCAGATAAAAATTATATTCAATTTGCAACCTGATGGAGGTCAGTATAGATGGACTAATAGAGAAAGTCCCACACACTGCTAGAAGGCCAAATATTTTTTCAGAGCTAGATGCAGATAAAAATTATATTCAATTTGCAACCTGATGGAGGTCAGTATAGATGGACTAATAGAACAAGTCCCACACACAGCTAGAAGCCCAAATATTTTTTCAGAGGTAATGTAGATGCAGATAAAAATTATTTTTAATTTGCAACCTGATGGAGGTCAGTATAGATGGACTAATAGAGAAAGTCCCACACACTGCTAGAAGGCCAAATATTTTTTCAGAGCTAGATGCAGATAAAAATTATTTTTAATTTGCAACCTGATGGAGGTCAGTATAGATGGACTAATAGAGAAAGTCCCACACACTGCTAGAAGGCCAAATATTTTTTCAGAGCTAGATGCAGATAAAAATTATATTCAATTTGCAACCTGATGGAGGTCAGTATAGATGGACTAATAGAGAAAGTCCCACACACTGCTAGAAGGCCAAATATTTTTTCAGAGCTAGATGCAGATAAAAATTATATTCAATTTGCAACCTGATGGAGGTCAGTATAGATGGACTAATAGAACAAGTCCCACACAGCTAGAAGCCCAAATATTTTTTCAGAGGTACTGTAGATGAAGATAAAAATTATTTTTAATTTGCAACCTGATGGAGGTCAGTATAGATGGACTAATAGAGAAAGTCCCACACACTGCTAGAAGGCCAAATATTTTTTCAGAGCTAGATGCAGATAAAAATTATTTTTAATTTGCAACCTGATGGAGGTCAGTATAGATGGACTAATAGAGAAAGTCCCACACACTGCTAGAAGGCCAAATATTTTTTCAGAGCTAGATGCAGATAAAAATTCTATTCAATTTGAAACCTGATGGAGGTCAGCATAGATGGACTAATAGAACAAGTCCCACACACAGCTAGAAGCCCAAATATTTTTTCAGAGGTACTGTAGATGCAGATAAAAATTATTTTTAATTTGCAACCTGATGGAGGTCAGTATAGATGGACTAATACAACAAGTCCCACACACAGCTAGAAGCCCGATATTTTTTCAGAGGTAGATGCAGAAAAAAATATATTCAGTTTGCAACCTGATGGAGGTCAGTATAGATGGAGTAATAGAACAAGTCCCACACACAGCTAGAAGGCCAAATATTTTTTCAGAGCTAGATGCAGATAAAAATTATATTCAATTTGCAACCTGATGGAGGTCAGTATAGATGGACTAATAGAGAAAGTCCCACACACTGCTAGAAGGCCAAATATTTTTTCAGAGGTAGATGCAGATAAAAATTATTTTTAATTTGCAACCTGATGGAGGTCAGTATAGATGGACTAATAGAGAAAGTCCCACACACAGCTAGAAGGCCAAATATTTTTTCAGAGCTAGATGCAGATAAAAATTATATTCAATTTGCAACCTGATGGAGGTCAGTATAGATGGACTAATAGAGAAAGTCCCACACACTGCTAGAAGGCCAAATATTTTTTCAGAGCTAGATGCAGATAAAAATTATATTCAATTTGCAACCTGATGGAGGTCAGTATAGATGGACTAATAGAACAAGTCCCACACACAGCTAGAAGCCCAAATATTTTTTCAGAGGTACTGTAGATGCAGATAAAAATTATTTTTAATTTGCAACCTGATGGAGGTCAGTATAGATGGACTAATAGAGAAAGTCCCACACACTGCTAGATGCCCAATATTTTTTCAGAGGTAGATGCAGAAAAATATATATTCAGTTTGCAACCTGATGGAGGTCAGTATAGATGGAGTAATAGAACAAGTCCCACACACAGCTAGAAGCCCAAATATTTTTTCAGAGGTAGATGCAGATAAAAATTATTTTTAATTTGCAACCTGATGGAGGTCAGTATAGATGGACTAATAGAGAAAGTCCCACACACTGCTAGAAGGCCAAGTATTTTTTCAGAGCTAGATGCAGATAAAAATTATATTCAATTTGCAACCTGATGGAGGTCAGTATAGATGGACTAATAGAGAAAGTCCCACACACTGCTAGAAGGCCAAATATTTTTTCAGAGCTAGATGCAGATAAAAATTATATTCAATTTGCAACCTGATGGAGGTCAGTATAGATGGACTAATAGAACAAGTCCCACACACAGCTAGAAGCCCAAATATTTTTTCAGAGGTACTGTAGATGCAGATAAAAATTATTTTTAATTTGCAACCTGATGGAGGTCAGTATAGATGGACTAATAGAGAAAGTCCCACACACTGCTAGAAGGCCAAATATTTTTTCAGAGCTAGATGCAGATAAAAATTATTTTTAATTTGCAACCTGATGGAGGTCAGTATAGATGGACTAATAGAGAAAGTCCCACACACTGCTAGAAGACCAAATATTTTTTCAGAGCTAGATGCAGATAAAAATTATATTCAATTTGCAACCTGATGGAGGTCAGTATAGATGGACTAATAGAGAAAGTCCCACACACTGCTAGAAGGCCAAATATTTTTTCAGAGCTAGATGCAGATAAAAATTATATTCAATTTGCAACCTGATGGAGGTCAGTATAGATGGACTAATAGAACAAGTCCCACACACAGCTAGAAGCCCAAATATTTTTTCAGAGGTACTGTAGATGCAGATAAAAATTAATTTTAATTTGCAACCTGATGGAGGTCAGTACAGATGGACTAATACAACAAGTCCCACACACAGCTAGAAGCCCAATATTTTTTCAGAGGTAGATGCAGAAAAAAATATATTCAGTTTGCAACCTGATGGAGGTCAGTATAGATGGAGTAATAGAACAAGTCCCACACACAGCTAGAAGCCCAAATATTTTTTCAGAGGTAGATGCAGATAAAAATTATTTTTAATTTGCAACCTGATGGAGGTCAGTATAGATGGACTAATAGAGAAAGTCCCACACACTGCTAGAAGGCCAAATATTTTTTCAGAGCTAGATGCAGATAAAAATTATATTCAATTTGCAACCTGATGGAGGTCAGTATAGATGGACTAATAGAGAAAGTCCCACACACTGCTAAAAGGCCAAATATTTTTTCAGAGCTAGATGCAGATAAAAATTATATTCAATTTGCAACCTGATGGAGGTCAGTATAGATGGACTAATAGAACAAGTCCCACACACAGCTAGAAGCCCAAATATTTTTTCAGAGGTACTGTAGATGCAGATAAAAATTATTTTTAATTTGCAACCTGATGGAGGTCAGTATAGATGGACTAATAGAGAAAGTCCCACACACTGCTAGAAGGCCAAATATTTTTTCAGAGCTAGATGCAGATAAAAATTATTTTTAATTTGCAACCTGATGGAGGTCAGTATAGATGGACTAATAGAGAAAGTCCCACACACTGCTAGAAGGCCAAATATTTTTTCAGAGCTAGATGCAGATAAAAATTATATTCAATTTGCAACCTGATGGAGGTCAGTATAGATGGACTAATAGAACAAGTCCCACACACAGCTAGAAGCCCAAATATTTTTTCAGAGGTACTGTAGATGCAGATAAAAATTATTTTTAATTTGCAAACTGATGGAGGTCAGTATAGATGGACTAATACAACAAGTCCCACACACAGCTAGAAGCCCAATATTTTTTCAGAGGTAGATGCAGAAAAAAATATATTCAGTTTCCAACCTGATGGAGGTCAGTATAGATGGAGTAATAGAACAAGTCCCACACACAGCTAGAAGCCCAAATATTTTTTCAGAGGTAGATGCAGATAAAAATTATTTTTAATTTGCAACCTGATGGAGGTCAGTATAGATGGACTAATAGAGAAAGTCCCACACACTGCTAGAAGGCCAAATATTTTTTCAGAGCTAGATGCAGATAAAAATTATATTCAATTTGCAACCTGATGGAGGTCAGTATAGATGGACTAATAGAGAAAGTCCCACACACTGCTAGAAGGCCAAATATTTTTTCGGAGCTAGATGCAGATAAAAATTATATTCAATTTGCAACCTGATGGAGGTCAGTATAGATGGACTAATAGAACAAGTCCCACACACAGCTAGAAGCCCAAATATTTTTTCAGAGGTACTGTAGATGCAGATAAAAATTATTTTTAATTTGCAACCTGATGGAGGTCAGTATAGATGGACTAATAGAGAAAGTCCCACACACTGCTAGAAGGCCAAATATTTTTTCAGAGCTAGATGCAGATAAAAATTATTTTTAATTTGCAACCTGATGGAGGTCAGTATAGATGGACTAATAGAGAAAGTCCCACACACTGCTAGAAGGCCAAATATTTTTTCAGAGCTGGATGCAGATAAAAATTATATTCAATTTGCAACCTGATGGAGGTCAGTATAGATGGACTAATAGAATAAGTCCCACACACAGCTAGAAGCCCAAATATTTTTTCAGAGGTACTGTAGATGCAGATAAAAATTATTTTTAATTTGCAACCTGATGGAGGTCAGTATAGATGGACTAATACAACAAGTCCCACACACAGCTAGAAGCCCAATTTTTTTTCAGAGGTAGATGCAGAAAAAAATATATTCAGTTTGCAACCTGATGGAGGTCAGTATAGATGGAGTAATAGAACAAGTCCCACACACAGCTAGAAGCCCAAATATTTTTTCAGAGGTAGATGCAGATAAAAATTATTTTTAATTTGCAACCTGATGGAGGTCAGTATAGATGGACTAATAGAGAAAGTCCCACACACTGCTAGAAGGCCAAATATTTTTTCAGAGCTAGATGCAGATAAAAATTATATTCAATTTGCAACCTGATGGAGGTCAGTATAGATGGACTAATAGAGAAAGTCCCACACACTGCTAGAAGGCCAAATATTTTTTCAGAGCTAGATGCAGATAAAAGTTATATTCAATTTGCAACCTGATGGAGGTCAGTATAGATGGACTAATAGAACAAGTCCCACACACAGCTAGAAGCCCAAATATTTTTTCAGAGGTACTGTAGATGCAGATAAAAATTATTTTTAATTTGCAACCTGATGGAGGTCAGTATAGATGGACTAATAGAGAAAGTCCCACACACTGCTAGAAGGCCAAATATTTTTTCAGAGCTAGATGCAGAAAAAAATTATATTCAGTTTGCAACCTGATGGAGGTCAGTATAGATGGACTAATAGAGAAAGTCCCACACACTGCTAGAAGGCCACATATTTTTTCAGAGGTAGATGCAGAAAAAAATATATTCAGTTTGCAACCTGATGGAGGTCTGTATAGATGGATTAATAGAACAAGTCCCACACACAGCTAGAAGCCCAATATTTTTTCAGAGGTAGATGCAGAAAAAAATATATTCAGTTTGCAACCTGATGGAGGTCAGTATAGATGGACTAATACAACAAGTCCCACACACAGCTAGAAGCCCAATATTTTTTCAGAGCTAGATGCAGAAAAAAATTATATTCACTTTGCAACCTGATGGAGGTCAGTATAGATGGACTAATAGAATGATGCTATGCCCAAAAGATTTTACTTCACTAGGTGCAGTAAAAAAATTGGTATTCTATACACAGGTGGTATATCTTGCAACACAGATAGGCTACTCCACTGACTAACACACTCTGCAATAGGCCAAAAAGGATTAGCTTTGCTAGATTCAGCCAAATGCTGTGAAAAAAACTTGCACAGCACTGGCACAGACCTGCCTGGCAAAAACTGATAGGAACTGATGTAACCTAGTCCTGAAAAGGACTCCAATTACAATTAGTCTTTACTCCCACAATCTATCTATTTAAGAGCACAGACCTGCCTGATAAAAGTCATAGGAAATGCTGTAACCTAGTCCTTAAAAGGACTGCAATCACAACTATTCCCTACTCCCAAGCTATCTGTAGATTTGTGCGAAAATTGGCTTGAAATTAACAAGGTATAGCGCACTAAGCAACAGCGGTGCCGTCTAACACGCAGCTGCAGCAGTGAGAAAATGGTGGCGACGGGGAAAATGGCTTGGTCTTATAGGGCAAGGACATGTGACATACACTGCCAATGACACATGCCCTTGCTTGTGTGAAAAAAAGCACTTCGCTCCGTGTGTGCGCTGCTGATAGGCTGACAGATTGCACCTCCCCACTGTAAATGCGGGAAAGAGAAAAAAAAAATGGAGATCTTCATTGTTCCTGCAGAGATCCATCCCCTGCCCCTCCCCCCACCCCGCTGTACACTCAAACTGCGTATTAACATTAATTTTCATCATTACTGAGAAAAAATCCAGTTATGATTTTGGTGCACGAACAGTTATCGAACATAACCTCGAACAGCCGAATTTTTCTCAAATTGTTCGTGTTCGCCGAACTGCTCGAACACCGCCCAAAACAGCTCGAATTTGAGATTGGCGAACAGTTCGAGTAGAACAACGCTCATCTCTAGTAAACACTTCCCCCAGTCAGTCTAGGGTTTAGTGTAAACACTGCCACCAGTCAGTCCAGGGTCTAGTGTAAACACTTACACCAGTCAGTTCAAGGTATAGTGTAAACGCTGCTGCCGGTCAGTCCAGGGTATAGTGTAAACCCCGCCCCTCATCAGTCCAGTGAATATTGTGTAAACACTGCCCCCATCAGTCCAGGGCATAGTGTAAACACTGCCACTAGTCAGTCCAGTGAAGAGTGTAAACACTGTCCCCCAGCAACACCAATGAACAGTCTAATGTAAATACTGTCACCCGTTAGTTCACGGTTTAGCATAAACACTGCAATGAATCCCCAGTGTAGCAGGTTTTGGCTGCAGAAAAAATGCATCAAAAGCACTGTGTGCACATACCTTTATTGGTTTTGCTTTTGCTTTTTTTCCTTACCATTTTCCAAAACCAATGATTGTTTTATGTTTCGATTGACAAAGGGTATAAGAGCGTGTTTTAATGCCATAATTTAGTTTGCCATATAATCTAATGGAAAAGATCTTTGGTACAAAAGATTAACCCTAGAACGCATACCTGGGGCATCGTAGGCCCGCCCTGTTAATTGTTTTCTATTTTCTACAAGATTACTTTAGTTAGAATTTTGAAACTCTAGGTATTCCTCAGGTATATAGTTGTTTGTCATTTTTGTTTGAGTTATTCCATGTTATTTGCACACGGGCCTAAAAGGCCCCAGGTATGTGAAAGTGTAGATTTTTATGGTCATGCGTTCTAGGGTGAAAAAAATCAAACTCCACCATTTTTGTTTTTGTTTGTCCGGTGTCTACTGGGTTGGAATATTATGTGTTAACCTTATTCTTCTGGTCAGTTCTAACTCAATATTGCTTTCTATATTTTACTGCTTTAAAAAAAGACTTCCTTAATGAGGTGTTGTCTACTCTTTCATATGTACATAAATAAATTTAGTTATTTAATACATAAACCAGATTTCCACATTTATATACTTTCTAAAAATTCTCAAGTAAAATGAATAGCCTTGTTGTAAATTATAAGAATACTAGATGGTGGCCCGATTCTAACGCATCGGGTATTCTAGAATATGTATGCGTCTGACCGGGCGCGACTAATCAGCGAAGGAGTGTTTAAATGGGTTGTGCACTACTTTAAATTAACCCCCCAATGTATCCCCCCGGGGCCCCTAATGAATTTTGTAATTACGTCATGTTGTCAATACTGCTTGTGACAACATCGCTGACCACGCACAGCCAGCACATAATTTCCCCCGGCTGCAGCCGGCTCTTGCTTCCGCTTACATCTCGACTATTTGTGGCTGCAGCCAGGGGTCTCCTGTTCCGCATGCCACGGAGAATGACTGCCTGTGGGCGGGGTTACCCCCCATCGTGTCACACCCAGCATCCACCGCGCGCTCTGTCAATGAATGCGCGTGCGGTGGATGCCGGGTGTGATAGGATGGGGGATAACCCTGCCCACAGCCCATCACTCACCGTGGAACGCGAAACAGGAGACCCCTTGGCTGCAGCCACGAATAGTCGTGACATAAGCGGAAGCAAGAGCCAGCTGCAGCCAGGGGTCACATGCTGCCTGTGCGCGGTGACCCGAGTATAAGCTGAGACCCCTAATTTTACAACAAAAAACTGGGAAAATTTATTGACTTGAGTATAAGCCTAGGGTGGGAAATGCAGCAGCTACTGTTAAATTTCCATATCCTGGTATGTATGGCTCCCTCATCCCCTAATTGTGGTTTGTAAGGCTCCGTCATTCCCCTAATCCTGGTTTGTATTGCCCCCTTATCTTGGCTTGTATGGCCTCCGCATCCTGGCTTGTATGGCCTCCTCATCCTGGCTTGTATGGCCCCCTCATCCTGGTTTTGTATGACCTCCTCATTCCCCCATCCCCACAGCACAGTTAAAAAAATAAACACTAATACTCACCTTCTTTCCTTAACTCTGCTCCAGCGCTGTCTGTCCTGTCTACAGCAGCTCCTGGCAGGATCTGAGGCACAGCACGCGCTCTCAGATACTGCTCTGAGTAGCTGCTGTCTGTAGATTCGCTCCTCTCCACGCCGGGACTAAGTGCGTGGAGAGGCACAAATCTGCATTCACTTTAGTAGCAGATGCTGCAGATGCCGCTATGAAGATTTAAGAATAATGCAATGAATACACGGGATTTTCTGGGTAAAATAATACTTTATCATTAAATATTATTGCTTATAGAACTTAATACAACTGAACAAAATTATTAAACAGATGATCAAAATATATAAACTATCACATCAATATCATCTAACTATATTTTTAAATAAATCATTGGACAAAAGAAGTACAACCCTATAATATATTTCTTAACAATATCAACACAAAATATTTTTGTACACTACATTTTTTTGAATACTTTTTGACTATCTCTAAGCAACTTTCCTTGTAAAGGGGTATCCAAAACTTGCACCTTGACGTTGGATCTCATTTTAACTCTTGAAAATGCAACATAGATTTATCCATGACCAAAAACGGGCTCCGGTAAATATATGCCAACACGGTGTAGAGTTTGACCTTGTGACTTGTTTATTGTCATGGCAAATGCTGGTTTTACTGGAAACTGTCGACTCCAAAGCCTAAATGGAAGACCGGTCTCCGAAGGACATAAATCAATGCGTGGAATGAACACTTCGTCTCCTTTCACTGATCCAGTGATCACTCTTGATTGAATTTTGTGGGAATGGAGTCCAGTAACAATAAGGCGAGTTCCATTACATAGACCATTTCTTGTATTTAGATTCCGCAGCAACATTACGATTGTTCCAACTTTAAGTTGTAGTCTGTGGGATGGCATTCCTGACGGCGTAACACTATTTAAAAATTCAACTGGATAATGCTCTCGTTCATCTTCATTGTCTACATCCACCGAATCATCACTTTTGTACAATTTATACTCTCCAGGCATTCTATCCATCACACGGGAATTTAGCAGAGCTACGTCTTCGTTCTTGGGACAGAGAATTGCATAGGAAGAGGCCCTCTCAACACTGCTTTGGTCGTTCACATCAATTTGAACACGTTGTCCAAAAACATCACTTACGATGCAGTCAGTGCACAACATGTCTTCTGGTATTTCAGTAATGTCTTCTCCAACGTTATATTCATTGCTAAGTTCACCATTACCAAGTTTAAGAAGCCAGTTGCTGTACTCTGGGTCAGAAGATCGCATGTTGTTAATTAGTTGGAGTTTATTAAACTGTTTCCAAAGGTCAGACATTTTTAAGCTGGACTCGATAATATTTGTTCTTGCTCCATTTGGTATAACTGGAAGGCATTGCCTAAAATCTCCGCCAATTACAAAAACTTTACCTCCAAAAGGAATTTCATTTTTTTCAGATAATAGAAGGCATTTCAGTCCCATTTTTTATAGCCCTCTGTTCCTCCTCAGCTTCGACGTCTTTTAGCATGCGATATGCGGCAGCAAATGGGCTGATTTTTTTGTAAATGTACGGCAATTAGGTTGATCAGTTCAGCATTACACTTTTCATTTTCTTTCAGGTTCATCCTTTGTTCTGTAGCCTCATTTATATCAAAGATGTATAATTGTGCAAATTTTGGTGGTTGTCCTATTTCTGGGTGAAGTGTTCCAGTGCGGTGGTAGATCTGGCAGTGAATTTTAAAACAATACGGTCCGAATCCAGGGGGCGGTGCAATGTTGGCACCAAATGAAGCAAACGCATGAGAACTGTTGATACTTCTGATATTTTCCATAAAATTTCTACTGTGTTCATGCGTTCCTTTCATCAACTGCTCAAACAGATCTGAGTAGTGACGTCTCGGTAGCATAACTTTTCCTTTTTGGCAGTATTGAGTAAACTGATTGTCAGATGGTTTTTCATCAATGAAATTCAGAGAGTCGCATTTAGAACAAACTGCATTCATATTCCCACAGTAGTGTTGAATAATTATAGTTTCATTGTCTGTTACGTAACGTGCAAGTTGTTGAATATTCTGCCGGGTTTGCCTTAGTTGGTAGAGCATTCGTTTTTTATAAATTTGGCGATCGTGTTGTTGTCTGTTTGCCCTGGATTCTAGAGATTCATTCACCCGACATTGTCTATGGGATTCCGCATCGTGTTCCTGCCTAGCGGCAGTGTGTTGCGGTGTCTCCCATTCCCGACTTTGTCTGTGAGATACCGCATCCTGGGCTTGTCTGGCGGCAGTGTGCTGTGGTGTCTAGTGTTGCCGACGTTTTCTGTGAGATTCTGCATTCTGGGCTTGTGTGGCAGCAGTTTGGTGTGGTGTCTGTTGCTCTCGACGTTGTCGTTTCCTTGCTGCTTCTGCTGCTTTTCTGTCATCCTCAGTGGCGTATTTTCGCTTACGACCCATTGGAAGACAGGAAGCGTAAATCGTGATAATGTGCAGTAAAGAAGTATCTGTTCAGCGCGCTGTGACTGGCAGAACATGCTCAGTAAATGTGACAGAAGTACGTCACACTGTGACTGACAGAACGTGTTCAGTAAACGTGACAGAAGTACGTCACACTGTGACTGACAGAATGTGTTCAGTAAACGTGACAGAAGTACGTCACACTGTGACTGACAGAACGTGTTCAGTAAACGTGACAGAAGTACGTCACACTGTGACTGACAGAACGTGTTCAGTAAACGTGACAGAAGTACGTCACACTGTGACTGACAGAACGTGTTCAGTAAACGTGACAGAAGTGTGTCACACTGTGACTGACAGAACGTGTTCAGTAAACGTGACAGAAGTGCGTCACTCTGTGACTGACAGAACGTGTTCACTGAATGTGACAGAAGTGCATCACGCTCTGACTGACCGTGTTTAGTAAACGTGACTTAACTATGTCGCACTGTGACTGACAGAACGTATTCATTAAACGTGACAGAAGTACATCACACACTGTGACTGACAAAACATGTTCAGTACGTCATGGGCAGTTGGTGAGTCACATGACCACATGACCTGCTATCTCCTGACGGTGGCGTACTTATTTTAAATCAGGCGCCAATTGGCCAGAGAGCGTGTTTAAATTTGGCGCCAAAATCGCTGATTGGTCACGTCTTATATAAGACCCGGTGACGTGATGCTTGGCACATTCTCCTCTGGAAGCAGTTCAGGGAGAGTTGATCTAGGAGATAGAACTTAGATTAGAGCAGGCATATAGACAGTGTTTAATTGCTATTGAAGTACTTGTATACCGCTGGTGCACCATTAAAACAACAGTCCTTTCAGGGCTGCATAATGTCCTTTCTCTAGTAAAACTGTTGTTACCTGCATTCAGTGTAGAGATAGCTAGCGGAGGAGGGATAGTTTTGGATTAGAGGCTTATTGGCAGTGTTTGCTGCCTTAGAGCCCTTCTATAGGTATACTGCTGCTGCAACGTAAAAAAAAAATTCCTTTTCAGGGCTATATATTTTCTTTTCCCCATTGATACCGGAAAGTTTGCAGGCATATATTATATACAGTACAGACCAAAAGTTTGGACACACCTTCTTATTTAAAGATTTTTCTGTATTTTCATAACTATGAAAATTGTACATTCACACTGAAGGCATCAAAACTATGAATTAACACATGTGGAATTATATACTTAACAAAAATGTGTGAAACAACTGAAAATATGTCTTGTATACTAGGTTCTTCAAAGTAGCCACCTTTTGCTTTGATGACCGCTTTGCACACTCTTGGCATTCTCTTGATGAGCTTCAAGAGGTAGTCACCGGAAATGGTTTTCACTTCACAGGTGTGCCCTGTCAGGTTTAATAAGTGGGATTTCTTGCCTTATAAATGGGGTTGGGACCATCAGTTGTGTTGTGCAGAAGTCAGGTGGATACACAGCTGATAGTCCTACTGAATAGATTGTTAGCTGTTTTTTTCTTGCCATAATACAAATTCTAAGTAAAGAAAAATGAGTGGCCATCATTACTTTAAGAAATGAAGGTCAGTCAGTCCGTATAATTGGGAAAACTTTGAAAGTGTCCCCAAGTGCAGTTGCAAAAACCATCAAGCGCTACAAAGAAACTGGCTCACATGAGGACTGCCCCAGGAAAGGAAGACCAAGAGTCACCTCTGATTCTGAGGATAAGTTTATCCGAGTCACCAGCCTCAGAAATCGCAGCTCAGATTAGAGACCAGGTCAATGCCACACAGAGTTCTAGCAGCAGACACATCTCTTCAACAACTGTTTAGAGGAGATTTTGTGCAGCAGGCCTTCATGGTAAAATAGCTGCTAGGAAACCACTGCTAAGGACAGGCAACAAGCAGAAGAGACTTGTTTGGGAGAACACAAGGAATGGACATTAGACCAGTGGAAATCTGTGCTTTGGTCTGATGAGTCCAAATTTGAGATCTTTGGTTCCAACCACCGTGTCTTTGTGCGACGCAGAAAACGTGAACGGATGGACTCTACATGCCTGGTTCCCGCCGTGAAGCATGGAGGAGGAGGTGTGATGGTGTGGGGATGCTTTGCTGGTGACACTGTTGGGGATTTATTCAAAATTGAAGGCATACTGAACCAGCATGGCTACCACAGCATCTTGCAGCGGCATGTTATTACATCCGGTTTGCGTTTAGTTGGACCATCATTTATTTTGCAACAGGACAATGACCCCAAACATACCTCCAGGCTGTGTAAGGGCTATTTGACCAAGAAGGAGAGTGATGGGGTGCTACGCCAGATGACCTGGCCTTCACAGTCACCAGACCTGAACCCAATCAAGATGGTTTGGGGTGAGCTGGACCACAGAGTGAAGGCAAAAGGGCCAACAAGTGCTAAGCATCTCTGGGAACTCCTTCAAGATTGTTGGAAGACCATTTCCGGTGACTACCTCTTGAAGCTCATCAAGAGAATGCCAAGAGTGTGAAAAGCAATCATCAAAGCAAAAGGTGGCTACTTTGAAGAACCTAGAAAATAAGACATATTTTCAGTTGTTTCACACTTTTTTGTTAAGTATATAATTCCACATGTGTTAATTCATAGTTTTGATGCCTTCAGTGTGAATGTACAATTTTCATAGTCATGAAAATACAGAAAAATCTTTAAATGAGAAGGTGTGTCCAAACTTTTGGTCTGTACTGTACCTAATTTAAAATGTGCAAGGTGTGCAGTAAGGGATGGAAAAGTGAACGTGCTTCTGATGGTGCAAGCAGAGGCCGAGGTTGTGGGCCAAGTGAAACTGTGCCTGCTGTGGGAGTACAATAAACACGCTCATCTAAGAGACCTAGCTTTCTGTCCCACTTTACAAGGGGGTGTGGGACACAACTCCTGAAGCCAGAACAGTGCAAACAATTGGTTGGTTGGCTGGCAGATAATGCTTCCAGTATGTTTCCCAAAACTGCCCTATCTACAACATGTTCCAGTTTCACTAACCAAGAATCCGGACCACATAATCCTCACCCTGATCTTCCTTTCTCCAAACATAGCGAGTCCAAGGAGACAAGTAATCCTGCACGTTTCAAGAGTGACATGAGGAGATCATGTGTAGTGATGCCCAAATATTTGAGCAGCCATGGTCAGAAGAAGACGACGGTAGGGAACGGCAATTAGTATCTCAAGAGGTAGATAATGATGAGACACAGTTGCCAACAAGTGATGTTAAGTCAACAAGTCAAGAGGAACAGAATACGGAAGTGGGAGACCAGGTGGTGGACGATGAATTCACTGACCCAACTTGGGAATGTGCAAGGCATAGTGAGGACAGCAGTGCATAGGATGAGAGATCCGCAGCACCACAACATGCAGGAAAAGGCAGTGGGCTGACTTGAGGGAGAAGGCGTGCAACTGTTCCCTAGAGCACCCATACGCGGTAAGTTTCCAGGCCAAGGGTTATGTGTTCCCCAATCTGGTGCTTTTTTAAAGAAGGTGCGAATGATAAAAACCTGTGCCATACCAAGATCAGCAGGGGCTTGACTACCACCAGCTTGACCACCACCAGCATGCTCAGGCAGATACTATCAAAGCACCCGAATAGGTGGGCCGAACACCTGGGTCCACAATCAGTGTCTGCGGGTGACACCACTGCCTCTTCCCCCTTTGCTACGTGCTTGCCAATCCCCTTCATCCAGCCCTGCACCTGTAGTTGCACATTTGCAAGCACCATCAGCAACCACATCCAATTCCTTGTCCCAGCGCAGGGTTCAGCTGTCCCTACCCCAGGCCTTGAAGAACGCAAAAGAAAATACCCAGCCACCCACATGTCCAAACACTAAATGGCCACATTTACAGACTGCTTGCCCTGGAAATTTTGCCGTTTAGGCTTGTGGACACTGAAGCTTTCTACAGCTAATCCCCTGTCCATGATGCAGGGGTGGATGCCTCCCACTCTGCTCACAGGGCTTGCACATTCGTAAGCACCATCAGCAACCATGTCCAATTCTTTGTCCCAGAGCAACATTCAGCTGTCCCTACCCCAGGCCTTGGAACGCAAATATCCAGCCACCCACCCACAGGCCCAAACACTAATAGGCACATTTCCAGATGCCTTGCCCAGGAAATGTTACTGTTTAGGCTTGTGGATGACGCGTCCCCTGGGGCAGTGGGGTACTTGGTAGCTGGGCCTGTCCTTTCTGGGGTAGTCATGGTGGCAGTGACCCGGTCCATTGCCCAGGGCGGTCAATTAAAGAAAAGTCAATTGGGGAATAAAGTGTTTGGGGATAAAGTTCGTGACACCACCCGTGGTATCCGGCTATATGGGGCCACCGCTGCAGTGCAGATCCACTGGGGCTGATGGTGACGCAGCAGAGATAGTACAGCTCTCCATGGGCAGAGCTAAGCTCCAGGGTAGTATATAGTGATTGTCAGGTAGATGTTGCTGGTGTAGTGCAAGGCAGGTTGCGCAACAATTAAGTCAAGGACACAGTGGGATGCAGTCTTCAGGTATTTACTCACAGTTGTCAAGATGCTCCAGGTTACAACCACCGAATTATAACCGCCCACATCGTCCTATGTCCTCCGGGGAAGTGATCCAGCCAACTCTCAGATAACTTGGGTGCACTTGAATGGGACCCCTTTCTTGTGTACCTCTCCAGGTCGTCTCTCTGCACTGGCTCTCTCCCTCCTACCCTGCGCCTCACACACAGTGTCCCGAGCCAGTGGCCATAGACCTTGTTGGGCGACGTCCAGTCTGTCCCTTTTGTCCTATACAACCACCTTTTCAGCGATTATGTGTGGATTTTGGCTACGGGACATAAAGATACTGCAACCTCCGGTTTGCTAGCTGAGCCTTGAAGTACTCCACTAGTCTGGGGCCTTGATCCCTCCACGGTCAGCGTGAACTCGGGCGCACGAGTGGCATCCCGCACTCGCCGTGCCCCTAGGATCCCTTCTATCTCTGGAGCCTTTCCCACTGCTCCGGTGTTCTCTCCTCACTCTCCCACTCGGCCTCTCTGACTGGGCCCTACTCCTCCACGGCCCTCCCTTCCTCTCTCACTTTTAGGACCAGACTGAACTGAATTCCTGCTCCATGGACTGGAAGGAGGAATGGCCCCCTTCTAGATGTTTCTACCCTACCTTTTATACTCTTCCTTCAGTGCTCCCCTAAACTACTTCCTCCACCCACCTCCTCTACTTAGTTCCATCCCCCTGACAGGGACCAGGCCTGTGCTCTCCCTCAGGAGCTATCTGGACCTTCCCTTATGAAGTTGTGTAGTGTTGGATGTGAGTGGTTGGGTCCCGGGTAGTGCTCCCTCCTTACCTGAGAGTGGGGTACCACACCTCTGGCTGAGATGCAGTACCTCTGTGGCAACTGGACCCACAGGGGCGCCACATGGACACTGAGGCTTTCTGCAACCTCATGGATGTGGCTGTTCCTTGGTATTTGGTAACCAGCCACCATTATTCTTCCCGTTTTGCAGTCCCACCTTACACCAGCACATGTCCTAAAACATCACCCATGCCGTGATAAATGCAGTTACCAAGAAGGCCCACTTAACGATCAAAACGTGGAAAAGTGCTTGTGGCCAGTGACGCTACATTTTCCTGACTGCACATTGGGTGAACCTTGTGGAGATCGGGACAGAGTTGAACCCTGGGATGGCACATGTGCTAACGATGCCAAGGATTGCGGGCCCTAGTTCCATCAGGGTTTCCTCCTCCTCCTACACCAGTTTTTGCATCGCCTCCTCCTCCTCATCCTCCATCTCAGAATTGTCATTTTGAACCACGTCAAGCTGGAAGCAATGCAGCACTGCCTCAGTGAAGCGGCAACAGGCTCTGGTGAAACCAATTTGTTTAGGTGACAAATAGCACACCATCACAGAGTCGTGAAAAGTTATAACAGACCAGACAGATCTGTGGCTCTGGCCACTGAACCTACAACCAGGCATTGTCATGTGTGATAATGGCCGTAACCTGGTGGCGGCTCTGAAGCTTTGCAAGTTCGCACACGTACCATGCCTGGCCCACGTGCTCAACATAGTGGTTCAGCGGTTTCTGAAAACCTACCCAGATTTGCCTGAGCTACTGGTCTGGTAGTGCTGCACCAGTGCTTGCAAGTGACAGCTTTCCGAATGGTGTGCAACGTGATCACAGGTTGAAACTCCACATTGCACATGTTGGCAAGACTTTGTGAGCAGCAGAGGGCAGTAGTTGAATACCAGCTATAACATGCCCGTCAGTATTCCTGTCAGCCTCTGCAAATAACACCCGACGAGTGGGCATGGAGGTCTGACATCTTTGACGTTGTACAATACTTTGAGGAATCAACCAAGATGGTGAGTGTTAAAATAATGGTTCAGCTTCAAATCATTGCCTTTAAAAAGACTTGTTTTTCAGTCAGATAATCCTTATTTAGCAATACTTTTGTTTGTTCTGTTTTCTTGTAGTGTTCTCATGACCTTTATAAGAATTGGCTCATTGGTTTATAATTATCATACTTGTCCTATGTCTGTACACAAAATAAAGTTCCAATATATCACCACCAGCAAACTCCCTAAGTTCACCATGACCTGGACTGTATTCAGTATTATCAGTGAGAAAGGATGTTGGGAGTATCATACATCATGAATATCCTGCAGATGTATTGACAAGCACCTGTTATTTAATTATTTTACGCCAAGGATAACATATTATTTACATAATCTCATACGCATGTATCAAAGCACAACCCACGTTGATTGGGGTATATAATTACATTACATCTTAAAATAAACAGAATCATTCTCTTGAGACAGTCTGTAGTGAGTGTCTTATTTGAAGCGTTATTCCTATAGGAAATCCTTATTTCTAATTCGTCTACCTGAGAAGAAGCGAGATCCCCTCCCGTCTTTAACAGTTGGAGGCCCTTCAGCGAGATCTATTTCCTTTTTTTCCTTTTAATTTCATCTGAGACTGAACAACAGTTTTACCCCTATCCCGAACAGAAACAAACCCCGGCCGGGTAAGTGAGTGGCCTTAACACTCTGAGCATATTTCTCTCCGGGAAAGGTGGGGTCTATCTAGGTCAGTCTCCGGGGATCTTGAACGGGAAACCCTCAGGTAGCAATTTTATTATTATTATTAATTTTTTTAATATATATTATTACTAACAATTTCACATAACTGGAAAATTACTAATTCAAATACTATATCATATATCTGTATTTTTGCATGCATTAACTATTTCATATAATATATATATAGTACTTCTACATTCCCAATCATTGCTGCTTCCAACTTAACTAACGTTCATACTAAGTGTAACTGTGTTAAGTTCATGCTTATTATAGCAAAAATGTACGAGATATAAGTGATTAGATGACGTGTGCTGAATGCGTGTGTAGTACTCTGGTTAGCAAATACAACAATGGAGCTGTCACGCATTTTAGGAAGCTGTGAGATTAGTGTGGAATCTGAAGGTTGGGGGCTACGGGAGGAAGATAATACATTCCTTACGTTAGTATATGTGAATATTAACAGTCATTGTTTTGTTGAACCTTATACCATTTATGAATATTGTGATATTGATTCAGCTAGAGCAATAAATAGAATCCAGGATTCACAGGATATAAAGTTATTTTGCCCAGTTGCCCTAGAAAATTTTAATAGGAATTGGAATACGAGAAGTGCTGTGGTGGAGAATGAGGAGGTGTTAATGACTGAAGTGGTGATTAAGAGAAATGAATAATTGATAGGCTGGAAAAGCATACATGACTTGTGAAAAGTGTTTGTGCTCGGTTACAGTAGTGAGAAAGAGAAAGCCTCATCGTAGGGATACTGCTTCGTTTCTGGAAAGAATACATTTGTACCCTGTAAGTGCACACCAGTATAGGAGAAGTAACGTTACATACCGAGTTTTCCCTGCCATATTGTTCCACATCCACACACTATAGGTAAAGAGTGGCAGTATATTATAGAAAACAGATGGTATATGCCTGTGTGACAGGATATTACTTGTCTCAGCATCAGAGCAGAGCAAAGAGTTGCAGTTGAGCTTAAGGCCCTCGAATCAGGGGTAACTGGCTAATGTACTTGACCAGTTGATCCAGCTGATTGAATCAGGGGTAACCAGCTAACGTATCTGACTGGTTGACCCAGCTGATTATATAGCAGGATATTGAAGATAGGGATCGCAACCCTTGACAAATCCTGTTATGGGTGCTCGAGTCTCCAGATCAAGGAAAAGGATCTGAGGTGCACCATGTGTGATCTTGTGAGAAGGGAGCACGGCAGGGCAGCTGTAAAAAATGCAACAAGATATTGAAAAGGGCTGGTATGCCAGCCAAGGGATGCCTAGATGCTGAGAGATGGAAACGGTTCAGTCAGGAACATTCACAATGGATTGATAAGCATGATTACGGAGCACAGGTTGCAGCCTGGTTGAGAACTAGTGAGAGACATCATTCCTTTTTAATTCCCGATGATGACGATGAAACTGATCAGGTAGTGATCAGAAGCAGATCTCATGCCATACAACCCCCAACACCTAGTCGGGAACAAGGTCCAATCCAGGCTGCGCCCTCCGCTCCATCAGAGAATAGATTAGAGCCAAGTGATAGGTCAGAGTCAAGTGTAAGTGTTGAGAAAGAAAAATCATTGTCCGAGATTTTTACCTCCCCAGCAACCACACATAGTGCTAGCACTATCCCGTATATGGATGAATCAACCGGCCAGGCTCTACACTCTCCACCACCACCCATGATGCAACCCTTTACACCATCACAGCCACAGCACTCACCTCATTACACCTATGCCCAACAACCCATTCTGATGCCACAGTATCAGACACCCATCCTGATGCCACAGCAACAGGGCTATCAGTATTCTCACATTTTGTATCCGTCACTCCCAGTCAGTCCAGGTACACCTGAGAACCCCCCCGCCTACGCTATAGGAAACCATTTTCCAGGGATCCCATCTGGGTCTACTGATAGTTTCTCCACCCCAACAAAGAGGAAACAAAGTCCTCCCGAGAACGACCCCTATCAATTTTCTCCCCCGCATAGTACTGCATCTACTACAGATAGTGACAGATCCCTTCACTTGCATATGACACCATCCCCATCCATGACTCCACGTGAGACAATAATTTTAAAACTAAAAGTAGGCAAGGACGGGACTTGGGGGGTTGAAGATAAAGAGAGAGAAAGGGAAAATCTAGCTATCAGCTCAGTTGCCAGTGAGGAGGACGGTGGAGAGGAGAACGCAGGCACACACGTGCAGCCCACAGCCCCTCCCCGCACTAAGAGGAACAATAGCACTACGCTCTAAAACATGGATTTGCCCTGGATGTCAGGATAGTAACAGCAATGCAGAATCCGAGTGTAAAAATTGTAACTTTGTTAGAGGACAACCAGAGACTGCTGCATTCCCAGTTATTACACAGACAACCACGGGCACACAGGGTGAACAACAGGTGAAAACTGATACCACTACTTGGTATAAACCGTGGTCTAGGTCAGAACAATTGTCCATGGCAAATAGTTTTCCAGACATGTATAAGAATCCGATAGGATATTATAAGGCGGTGAAAGGGGTAGCTGAGAACTATGATGCCACTTGGAGTGATCTGGTACCGCTCTGTAGTCTCAATGGTGGAGTACCACTTGTGGAAAAGGTTAAACAGGTCCACGTAGGAGACGGAATAGGAGCGCTACCGGGTGACACCCTAGAATCGGGGAAACAGTTTATCCTCCGGTTAAATGCAGTCACTAAAATAATGGCAGAAAGTCTTATCTCAGGGCTGCCAGAGATATTCCAAGAACCTGAGGAAACGGTTGATAAATTTCATGCTAGGTGTGTAGCTGTGTTTAAAGATCATGATTATAATTTGAATAATCCAAGGGAATTGGGGTTTCTGAGAAATATGTTTATCACTGGTCTCAGAGAAGACCTCAGGGCAGAGGTGTTTAAGCTGCACCCAGAATGCTTATATGCCCCTTGGAGCAGTCAATATCCACATTCAGAGGATTAGAACAGGCCATAAATAAGAGAAAAAGAAAGATAAGGTCACCCCAATTATGGTAAATATACACCCAGATGCCTTTCAGGACACTACTAAGGACACAGTGAAGTCAGCCACTCGAACTACTTTAGGCGGAAGAGTAGACAAGAAAAAAAAATGGACCCAGAGGATTGTAAACAAAGGGTTTCTGTTTTGGGTACGGTGAGAAGGGTCACATCTAAAGGAAACTGAACCTGTAAATGTTAAAGATAGCACATGCTATTGACTTATGTACCCATCTACTTGTCTCAGATAAATATCCTAGAAATTTAATAGGTGCAGACATTCTTAATGCAATGAATGCGATCAATAAATTTGGAAAGAAAGGTGTTACCATTGCAGGTCCATTATCTGAAACAACAATATCAACAAGGATGTCAATAATTCAACTTGAAAAGGAGGTGGATTCAGGTCTCGATGACGACATACAGGAGATGCCTGGTAACGTACCAACCGTACTATGGGTACAAGATAAAACGGATGTTGGACTGTTAAAAATAACCCCAGTGACAATTAGGTTGAAGCCTCGTGTTGCACCGGTACGTATGAGACAATATCCCCTGAGCAAGGAGCAAACAGAAGCAATTGCACTACAGGTGAATAAATACCTAGAAAAAGGTATAATCAAGGAAAGTATGGTCCATGATTTGAGAGAGATTAATAAATTAATGGTTGTAGACATGCCCATAGTACCAAATCCACATACCCTATTAAATCAAATTCCATCTATTGCAAAATTTTTCACAGTGATTGACCTCAGTAATGCTTTCTTCTCAGTGCCAATAGATGATGAGAGCCAGCTGCTGTTTGCCTTCATCCATGGAGGAAAGCAGCATTGCTGGACCCGGTTACCTCAGGGGGGAGCAACTTCTCCCTCCATGTTCTCAGAGGCAATGGCAGGAGTACTTCTCTCTTGGCATCCTGAGAATCAAGACATTCAGCTACTTCAGTATGTGGATGATCTACTGTTGTGTACCCCAAGTAAGGATGTATGTTTAAAAGAGACATTATCTTTACTAATCTTCTTGTACCACGAAGGTTGCAAGATATCCAAGGAAAAACTGCAAATTGCAAAGGAAAGAGTAGTGTTCTTAGGACATTGTATCTCCTTCCCACTCAAACATATCACTCCAGAAAGGAAAAAAAAAAAAAAAAAACAACAATCAGTCAGGCTGTAGAACCAACAACTTCCAGCGCATTAAGAACGTTCCTGGGGCTGGTCAGCTACTGTAGAGAGTGGATTCCTTCTGCATCTGCCATGATGCAGCCCCTATTAGACGTGCTCTCTGCATGCAATAAGGGTCAGCTTTATTTGCTGACCCTAGAAGAAAAACAGGGGTTTCAAATGCTCAAGGACACCATTCTCTCAGCACCAGCACTAGAAATCCCCAACTACGGCCTACCATTTTTCCTTTTCTGTCATAAATCAGGGGGGCACGCTAAAAGTGTGCTCACCCAAAAACATGGAGGTAGACATCGTCCTCTAGGATATTACTCTGCTCAGCTCAATTTTGTTGCAAAGGGGGCACCCTCATGCATCAGAGCGGTAGCCGCCTGTGCAATGTTGAAAGAAAAGGTGGCTGATATAGTGCTAGACAATGCACTAGAAATTCAAGCTCCCCATTCAGTACAGGAACTTCTGCTCCAGGCCAGGACAAAACACCTGTCCATGAGCAGATTGACCAAGTACGAGGTGGCATTATTGACTCCCCCAAATGTCACTATCAGAAGGTGTACGACTCTTAACCCTGCCACACTAATACCTGAACCAATTGATGATGAAACATTACACCTTGAGCGTAACTGCTCTGAGTTAATGGACGCAGAAACTAAACCACTAGCCAATGTACAAGAAACACCAATTTCCGAGGTGGATCTAGAGCTATATGTAGATGGCTCCCGATACTACCTAGATGGGAAGCCCCATACAGGCTATGCCATAGTTAGTCAAAATTAAGTATTAAAGGATGAGGCACTGTCCCCTAGAATGTCTGCCCAGGAAGCTGAGTTAAAAGCACTCGCTGAAGCATGTATAATTGCAGAAAACAGAATTGCGAATGTTTTTACAGACAGTCGCTACGCATTTGGCATTTGCCATGATTATGGTCCCATATGGAAAAGCAGAAAGTTTATTGGTTCTTCTGGCAAACCAATAAAGAATGCAGAAGCAGTAGCACAACTCCACAGAGCATTGGAGTTCACACCAAAGAGTGCACAAAAGAGGCTGAGGGAAACAGGAGGGCGGATGCAGCTGCAAAAGCTGCAGCCCTGTTGCCCCTCCCAGTAGAAACATACACTGTTCTAGTGTCTGGGATTGTGGACCTGGATCTCTTGCAGAGCCTACAGGATCAGGCCTCTGCACCAGAAAAGGAAGAATGGACTAAACGCTCAGCTAAACAGGGAAAGGATGGACTGTGGAGAGCAGATGGCAAATACTGTCTGCCAAGATCCCTGTACTCTATGATGTGCACTCTTTCTCATGGACCAACCCATCAGTCCAAGGATGCAATGGTAAGTCAGGTAAAGATCTATTGGGTAGCACCAGGATTCCATTATGCTGCTGTTAAATTCATACAGGGATGCATCATCTGTGCATGTCATAATGTGGGAAAAACGGTGAAAGTGCCACCAAAGTGCACCGTGAGACCATTATACCCATTTCAGCGACTTCAGATAGATTTCATTCAGCTCCCGAAGGTAGGCATTTATGAATATGTGCTTGTGACGCGCCCCTGGGCCTGTGTCGCGCTGCGTTGCGCACGCGGGAGCTTACCCGGAGCCGGATCTCTTGAGGGTTGTAGTCTAGTGGCGGCGACCCGGTCCGTGCCCAGGGAGTCAAACTGAGCGGCGATGTACTAGCAGTAGATGGTTGGTGACTACGCCACCCGTTGAATGCAGCTATGGAGCTGCCGCTGCAGGGCAGACCGCTGAGGCCGGTGGAAGGATGGTGCAGCGTGGATGGTATAACCCCCAACGGGAGGGGTATGGCCTCAGGGTAGCCGACGTGGATGATGGGGGTAGCAGGAACCACTCAGAGACGGTGCGGTGTAGTTCAGGGTCTTTACTGGTGACAAAGATAGACCCTCCCGGAGTACTTGCTAGTAATAGGGGCCTGGTCAGTCCTTGAGCAGATGGGATCTCCCCTGGCCAGGCGGAGTTGTAGGCCTTCCCAACTAACTGTACTCTTCTGGCTACCTTGCTAGAGGCGGGAATAAGTAGCCCACGTCCCTGAGTGTACCGTGTGGTGCTCACCCGTATGGCCGGTGACTCGGGGCCTTCTAATGGCTTCCGCTCCACGATGGCGGTGCTGGTCCCACGCGTGTGACCGTGCCTTCGGGCTTCTGGGCCAGAGGACCTGAAATCCTCTGCCGGACGGTTTCTGCTGCTGGGTAGGAGTTAGTCCCCACAGCCTCGGACTCCGGGTCCGGTAAGAAATCTTCTCAGTCAGGGCGAGCTCTGCAGCTGCCAGCCCCTGACTCCTTGTAACACCGCTCCCCACAGAGCTCCTGATGTTTCTTGCTATGCTGCTTCTCTTCTCTACTCTTGTTCTGTCTTCTTTCTCACTAACCCTGCCTCAGCCCCGGGTTTATATAGGGGAAGTCCTTCCCCTCCCAAGACTGGGCAGGAGGTGTGGCATGCACAGGATCCCTGACCAAAGGACCTCCCACCTGCTCTCAGACGTAATATCTCTATCACTGTGGCAACCAGACCCCTGGGGTGTCACATTCCCCCCTAGTGAAATTTAGTACTCCGGGACTAAACATATTTTTTTTTTTTTTAGAAAAACATAACAAGGTATAACAATAACAATACAATAAGAAAAACACATAAGATGGTTACGGCGTGTCCGCAACCGGGTGCAGTTTTGAAAAGCAAGGTGTCCATTTCACCAAAACAGGGAGACGTAACCAGGTAGGGGCCTGTCCTGCCCCGAGTCCTTAACAGTCTTTAGTCCATCCTGGGTTACGCTCCAACTATGTACAAGGATTCCCGGTAAATCCACCAAGGACTCCTAAAAAGAACTAGAAACACAAAATTATACACAAGCAACTATAAACAAGTAAACATTATAAGATAGCTTAAACATTTAGATCCTCCAACGTGCGGGTAGCTGGCCTCTAGTGGCCCTAGTGGACCTACGGAGCTGACTGTCTGGCCCTGAACTACAGGGTGTAGGAGCTGTCAAGGGTAAACTGGGCAGCTGTCTATGGGCCCTCTGGCTCACTAGGGGTATGGCAGGCTCACTATAAGCAGAGGGTTGATTTTCCAGGTCTGCTTGTGTAGAGTCTTCTGCCTCCTGGACCGGCTGTTCTCCCAGCTCTACCGGTTGCTCCGTAGGTTCTTGGGATGATGGTTGGAGAAAGGTGAGTACGGGTACCACAACTGCACCATTGACTTGAGTCCAAGACCGAGGGAAGTCCCCGAGCACGGTACTAACCATATCTTCCCTTTCCTCTACGGGTCGATGGTCTTCTTGTTCCTCTTCAGGGTTCCTCAGTTGTTCGGGACACTTCTTCAGGTGGTCCCGGGATACAATGGCTGTGGTTTCCCCTCCGTCTTTACTGATGGTACAGACCTTCGGGTTTTCGTGGCTTGAGGGCAGTACGGTGTACGGGTCCTTCTCCCACTGGTCGTCCAACTTGTGGAGCCGTCTCTTCCTCTTCAAGACCTGCTCTCCGGGTACCAGGGGAACAGCGGGAGCATACTGGTTGTAAGTTTTCTCTTGTCTTTCCCTAGCCTGACAGAGACTTCGCTCTACGCTCTCCTGTACTCTCCGGTACTGCTGCTGCCTCTCTGTGTCCCAGTCTGTTTCTGGTGAAGTGTCCTCGGGTGTCAGGACTCCCATTTCCAGGTCAACAGGTAACTTACCAGGTCTTGCCCTCATTAGGTAAGCCGGGGTACAGTTGGTGGAACCTACCGGGATGTGGTTGTATAAGTCCACCAGATCGGGCAACTTTTCAGGCCACAGACTGCGTTCTTCCAGGGGCAACGTTTTTAGAAGATCCATTACCACCTGGTTCATTTTTTCACAAAGTCCATTAGTCTGCGGATGGTAGGGTGTCGTCCTTATCTTCCGGCAGCCATACAGATTGCAGAATTCCTGGAAGACCTCCGCTTCAAAGGCAGGTCCCTGGTCCGTCAGCACTTGGTCCGGGTACCCGTGTGGACGGCAAAAGTGCTGCTGGAAGGCTCTAGCTGCTGTTTGAGCCGTTAAGTCCTTGACGGGGACGACAACCAGAAACCGGGAGTAATGATCCACGATGGTTAACGCGTAGACGTAGCCACTTCTGCTTGGGGTCAGTTTTACATGATCCAAGGCTACCAGTTCCAACGGTTGCCGGGTGACGATGGACTGCAGGGGAGTCTTCTGGCTGGCGCGGTCCTTCCTTCTCAGGTTGCACGGGCCACAGTCTCTGCACCACTTCTCAATGGTTCCCCTCATGCCTACCCAGTGGAATCGCTCGCGCAGCAGGAACTCCAGCTTCTTCCACCCGAAGTGTCCAGCTCCGTCGTGGTATGCCTCCATCACCATGGCTGCGTCTCTTCGTGGCACCACTACTTGCCAGAGTAATTCATGCGTCCGGGAGTTAACCATTCTGCGGCACAACTTCCCTTTGTAAAGGAACAGTCGACTCTTCTCTGCCCATAGTTGTTTGGCTTCCTCCGGAGCGTCTGGTTCAAGGCGAGCCTCCGGCCGAGTCAGCATCTCCTTCACCAGTCGGACGGCAGGGTCGCTGTCTTGCGTTTCCGCCCAGTTGTAGTGAGGTAAGGGGTTCAACGTAGCAGCCTGCTTACTCCTTACCCGGTGGGAATACTGGATAGTCCCATGACGGTGGAACGCAGGGAGTTCAATCTCTTCCAGTCCCTCCGGATCTTCTCCTTCGTCCGGCAGGTTGGGCATCCTGGACAGGGCGTCCGCGTTAGTATTGGAGCACCCTGCCCGGTATTTGATTATGAACTCGTAGTTGGACAGACGGGCCATCCACCTCTGCTCCAGGGCACCGAGTCTTGCCGTGTCCAGGTGTGTCAACGGGTTGTTATCCGTGTACACGGTGAACCGGGAAGAAGCAAGGTAATGCTTAAAGCGCTCAGTGACTGCCCACACCACGGCCAGGAACTCTAGCTTAAATGAGCTATAATTCTCGGGGTTCCTTTCGGTGGGTCGCAGTTTTCGGCTGGCGTAGGCGATTACTCGTTCTTTCCCCTGCTGGATCTGGGACAGTACGGCTCCTAGCCCGATGTTACTGGCGTCGGTGTAGAGGATGAAGGGCTGGCTATAATCCGGGTACGCCAAGATTTCATCCCCCGTGAGGGCCATCTTCAGCTGGCGGAAGGACTCTTCTTCTAGCTCTTCCCATTTAAAGGGCGGCTTCTGGTTCTTGGCCTTCCGGGACTGGCCTATCAGGAGGTCCTGCATAGGCGCTGCCTTTTTGGTGAAACCGGGAATAAACCTTCGGTAGTAGCCTACCAACCCGAGGAACTGCCGCACTTCTTTTACGCTGGAGGGGCTTGGCCATCCCTTAATTGCGGTGATCTTATCGGGGTCGGGAGCCACTCCGTCAGCGCTCACCACGTGTCCCAGGTACTGCACCTTTGGTTTCAGGAGGTGACACTTGGAGGGTTTCACCTTTAGGCCGTAACTCGCGAGAGCTTCGAACACCTCCGCCAGGTGTTTCAGGTGGTCCTCATAAGTTTTGGAGTATACGATGACATCGTCCAGGTACAACAGGACCGTCTCGAAGTTTCTGTGGCCCAGACAACACTCCATTAGTCGTTGGAAGGTTCCCGGTGCGTTGCAGAGTCCGAACGGCATGCAGGTGAACTCGCTAAGTCCCATCGGGGTGGTGAATGCGGTCTTCTCCCGGTCCGCCTCTGCTACAGGAACCTGCCAGTACCCGCTAGTGAGATCCAAGGTAGAGAAGAAGTTAGCAGATCTTAAAGCAGCCAATGACTCCTCTATCCTTGGTAAGGGGTACGCATCCTTGTGTGTGATACGATTGATTTTCCGGTAATCTACACACATCCTCATGGTGTTGTCTTTCTTTCGGACTAAGACTAGTGGAGCTGCCCAGGGGCTACAGCTATCCCGGATTACCCCAGCCTCCTTCATGTCTCTAAGCATCCCCTTGGCGTGTTGGTAATGTGCAGGGGGTACGGGTCGATACCTCTCTTTTATGGGAGGATGATCTCCCGTGGGGATGCGGTGTTCTACCCCCTTGACTCGCCCGAAGTCTAACGGGTGTTTACTAAACACTCTCTCATACTCTTGAACCACCCGGTAGACTCCCTGTTTCTGATGGGAGGGAGTGGAGTCAGTTCCCAAGTGTAGTTGCTGACACCAATCCTCCATTACTTTCTTAGAGCCGTTACCTTCCTCCGGGTGAGATGGAGGCAAGGGTTCCACAGACTGTATAGAGTTTTGGTTGATGGTATATAATTTTGCTAGCGTGGCATACCGGGGCAGGTACACTTCCCTCTCCCCGATATTGATTATGCGAACGGGCACCCTCCCATGGCGTACATTGACCACCCCCCGTGCTGTCAAAATGGTGGGCCTACTGTCTGAGTAAACTGGTTCTACCATTGCCTGGTAATCTCTACCTCTCAGACCAATAGCTGCCCGGCACCAAATCATCATTTCACTTTTTGGGGGCATGGCAATAGGGAAAGGTTCACACATTCTTACGCTACCAATCTCACCGCCGGAGAGTTCCACCTGTTGCCGTCGCATCAGTGCCCGGATCTCTTTCTGGAGCACTCGCTGCTCGCCGGAGCTGGCGTTCTTGGCAACCTGCTGTAGAAGGAAAATCACCTCTGCAAGACAATTTTCAATTACATTAGTTCCTAGAGTTATTTTTGGGTGGCTCTCATGTTTGTCAATGTCTACAATGATCAGTCCCTGTGCTGCCAGTTCGACTCTACCGATTTTGATGGTCACCTCTTTAAATCCGATCTGTGGCACGGGCTGGCCATTGCTGGCGATGATACTCAAGTCGTCGTCAGGGTAGCGGGTAATATCCGAGTCATTCCAGTACTGCTTAAAGAGCACGTACGGGATGGTGGTGACCTGTGACCCGGTGTCCAGTAGGGCACTCATGGGAATGCCATCCAGTACCACAGGCAAGACTGGACGTCCTCCCACATATCTGTCGCGCCAGTTCGATGGGCCTGGTGATCTTTTTCCTGGGGGTTGGCCCTCTACCCCAGGTTGTGCCCGTTTAAAGAACAGTACCTTTCCATATGTCCGGGTTGATTGCAGCGGCGGCAGATGGGTCGTCCGTCCTCGCTGTATCGGTCACTGGGTCTTCCTCTGGCCGGTGGGGTCCTCCTTGGTCGACGCCACGGGATGTCCTCCGGTCCGGATGCCAGCTGGATCTTCCCTGGGGTGGAAACCTGTAAAGACTGCACAGTTCGGGTTAGCGCAGCAACGCTCTTAGCTAGCTCTTGGACCTGATGGCGTAGGTCTGGAGCCGGGTCATTGTCCAAAGCCTGCGCATCAGCTCCCACAGGCCCTGCCGACAAGGGCGCCGCCTCCTGGTGGTAAGTGATAGCTGGGCGCCTGTGGGTCACAACGCCACCCGGTGCCGGTTCTCGGAGCACCCGGATGGCTCTGTCCTTGAACTGTGCAAAGTCCAGATGGGGATCCTGTAAAGCCATTGCCCGCAACTGGGTTCGGTGGGCATTGCAATATAAACCCTCTATAAATTGTTCAGTCAACAGCCTGTCCTCGTTTCCCACCCCATCAGGGTCGGTCTGCTTTATGGCCCTCAGGGCCTCTTGTAGGTTTAGTGCATAGTCCCTTATACTCTCATGCGCTCGCTGCTTGCACCCGTAGAATCTAAGCTTAATCTCGGCTGAGGTGCGGGTATCAAAGGTGTCCTTCAGCCGGGTTAGTATCCCTGCGACAGTCTTCCTCCCAGGTGGCCAGGATTTTACTTCCCTTTTGGCTGCCCCAGTTAGTTGGGCCACCAGGATGCTCACTTTTTGCTCTTCTGTGAGGGGGTACACCTGGAAGAGGCTATCCAGCTTTTCTCTAAAGTCATGCAGGGTATGTGACTCCCCTGAGTACTGGGGTAGCCAAGCTGCTCCCGGGATATAGGGCATGGTGAAGGGCATAACTGCAGCAGCGGTGGCGCTGGTGGGGGTTGAGGCAGTGAAGCTCTCCCCCGTATCCGACATCTTCCTCCCCCCTAGTGGACCGTGGCCTACCTTGCGATGATCCTGTTCCGTAGGCCGCGGCTCCGCAGTGGATCGTCAGGGTTGAGGACCTTCCGTCGCGCTCCGGTGACGTCGGCGTCTGCTGGGCTCCTTCCAGGACCTTACGCAACGTCCGGACGTGAGGCGGGGCTTCAGTTCTCACGCGCTTTCGGAGTCCACGCCCCTCTTCTTCCCGCGCGGCGTCCTCAAGATGGCGTCCAATGGCGGGAAAACTCCACGGATGGCGGGAAGAAGGTCGAAGATGGTGCCGGATGGCGGGAAAACTTCGCGGATAGCGGGAATCTTCACCACTGGTAAGTTTGAACAGTCTTTGCTTTTCAGGCACGCAGTACCCGGTGGTTGCGGGCACGAGATCCTGCCGACTACGCCAAATTTGACGCGCCCCTGGGCCTGTGTCGCGCTGCGTTGCGCACGTGGGAGCTTACCCGGAGCCGGATCTCTTGAGGGTTGTAGTCTAGTGGCGGCGACCCGGTCCGTGCCCAGGGAGTCAAACTGAGCGGCGATGTACTAGCAGTAGATGGTTGGTGACTACGCCACCCGTTGAATGCAGCTATGGAGCTGCCGCTGCAGGGCAGACCGCTGAGGCCGGTGGAAGGATGGTGCAGCGTGGATGGTATAACCCCCAACGGGAGGGGTATGGCCTCAGGGTAGCCGACGTGGATGATGGGGGTAGCAGGAACCACTCAGAGACGGTGCGGTGTAGTTCAGGGTCTTTACTGGTGACAAAGATAGACCCTCCCGGAGTACTTGCTAGTAATAGGGGCCTGGTCAGTCCTTGAGCAGATGGGATCTCCCCTGGCCAGGCGGAGTTGTAGGCCTTCCCAACTAACTGTACTCTTCTGGCTACCTTGCTAGAGGCGGGAATAAGTAGCCCACGTCCCTGAGTGTACCGTGTGGTGCTCACCCGTATGGCCGGTGACTCGGGGCCTTCTAATGGCTTCCGCTCCACGATGGCGGTGCTGGTCCCACGCGTGTGACCGTGCCTTCGGGCTTCTGGGCCAGAGGACCTGAAATCCTCTGCCGGACGGTTTCTGCTGCTGGGTAGGAGTTAGTCCCCACAGCCTCGGACTCCGGGTCCGGTAAGAAATCTTCTCAGTCAGGGCGAGCTCTGCAGCTGCCAGCCCCTGACTCCTTGTAACACCGCTCCCCACAGAGCTCCTGATGTTTCTTGCTATGCTGCTTCTCTTCTCTACTCTTGTTCTGTCTTCTTTCTCACTAACCCTGCCTCAGCCCCGGGTTTATATAGGGGAAGTCCTTCCCCTCCCAAGACTGGGCAGGAGGTGTGGCATGCACAGGATCCCTGACCAAAGGACCTCCCACCTGCTCTCAGACGTAATATCTCTATCACTGTGGCAACCAGACCCCTGGGGTGTCACACTTGTCTGTATCGACTTATTCTCATCATGGCCAGAGGCCTGGCCAGTTGCAAAAGCTAATGCTAAAACAGTAGCCAAGAAACTGCTCTCTGAAGTGGTGTGCAGATATGGAGTCCCTGAGGTGATAGAAAGTGACAGAGGTAGCCATTTCACTTCTCAAGTTTGTCAGGAAATTTTGGACGCCTTAGGGATCCAACAGTCTTTCCATACTCCCTACCACCCACAGAGCAGTGGTAGGGTGGAAAGACTGAATGGTACACTCAAATCAAAAATACAAAAGGCAATGGCAGAAACAGGAAAGCCTTGGACTGAGTGCCTCTCCATAGCGTTGTACTCTGTTAGAGTAACCCCAATGAGGAAAACTAGTCTCAGTCCGTATGAGATATTGTTTGGGGGACCACCAAAGACTGGGCTTTATTTCACTCAACAGTTGCAGGCCTTACATTCAAATATGACATCATATGTGGGAGCTTTACAAACTGTGTTACAACAGATTCATGACCGTGTTTTCAGTTCCATTCCAGATCCTACCTCTTTGCAAGGCACGCACAGCCTCAACCCTGGGGACTGGGTGACGATACGAAAACACATAAGGAAAAGCTTGGATCCACGATTTTAAGGACCTTACCAAATCCAATTGACAACACCTACGTCAGTAAAGGTGGAGGGAAAACCCACCTGGATCCACGCTTCACATTGCAAGAAGTTCTACAAGAATTAAACCAAAAGAATGGGCTTTGGGAAGTATTACTTTCTCCATGTGGTTATATTACTTGTGTCATTCCAAGGAAAAAGGGGTGCCCAGATACCAATAGAGTGGGATGATGATCAAACAAAACAGTGGAGTAATAAGTTTGTAAAATATCATGATTATGTAGCCCGCGCTAGGAATCTTTCAAATTGTTGGATTTGCACACATGCCCCCATAGCTGCAAAAACTATGCCCTATTTTGCAACTCCCATCCCTGAAGATGAGATCCTTAGGGAAAGATGTTGGGACATGTATGCATTAAATTTACCGTCCCAAGAGAGTAAAACTTTAGCAGCTCTGCCAATTACGGGATGGACCAAACAGCCCTGGTTTCAGGTCAATTTGACCGAGCCACTAACTAACAAAGACAAAAATAATATATATGAATTTGCGGAATTTGTTGGTACCTGGAGAAACAAGGAAAGTAATAGACATTACTTGGGAAAAATACCTGATCAACAATTGAAGCTCAGCTTCGCAGCAAAAAAACCCTGTCCCTTATGTTGTCAGTAAAGGTGGCCAGCAATGTAAACCAACTTGCCTGGAAAGGCATATCCATAGGAATTGGACAAAGGAACACCTCTTTACCTTAGGAGATACCCACCAATGTACAGAAAGAGGAGCTATATATATAGATGAAGAAACAAGAGAAGACCAATTGGGAGATGGTGCATCCGAAATGTCCATAAGTATTAACACCCAACCTCAATGTTTGGTTCTCCAATACTATATAGCAGTCACTACCGATTTAGAGGATTCTTGGTGTTTATACCCAAAAACAGTACGTTTAGTAACTATCGTTATGGCATTTTTAAATGAATTTCAATTTCAGTTGCCAAAGGGCGTATATATAGTATGTGGGGACAAGGCCTACCGATGGATACCCAAAGGTGCAGAAGGCACCTGTACATTGGCTAGATTAGAGCCTGCCACATGGGTTTGGGAAGATGAAGACTTCCCCTATAAGAATGTGCCCAGCCATATGCTTGCAAAAAGGAGTATAACCCCCCCCCCCCCCCCCCGAGAAAACATCTCATGGGAACACCCTGGTATCTCAAGGCAGGAATGGTGTTAACTGGTCCCTTGGGGGTAACCTTTGGCACAATGAGAAATGCCCAGATGATAGAGGAGCTGGGGGACGTTTTTGATAATATAACTGATTATTTATTTGATGCAATTAATGTGGAATCCGCTTACATGAAACAACTGATAATGATCACTAATCAACACTCTATTTTGCTAGACTAGCTTACTGCCTCGTAACGAGGTTTTTGCCAGGTTGTAGGTCCAGCATGTTGCCATTTTATAAATCCCACTGGTTTAATGCAAGTCACACATGATATAGAACAAGCACAACGGATCAAAGAAGGTGTGCGGAAGGCAAATGCCTTAGATAATTTACCACTACCCGAATGGCTCGCTTGGATGAATCCTTTAAACTTATTTAGGGGAGTTGGAGGGTGGATAAGTGGTGTCATACATTTCTTGATCCAGGCTGTGTTTATAATAGTGGTGGTTGCAATAATCATAAAACTTTTTGTGATGATGATAAAGAAAATTCTTGCTTCTAATTGTAAACTTTTTCCAGGTAAATCCCAACATAAAATTGATACAGACACTGAAGTGAAACAAACCCAAGTCCTGACTACAATAATAACCACAGCATAGCGAGAATGCATCTTCTGCAACAAGATGACTGCAGCAGACTTATCGGATTGTATGTTCTGCGCAAAGCCATTGGTCTGAAAAGCAAATCCTACTAGCAGAGGATGGAACCTGATAGATGCTGAACTCTCTGCTACTATTTACTCAAAGATACCGAACATATAACTTGTAGTTGTATATACACAGCAGTCTATTATATTAAAGTAGACATATACCTGACAATCCCTCTATACATATAGCAACTATACTCAGAAAATGGTAGGGAAAGTAAGGGACAGTGGGTCTGATAACAAATTAATTTGAACGGATGCGCAGCAGGACTGGCATTCCACTACATACGGAGGGTAAGCCCCGTGATGTCGTGAAGTAGGGTTAATTTGCAGGCCTAGAATTTAGGTAGGGACATGAGGGACAGACAGTATGACAAGATGATAAAAAGAGGGGAATTGTTAAAATAATGGTTCAGCTTCAAATCATTGCCTTTAAGAAGACTTGTTTTTCAGTCAGATAATCCTTATTTAGCAATACTTTTGTTTGTTCTGCTTTCTTGTGGTGTTCTCATGACCTTTATAAGAATTGGCTCATTGATTTATAATTATCATACTTGTCCTATGTCTGTACACAAAATAAAGTTCCAATATATCACCACCAGCAAACTCCCTAAGTTCACCATGACCTGGACTGTATTCAGTATTATCAGTGAGAAAGGATGTTGGGAGTATCATACGTCATGAATATCCTGCAGATGTATTGACAAGCACCTGTTATTTAATTATTTTACGCCAAGGATAACATATTATTTACATAATCTCATACGCATGTATCAAAGCACAACCCACGTTGATTGGGGTATATAATTACATTACATCTTAAAATAAACAGAATCATTCTCTTGAGACAGTCTGTAGTGAGTGTCTTATTTGAAGCGTCATTCCTATAGGAAATCCTTATTTCTAATTCGACTACCTGAAGAAGCGAGATCCCCTCCCGTCTTTAACAGTGAGTGGCGATGATGCCATAATCAGCGTAACCATCCCGCTTCTGTGTCTACTGAAACGCTCTCTGCTCACAATTAAAAAGGAAGCTTTGCATGTGGACCAGGTGGAGATGGAGGAAGAAAGTATAAATGGTGAGACTACCCAGTCCATCTTCTCAGCGCGGATTGGGTGATAATCAGGAGGGGGAGGCAGAGGTAAGGTGGTTGCCTGCACTACAGAGGGTACTATTCACATCAGTTTCATCCCGTCTGCTCCAAATGAACAAGGCCTGGATTGGTCCAGACTTCTCAACCCCACCAAATGACATCAGTTGAACATAAAGCCAATTTGAATGTTCCTTTTTTTTCTAGTGTATTTTCATGTGCCCCTTCCCATCCAAAAAAGGGTATATAGTTCATGGTTTCTTCTTTTTCTTATCCTCCTCCTCCTCCACCATATCAACATGCGACCCTCGCTCATAATTTTTAGAGGGTCATCATGCGGCCCTCGCTCATAATTTTTAGAGGGTCATCATGTGAACCTCACTTTTAATTTTGACAGGGTGTGTGTGAGGCCTACCTTTAAAATTTGCTTACATACAAATTCCACCTACTTTGGGACCACCCTGTATATCTACTGTATGTATACCCTCCAGAAGTAAATGTTTTTCAGCCCTTTCACTTAGTGCATAGGCTTTACCAGTCTAGGAATCACACTCTTTAAAAATGGGAAAAATGTTTGCGGAGGTCCTCCTCTACGTGTCTTCCAGGGTGTACTGCAGTCTCTCCTTCTAAATTTTGGCAGCCCTTGCACTTAGTACATAGGCTTTATGAGTCTAGAAGTCCCACTATCTAACAATTTTAATAGAATGTGTAGGAGGCTCTCTTTTATGTTTAATACAGGGTGTAACGGAGTCCCTCTTCCTTCTAATTTTTGGCAGTTCTTACATTGTCCGCATATGCTTTGTGAGTTTCAGAGTCCCTCCTTCATAAATTAAACAGGATAAATCTGACCATGTCACACACATCGCGTGCCCAGATAAGGTAGTAAAATGTTAAAATTACATTTACTGGTGACTACCGATGGGTGTAGTTTTATTTTCTCCTCTACTATGTCGTCTACTGTAGTCATAGGCGATGGGGAAATATGGTGATATATGGCCTGGCTATTAAGATGTGGAGGAGGTGTTCTTTTTTGTTTCTCCCTATTTAATTTTACCTTATATACAAGTCATTATACAGGAAATTATTTTTCCTAACATTTTTTCCTGTAAAATCCATTTTATCTTCAGTATGTTTTATTGTCAGTTCATAAAAGTGGAGTAATACTCTGACAACATTGTTCCCTGCAGTGACTTGGGAGTCAGAGATGCGTCCAGGCATTTTCCCATGCTGTTCCCGTTCCACTTGAGCACTGTTTCCATCCATGTCAGTGACGCGCCCCCTGGGCCTGTGTTGTACTGCTGCTGTGCAGGGGGAATACCCGGAGCCGGATCGCTGGGGGTTGTAGTTCTCCGTGGCGGTGACCCGGTCCGTGCCCAGGGTGGTCAAACCAGTGGCAGTCTATTTGTATTGTAATAAGTGTCCGACTACGCCACCCGTGGATTGCGGACAGTGGGGACCGCCGCTGCGCTGCCGACCGCTGAGTCTGATGTTGGTTGCGCAGCCGAGTATGGGATAACTCCCCACGGGAGGAGTATTGCCTCAGGGCAGCTAATGTGAAAGATGATGGGAGTGATGGTGTGAGGGTCCCAGTGCTAATGGTGCAGGAGCGGCAAGGAATCACAGAGACGTGAGGTGCAGTTCAGGGTCTTTACTGATGGTACAAGGCAGACCCTCCCGGGAGTACTGGCTAGTATAAGGGGCCTGGTTAGTCTGTGAGCAAGCAGGAGTTCCCCTGGCCAGGTGGAGTTGTAGGCCTCCCCGTTAATCTGCACTCTTCCTGGCTACCTTGCTGTCAGCGGTTACAACTAGCCCACGTCTCTGAGTATACCGTGTGGTGCTCACCCGTATGGCTGGTGACTTGGGGCCTTCTGTTAGCCTCCGCTCCTGGATGGCGGCGCTGGTCCCTTCTCTGTGACTGAGCCTCCGGGCTTCTATGGCCAGAGGACCTGGAATCCCCTGCCGGCTGGTTTCTGCTGCTGGGTGTATATCAGTCCCCACAGCCTCGGACTCCTGTGTCCGGTTTTAGTGTCCTCGTCCAGGGCGAACTCTGCTCAGCTCCAGCCCCTGGACTTCTGCTACTGCTCCTCCAGAGCTCCTGTTCTTGCTTTCCCTCTCCAGGCTCTGACTGCTCTAATCCCGCCCCAGACCCAGTTTATAAGGGCAGATTCCTCCCCTCCCAGGTCTGGGTGGACCGTGTTGCATGCTTAGGGATCCTGACCAGAGAAACCTCCCACTTGCTCTCAGACATAATATCTCTATTACTGCGGCAACCAGACCCCTGGGGTGTCGCATTCCCCCCTAGTAAATTTTAGTACTCCGGGACTAAACACATTTTTAAAGAAACATAAATACAAGGTATAACAATAACAAGACAACATATTTACAAGAAGCTTTAGTCTGTAGAGGTCACGGCGTTTCCGTGACCGGGTGTCCATATCACCCAAGGTGAAGTCTTGGCACAGAATAGGGGACCTGTCCAAAGCAAACCCCTTGCGTTGTCCTTGGGCGTGGCTGCAAGGCTGGAGCTAACTACTTTGGGCCGCAAGTAGGCCACGCCAGACAGGTTTTCTCTTCTGCGACCGTCTTCGCAAGAGGCACCAAGGTGCAACTATCTACAAGACTGTTCCGGTTACCCAGTGTCCATAACCTGTTAGTCCAAATAAATCTGCAGGGTAACTGAGAAACATAATTAGTAACAGGCAACAACAAAAACCATAAACATTTTTCAATAAACAGTCAACTTTACAGTGCATTGATTTAGATTCTCCAGCGAGCGGGCATCTGACCTCTAGTGACTCTAGTGGACCTACGGAGCTCACTAACTGGTTCTGCACTACAGAGTGTAGGAGGTGTTATGGGCAAGCTGGGCAGCTTTCTGCGCACTCTTTGGCTCACTAGGGGCACGGCAGGCTCACTACTAGCAGAGGGTTGATCCTCCTGTACTGCTGGTGTGGACTCTTCTGCCTCTTGGGCCGGCTGCTCTTCCAGCTCTACCGGTTCCTCTGTAGGCACTTGCGGGGCTGGCTGGAGAAAGGTGAGGACGGGTACCACGACAGCGCCGTTTACTTGTGTCCAAGACCGGGGGAAGTCTCCGAGTACGGTACTGATCATTTCTTCCCTTTCCTCTGCAGGTTGAGGGTTTTCTTGATCTTCTTCAGGGCTTTGCAGCTGCTCGGGACACTTCTTCAGGTGATCTCTGGAGACAATGGCTGTGGTTTCTCCTCCATCCTTACTGATTACGCAGATTTTTGGGTTCTCATGGCTTGATGGCAGTACGGTGTACGGGTCCTTCTCCCACTGGTCGTCCAACTTGTGGAGCCGCCTCTTCCTCTTCAAGACCTGCTCTCCAGGTACCAGGGGAACAGCAGGAGCATACTGGTTATAAGCCTTCTCTTGCCTTTCTCTAGCTTGAGACAGACTTCGCTCGACGCTCTCCTGTACTTTCCGATACTGCTGCTGCCGTTCTGTATCCCAGTCTGCCTCTGGCGAGGTGTCCTCAGGCGTCAGGACTCCCATATCCAGGTCAATAGGCAGCTTACCAGGTCTTGCTCTCATTAGGTAAGCCGGGGTACAGTTGGTGGAACCTACAGGGATGTGGTTATACAGGTCCACCAGATCGGGCAGTTTCTCAGGCCACAGACTGCGTTCTTCCAGGGGCAATGTTTTTAGCAGATCTATCACCACCTGGTTCATCTTCTCGCAGAGTCCATTGGTTTGAGGGTGATAGGGCGTTGTTCTTATCTTCTTGCAGCCATACAGGTTGCAGAACTCCTGGAAGACCTCCGCTTCGAAGGCTGGTCCTTGGTCTGTCAACACTTGGTCCGGGTACCCGTGTGGACGGCAGAAGTGCTGCTGGAAGGCTCTAGCTGCTGTTTGAGCCGTTAAGTCCTTGACCGGGACCACCACCAGGAACCGGGAGTAATGATCTACGATTGTGAGGGCGTAGACATACCCAGATCTGCTTGGAGCCAGTTTCACATGGTCAAGGGCTACCAGTTCCAGTGGCTGTCTGGTGATGATGGGCTGCAAGGGAGTCTTCTGGCTGGCACGGTCCTTTCTTCTCAGGTGGCACGGGCCACAGTCTCTGCACCACCTCTCGATGGCTCCTCTCATGCCTACCCAGTAGAACCGTTCACGCAACAAGAACTCCAGCTTCTTCCATCCGAAATGCCCTGCTCCGTTGTGGTATGCCTCCAGAACCATAGCCGCGTCTCGTCTTGGGACCACTACCTGCCAGGTCAACTCATGTGTTCGAGAGTTAACCATTCTCCGGCACAGCTTCTCCCTGTAGAGGAACAGCTTACTTTTCTCCTTCCACAGTTGCTTGGTCTCCTCCGGAGCGTCTGGGTCAAGACTGGCATCGGCCTGGGTCAGCATTTCCTTCACCAAACGGACTGCGGGATCACTGTCTTGCGTCTCCGCCCAGTTGTAGTGGGGCAAGGGATTGAACGTCACGGAGCGCCTGTCCTTCACACGGTGGGAATACAGGGTAATCCCATGACGGTGGAACGCAGGGAGCTCAACTTCTTCCAGATCTTCTGGATCTTCCCCTACGTCCGGTAAGTTCGGCATTCTAGACAGGGCATCCGTGTTGGCATTTGAGGGTCCTGCCCGGTATTTGATGGTGAATTCAAAATTGGACAGGCGGGCCATCCATCTCTGTTCCAGGGCACCGAGCCTTGTAGTGTCCAGGTGTGTCAACGGGTTGTTATCCGTGTACACGGTGAATTTGGAGGAGGCAAGGTAATGCTTGAAACGTTCGGTCACTGCCCACACTACTGCCAGGAACTCCAGCTTGAATGAGCTATAATTCTCAGGGTTCCTCTCCGTGGGCCGTAGCTTTCGGCTGGCGTAAGCGATTACCCGCTCTTTCCCTTGCTGGATCTGGGACAGTACGGCTCCTAGCCCGATTTTGCTTGCGTCCGTGTGGAGGATAAAGGGCTGGCTGTAGTCTGGATATGCCAGGATTTCATCCCCCGTGAGGGCCATCTTCAGCTGGCAGAAGGACTCCTCTTCCAGCTTTTCCCACCTGAAGGGCGGCTTCTGGTTTTTGGCTTTCCGAGATTGACCTATCAGGAGGTCCTGCATAGGGGCTGCCATTTTGGTGAAACCGGGAATGAACCTTCGGTAGTAGCCTACCAACCCGAGGAACTGCCGCACTTCCTTTATGCTGGAGGGTCTTGGCCAGTCCTTAATCACGGTGATCTTATCAGGGTCGGGAGCCACTCCGTCAGCACTCACCACGTGTCCCAGGTACTGCACCTTTGGTTTCAGGAGGTGACACTTGGAGGGTTTCACCTTTAGGCCGTAATTCGCCAGAGCTTCGAACACTTCTGCCAGGTGTTTCAGGTGGTCCTCGTAGGTCTTGGAATAGACGATGACATCGTCCAGGTATAACAGGACCGTCTCGAAGTTCCGGTGTCCCAGACAGCATTCCATCAACCGTTGGAAGGTTCCTGGTGCGTTGCAGAGCCCGAACGGCATGCAGTTAAATTCACTGAGACCCATCGGGGTGGTGAATGCGGTCTTCTCCCGGTCCGCCTCTGCTACAGGAACCTGCCAGTACCCGCTAGTGAGATCCAAAGTAGAGAAGAAGTTAGCAGATTTTAATGCAGCTAAGGACTCTTCTATCCTTGGTAACGGGTACGCATCTTTGTGTGTGATACGGTTGACCTTCCTGTAGTCTACACACATTCTCATGGTGTTGTCTTTCTTTTTCACTAAGACTAGTGGAGCTGCCCAGGGGCTACAGCTGTCCCTGATTACCCCAGCCTCCTTCATGTCTCTAAGCATCCCCTTGGCGTGTTGGTAGTGTGCCGGGGGTACGGGTCGGTATCACTCCTTTATGGGAGGATGGTCTCCCGTGGGGATGTGGTGTTCTACCCCCTTTACTCGCCCGAAGTCTAGCGGGTGTTTACTAAACACTCTCTCGTACTCTCGAACCACCCGATAGACTCCCTGTTTCTGGTGTGAGGGAGTGGAGTCAGTACCCAAATGTAGTTGCTGACACCAGTCCTCCATTGGTTTCTTAGAGCCGTTACCTTCCTCTGGTTGAGATGGAGGCAAGGGTTCCACGGCCTGTACAGAATTCTGGTTTATGGTGAACAATTTGGCTAGCGTGGCATACCGGGGCAGGTGTACTTCTCTCTCCCCGATATTTATGATGCGAACGGGCACCCTCCCATGGCGTACATCGACCACCCCCCGTGCTGTCAAAATGGTGGGCCTACTGTCTGAGTAGACAGGTTCTACCATTGCTTGGTAGTCTCTACCTCTTAGACCAATAGCTGCCCGGCACCAAATCATCATCTCACTTTTTGGGGGCATGGCAATAGGGAACGGGTCACACATTCTCACGCTACCTATCTCACCACCAGATAGTTCCACCTGTTGCCGCTTCATCAGTGCCCGGATCTCTTTTTGGAGCACACGCTGCTGGCCGGAACTGGCGTTCTTGGCAACCTGCTGTAAAATGAGAATCACCTTTGCAAGACAATTTTCAATCACATTAGTTCCCAAGGTTATTCTAGGGTGACTCTCATGATGGTCTATGTCCACTATAATCAGTCCTTGTGCCGCCAGTTCGACTTTACCGATCTTAATGGTCACCTCTTTGAATCCCACCTGCGGCACGGGCTGACCATTGCTGGCGATGATACTCAGGTCATCATCTGGGTAGCGGGTTATGTCCGAGTCATTCCAGTACTGTTTAAAGAGCACGTACGGGATGGTGGTCACCTGTGACCCAGTGTCTAGTAGGGCACTCATAGGAATGCCATCCAGTACCACAGGCAAGATTGGACGTCCCCCTACGTATTTATCACGCCAGTTTGATGGGCCTGATGGTCTTATGCCTGGGGGTTGGCCCTCTACCCCAGGTTGTGCCCGTTTAAATGACAGTACCTTGCCACATGTCCGGGTTGATTGCAGCGGCGGCAGATGGGTCGTCCGTCTTCGTTGTATCTGTCGCTGGGTCTTCCTCTGGCCGGTGGGGTCCTCCTCAGTCGGCGCCACGGGACGTCCTCCGGTCCGGATGCCAGCTGGATCTTTCCTGGAGAAGAGACCTGTAAAGACTGCACAGTTCTGGTTAGCGCGGCAACACTCTTAGTCAGCTCTTGGACCTGATGGTGCAGGTCTGTTGCCGGGTCATTGTTCAAAGCCTGCGCATCAACCCCCACAGGCCCTGCAGACAAGGGCGCCGTCTCCTGGTGATAAGTGATAGCAGGGCGCCTGTGGGTCACAGCGCCACCTGGTGCCGGTTCTCGGAGCACCCGGATGGCTCTGTCCTTGAACTGTGCAAAGTCCAGGTCAGGGTCCTGTAAGGCCATTGCCCGCAACTGGGTTCGGTGGGCATTGTATAGTAGACCCTCAATAAATTGTTCAGTCAACAGCTTATCTTCATTTCCCACGCTGTCAGGGTCTGCCTGCTTAATGGCTCTCAGGGCCTCTTGTAAGTTTAAAGCATAGTCTCTTATACTCTCATGTGCTCGCTGTTTGCACCCGTAAAATCTGAGCTTTATTTCGGCTGAGGTGCGGGTGTCAAATGTGTCTTTCAGCCGGGCTAGTATCTCTCTGCCAGTCCTCTTCCTCCCAAGTGGCCAGGACTTTACCTCCCTTTGGGCTGCCCCGATTAATTGGGCCACTAAGATGCTCACTTTTTGCTCTTCTGTGAGAGGGTACACCTGGAAGAGGCTATCCAGTCTTTCTCGAAAGTCATTTAGGGTATGTGACTCCCCTGAGTACTGGGGTAGCCAGGCTAACTCCGGGATATAGGGCATGGTGAAGGGCATGACCGCAGCAGCGGTTGCGGCGGCGGTGGCTGTGGCAGTGGAGCTCTCCTCGGTATCCGACATCCTCCTCCCCCCTAGTGGACCGTGGCCTACCTTGCGATGCTCTTCTTCCGTAGGCCGCGGCTCCGCAGTCGATCGTCGGGGTTGAGGACCTGGCGTCGCGCTCCGATGACGTCAGCGTCTCTCTTCCTTCCTTCCAGGACCTTGCGCAGCGTCAGCGTGGGGCGGAGCTTCGGATCTCGCGCGCTTTCGGCGTCCACGCCCCTCTTCTTCCCGTGCGGCGTCCCGAAGATGGCGTCCGATGGCGGGAAGCAGCTGCGGATGGCGGGAAGAAGGCAGAAGATGGCGGGAAACGGTCCAAGATGGCGTCTGATGGCGGGAATCAGCTGCGGATGGCGGGAAGAAGGCAGAAGATGGCGGGAAACGGTCCAAGATGGCGTCTGATGGCGGGAATCGGCTCAGGATGGTGGGAAACTTCACCACAGGGAAGTTCAAAAAGTCTTTTTCAGGCACGCAGTACCCGGTGGTTGCGGGCACGAAATCCTGCCGACTACGCCAAAGTTGACGCGCCCCCTGGGCCTGTGTTGTACTGCTGTTGTGCAGGGGGAATACCCGGAGCCGGATCGCTGGGGGTTGTAGTTCTCCGTGGCGGTGACCCGGTCCGTGCCCAGGGTGGTCAAACCAGTGGCAGTCTATTTGTATTGTAATAAGTGTCCGACTACGCCACCCGTGGATTGCGGACAGTGGGGACCGCCGCTGCGCTGCCGACCGCTGAGGCTGATGTTGGTTGCGCAGCCGAGTATGGGATAACTCCCCACGGGAGGAGTATTGCCTCAGGGCAGCTAATGTGAAAGATGATGGGAGTGATGGTGTGAGGGTCCCAGTGCTAATGGTGCAGGAGCGGCAAGGAATCACAGAGACGTGAGGTGCAGTTCAGGGTCTTTACTGATGGTACAAGGCAGACCCTCCCGGGAGTACTGGCTAGTATAAGGGGCCTGGTCAGTCTGTGAGCAAGCAGGAGTTCCCCTGGCCAGGTGGAGTTGTAGGCCTCCCCGTTAATCTGCACTCTTCCTGGCTACCTTGCTGTCAGCGGTTACAAGTAGCCCACGTCCCTGAGTATACCGTGTGGTGCTCACCCGTATGGCTGGTGACTTGGGGCCTTCTGTTAGCCTCCGCTCCTGGATGGCGGCGCTGGTCCCTTCTCTGTGACTGAGCCTCCGGGCTTCTATGGCCAGAGGACCTGGAATCCCCTGCCGGCTGGTTTCTGCTGCTGGGTGTATATCAGTCCCCACAGCCTCGGACTCCTGTGTCCGGTTTTAGTGTCCTCGTCCAGGGCGAACTCTGCTCAGCTCCAGCCCCTGGACTTCTGCTACTGCTCTTCCAGAGCTCCTGTTCTTGCTTTCCCTCTCCAGGCTCTGACTGCTCTAATCCCGCCCCAGACCCAGTTTATAAGGGCAGATTCCTCCCCTCCCAGGTCTGGGCGGACCGTGTTGCATGCTTAGGGATCCTGACCAGAGAAACCTCCCACTTGCTCTCAGACATAATATCTCTATTACTGCGGCAACCAGACCCCTGGGGTGTCGCATCAGCGACTCTCCTTCCTCCCCAGTCCTCCTGTTAGGATCTTAGAATAACTAACATCTTTGCAAAACCCGGTGTTGATACTGCCTGCATGTGTATTTGTGTGCCATTTATGGCATATACTGATATAAATTTTAAGTGTGACATAAACATGAAAGTTTTGATTTTAATAAATTTAGAGATAACATATTTAAGTGATATATGAGTCCATTATCTTTAAAAAAGATGAATTTATTTACCCTATTGTGCTTCTTGAATCTAAATGTAAAATAACTAGGGAAAACGTCAGTACTAAGTACACTGCTCAAAAAAATAAAGGGAACACTCAAATAACACATCCTAGATCTGAATGAATGAAATATTCTCATTGAATACTTTGTTCTGTACAAAGTTGAATGTGCTGACAACAAAATCACACAAAAATCATCAATGGAAATTAAATTTATTAACCAATGGAGGCCTGGATTTGGAGTCACCCCCAAAATTAAAGTGGAAAAACACACTACAGGCTGATCCAACTTTGATGTAATGTCCTTAAAACAAGTCAAAATGAGGCTCAGTATTATGTGTGGCCTCCACGTGCCTGTATGACCTCCCTACAACACCTGGGCATGCTCCTGATGAGGTTGCAGATGGTCTCCTCTGGGATCTCTTCCCAGACCTGAACTAAAGCATCCGCCAACTCCTGGACAGTTTGTGGTGCACTGTGACGTTGGTGGATGGAGCGAGACATGAGGTCCCAGATGTGCTCAATCGGATTCAGGTCTGGGGAACAGGCGGGCCAGTCCATAGCTTCAATGCCTTCATCTTGCAGGAACTGCTGACACACTCCAGCCACATGAGGTCTGGCATTATCCTGCATTAGGAGGAACCCAGGGCCAACCGCACCAGCATATGGTCTCACAAGGGGTCTAAAGATCTCACCTCGGTACCTAATGGCAGTCAGGCTACCTCTGGCGAGCACATGGAGGGCTGTGTGGCCCTCCAAAGAAATGCTACCCCTCACCATTACTGACCCACTACTAAACGGGTCATGCTGAAGGATGCTGCAGGCAGCAGATCACTCTCGATGGCATCTCCAGACTCTGTCACATCTGTCACATGTGCTCAGTGTGAACCTGCTTTCATCTGTGAAGAGCACAGGGCGCCAGTGGCAACTTTGCCAATCCTGGTGTTCTGTGGCAAATGCCAAGCGTCCTGCATGGTGTTGGGCTGTGAGCACAATCCCCATCCGTAGACGTCAGGGCCCTCTTACCACCCTCATGGAGTCGGTTTCTAAACGTTTGTGCAGACACATGCCCATTTGTGGCCTGCTGGAGGTCATTTGGCAGGGCTCTGGCAGTGCTCCTCCTGTTCCTCCTTGCACAAAGGCTGAGGTAGCGGTCCTGCTGCTGGGTTGTTGTCATCCTACGGCCCCCTCCACGTCTCCTGGTGTACTGGCCTGTCTCCTGACAGACTCAGCACACCTTCTTGCCACAGCTCGCATTGATGTGCCATCCTGGATGAGCTGCACTACCTCAGCAACTTCTGTGGGTTGTAGAGTCCGTCTCATGCTACCACGAGTGTGAAAGCACAACCAACATTCAAAAGTGACCAAAACAACAACCAGAAAGCATTGGTACTAAGATGTGGTCTGTGGTCCCAACCTGCAGAAACACTCCGTTATTGAGTGTGTCTTGATAATTGCCAATAATTTCGATCTATTGTCTATTCCATTTGCACAACAGCATGTGAAATTGATTGTCAATCAGTGTTGCTTCCTAAGTGGACAGTTTGATTTCACAGAAGTTTAATTTACTTGGAGTTATATTCTGTTGTTTAAGTGTTCCCTTTATTTTTTTGAGCAGTGTAATATCAGTTGTTCAAACAGAATCGTTTTTCACAATATGCTGATCATAAATGAAAGTTTTTAATTTAAAAAAACATGAAAAGTCTGTCAGTGCTATTTTCTTAAATGGTTCTTTGGTTATTAGTTGGTTGCCATTCGTTTCTCTGGTGAGGTGACTTTGATACCTGATTTCTAAGGGTATGTGAAGCCGCGCGGCTTCCGCTCATTATGCAAATGAGCGGCGCTATTTTTTATTTTTTTTTCACATGCGGACTTTCCCCATAGAGGTTAGGTCTATGGGGAAAGCTTGCATGCGGACCCGCAGGAGAAATTGACATGCTGCGGATCTGAAAAGGGTTTCCGCGGGTGATCTGCAGGTTCCCCAGATATGCATAGCGAACATGGGATTTCTAGAAATCCCATCCACTATGCTGTAACATCTGGCTGCTGCGGGTTTTACGCTGCATAACACGCAGCGTCAAACCCGCAGCAGCTCCTGATCATTGGCACGTACTCTATTAGTCAATATTACAGACTCCAGAAATTATACGATAATGTATTATAGCGATTTACATTCTAATAGATTTATAATGTAGATTTATATTGGCCTCAGTGACGTATCATGTGGTGAGCCACAGGGGCAGTTAACACAGACATTATTTCGTTGATGCTCAAAATTATGCCCATGCCCCTACTGTGACATTTTCTTATAGGAATGGAGTGGTGGACTTAGTTCCCAGCTAGCGAGCCAGATCAGTAGTGCATCCAGGAGCTGCCTTGACATCTTGGTGGATGCTGCGGTGTTGCAGAATTGCTGCTTCAGCTCTCGTTGAGATTAATTGAACTTTGTCATCTCGGTCATTGCCCGTTCAGATCATCTTGATTGCTGCACTTTGCATAGGTAAAAAATGAGGTGACAAACAATCCAAAATTTTCCTACGTTTTTCTCACATGTAATTTTATGAGATGAGTAGAGATGAGCGGTGTTCGACTCGAACTGTTCGCCAATCTCAAATTCAAGCTGTTTTGGGCGGTGTTCGAGCCGTTCGGCGAACACGAACAATTTGAAAAAAATTCGGCTGTTCGAGGTTATGTTCGATAACTGTTCGTGCACCAAAATCATAACTGGATTTTTTCTCAGTAATGCTGAAAATTAATGTTAATACGCAGTTTGAGTGTACAGCGGGGCAGGGGGAGGGGCAGGGGATGGATAGCTGCATAAATAATGAAGATCTCCATTTTTTTTTCTCTTTCCCGCATTTACAGTGGGGAGGTGCAATCTGTCAGCCTATCAGCAGCGCACACACGGAGCAAACTGCTTTTTTTCACACAAGCAAGGGCATGTGTCATTGGCAGTGTATGTCATATGTCCTTGCCCTATAAGACCCAGCCATTTTCCCCATCGCCACCATTTTCTCACTGCTGCAGCTCCGTGTTAGACGGCACCGCTGTTGCTGTGTGCGCTATACTTTCAGTGTTAATTTAAAGCCAATTTTCGCACAAATCTACAGATAGCTTGGGAGTAGGGAATAGTTGTGATTGCAGTCCTTTTGAGGACTAGGTTACATAATTTCCTACGACTTTTATCAGGCAGGTCTGTGCTCTTAAATAGGTTGGGAGTAAAGAATAATTGTAATTGCAGTCCTTTTCAGGGCTAGGTTACATCAGTTCCTGTCACTTTTATCAGGCAGGTCTGTGCTCTTAAATAGATAGGTTGGGAATAAAGACTAATTGTAATTGCAGTCCTTTTGAGGGCTAGGTTACATCAGTTCCTATCACTCTTTGCCAGGCAGGTCTGTGACAGTGCTGTGCAAGTTTTTTTCACAGCATTTGGCTAAATCTAGCAAAGCAAATCCTTTTTGGCCTCTTGCAGTGTGTGTTAGTCAGTGGAGTAGCCTATCTGTGTTGCAAGCTACACCACCTGTGTATAGAATACAATTTTTTTTACTGCACCTAGTAAAGTAAAACCTTTTGGGCATAGCATCATTCTATTAGTCCATCTATACTAACTTCCACCAGGTTGCAAATTCAAAATAATTTTTATCTGCATCTAGCTCTGAAAAAATATTTTGGCTTCGGCTTGTAGCAGTGTGTGGGACTTGCTCTATTAGTCCATCTATACTAACCTCCACCAGGTTGCAAATTCAAAATAATTTTTATCTGCATCTAGCTCTGAAAAAATATTTCGGCTTGTAGCAGTGTGTGGGACTTGTTCTATTAGTCCATCTATACTAACCTCCACCAGGTTGCAAATTCAATATAATTTTTATCTGCATCTATCTCTGAAAAAATATTTTGGCTTGTAGCAGTGTGTGGGACTTGTTCTTTTAGTCCATCTATACTAACCTCCACCAGGTTGCAAATTCAATATAATTTTTATCTGCATCTAGCTCTGAAAAAATATTTGGGCTTGTAGCAATGTGTGGGACTTGTTCTATTAGTCCATCTATACTAACCTCCACCAGGTTGCAAATTCAATATAATTTTTATCTGCATCTAGCTCTGAAAAAATATTTGGGCTTCGGCTTGTAGCAGTGTGTGGGACTTGTTCTATTAGTCCATCTATACTAACCTCCACCAGGTTGCAAATTCAATATAATTTTTATCTGCATCTAGCTCTGAAAAAATATTTCGGCTTGTAGCAGTGTGTGGGACTTGCTCTATTAGTCCATCTATACTAACCTCCACCAGGTTGCAAATTCGATATAATTTTTATCTGCATCTATCTCTGAAAAAATATTTTGGCTTGTAGCAGTGTGTGGGACTTGTTCTTTTAGTCCATCTACACTAACCTCCACCAGGTTGCAAATTCAATATAATTTTTATCTGCATCTAGCTCTGAAAAAATATTTGGGCTTCGGCTTGTAGCAGTGTGTGGGACTTGTTCTATTAGTCCATCTATACTAACCTCCACCAGGTTGCAAATTCAATATAATTTTTATCTGCATCTAGCTCTGAAAAAATATTTCGGCTTGTAGCAGTGTGTGGGACTTGTTCTATTAGTCCATCTATACTAACCTCCACCAGGTTGCAAATTCAAAATAATTTTTATCTGCATCTAGCTCTGAAAAAATATTTGGGCTTCGGTTTGTAGCAGTGTGTGGGACTTGTTCTATTAGTCCATCTATACTAACCTCCACCAGGTTGCAAATTCAATATAATTTTTATCTGCATCTAGCTCTGAAAAAATATTTGGGCTTCGGCTTGTAGCAGTGTGTGGGACTTGTTCTATTAGTCCATCTATACTAACCTCCCCCAGGTTGCAAATTCAATATAATTTTTATCTGCATCTAGCTCTGAAAAAATATTTCGGCTTGTAGCAGTGTGTGGGACTTGTTCTATTAGTCCATCTATACTAACCTCTGTAGCGTCGGCGTCCCTGCCTCCTGCTAGGCAGGGACGCTGTTCCCCTCACCTCTCCGCTCCGTGCCCGGCGTCCTCCTCCTGCTCTGCTGGCAGCGCGCGCTGCTTCCCGGCCATTGTGCTTAGGGCGCGCGCGCGCTCCCCCTCTCTTAAAGGGGCCGCGCGCGCCGTCCTAAGGAGTCCCCGGCCAATGGCCGGAGGACCTCACCATATATAAGGCACCTCCTCCAAAATGGAAGTGTCCGAGCAATGTTGTTGCAAAGCCTTCACTCTGCTTCAGCCCTCAGGTCCCGTTACCAGTTACCTGCCAGTCACCTGCCAGATTCCTGCTTGATACCTGCCTGATATCCGCTTACCTGCTTGCAAGCCTGCGGTCCGACGGTCTGCCTTCCGACCACCTGCCAGTCCAGAGACTCTTGCCCGCTCACCTGGGAGCGCTCACCTGCTACCTGCCTGCTAGCCTACCTGGAGGCTCTGCCTTCACTTGCCGTGACCACCTGCCAGTCCAGAGACTCTTGCCCGCTCACCTGGGAGCGCTCACCTCCTACCTGCCTGCTAGCCTACCTGGAGGCTCTGCCGTCACTTGCCGTGACCACCTGCCAGTCCAAAGACTCTTGCCCGCTCACCTGGGAGCGCTCACCTGCTTCCTGCCTGCTAGCCTACCTGGAGGCTCTGCCGTCACTTGCCGTGACCACCTGCCCATCCAGAGACTCTTGCCCGCTCACCTGGGAGCGCTCACCTGCTACCTGCCTGCTAGCCTACCTGGAGGCTCTGCCGTCACTTGCCGTGACCTCCTGCCTGTCCAGAGACTCTTGCCCGCTCACCTGGGAGCGCTCACCTGCTACCTGCCTGCTAGCCTACCTGGAGGCTCTGCCGTCACTTGCTGTGACCACCTGCCCATCCAGAGACTCTTGCCCGCTCACCTGGGAGCGTCCACCTGCTACCTGTCTGCTAGTCTACCCAGAGACTGTCCCTGTCACTTGCTGTGACTACCTGCCCTTCTACCCAGAGACTGTCCCTGTCACTTGCTGTGACTACCTGCCCTTCTACCCAGAGACTGTCCCTGTCACTTGCCGTGACTACCTGCCCTTCTACCCAGAGACTGTCCCTGTCACTTGCCATGACTACCTGCCCGTCTTCCCTGGGAGCCACCCGCTTCCTTAGAAGGACCGCCCCCTTGTATAGTTACTCAGAGGTTCCGCCTCCCAGACCCGTTACAACCTCCACCAGGTTGCAAATTCAATATAATTTTTATCTGCATCTAGCTCTGAAAAAATAGTTCGGCTTGTAGCAGTGTGCGACTTGTTCTATTAGTCCATCTATACTAACCTCCACCAGGTTGCAAATTCAATATAATTTTAATCTGCATCTAGCTCTGAAAAAAATATTTTGGCTTGTAGCAGTGTGTGGGACTTGTTCTATTAGTCCATCTATACTAACCTCCACCAGGTTGCAAATTCAATATAATTTTTATCTGCATCTAGCTCTGAAAAAATATTTGGGCTTCGGCTTGTAGCAGTGTTTGGGACTTGTTCTATTAGTCCATCTATACTAACCTCCACCAGGTTGCAAATTCAAAATAATTTTTATCTGCATCTCGCACTGAAAAAATATTTTGGCTTCGGCTTGTAGCAGTGTGTGGGACTTGCTCTATTAGTCCATCTATACTAACCTCCACCAGGTTGCAAATTCAATATAATTTTTATCTGCATCTAGCTCTGAAAAAATATTTGGGCTTGTAGCAGTGTGTGGGACATGTTCTATTAGTCCATCTATACTAACCTCCACCAGGTTGCAAATTCAAAATAATTTTTATCTGCATCTAGCTCTGAAAAAATATTTTGGCTTCGGCTTGTAGCAGTGTGTGGGACTTGTTCTAATAGTCCATCTATACTAACCTCCAACAGGTTGCAAATTCAATATAATTTTTATCTGCATCTAGCTCTGAAAAAATATTTGGGCTTCGGCATGTAGCAGTGTGTGGGACTTGTTCTATTAGTCCATCTATACTAACCTCCACCAGGTTGCAAATTCAATATAATTTTTATTTGCATCTAGCTCTGAAAAAATATTTCGGCTTGTAGCAGTGTGCGACTTGTTCTATTAGTCCATCTATACTAACCTCCACCAGGTTGCAAATTCAATATAATTTTAATCTGCATCTAGCTCTGAAAAAATATTTTGGCTTGTAGCAGTGTGTGGGACTTGTTCTATTAGTCCATCTATACTAACCTCCACCAGGTTGCAAATTCAATATAATTTTTATCTGCATCTAGCTCTGAAAAAATATTTGGGCTTCGGCTTGTAGCAGTGTGTGGGACTTGTTCTATTAGTCCATCTATACTAACCTCCACCAGGTTGCAAATTCAATATAATTTTTATCTGCATCTAGCTCTGCAAAAATATTTGGGCTTCGGCTTGTAGTAGTGTGTGGGACTTGTTCTATTAGTCCATCTATACTATCCTCCACCAGCTTGCAAATTCAAAATAATTTTTATCTGCATCTAGCTCTGAAAAAATATTTTGGCTTCGGCTTGTATCAGTGTGTGGGACTTGCTCTATTAGTCCATCTATACTAACCTTCACCAGGTTGCAAATTCAATATAATTTTTATCTGCATCTAGCTCTGAAAAAATATTTGGGCTTCGGCTTGTAGCAGTGTGTGGGACTTGTTCTATTAGTCCATCTATACTAATCTCCACCAGGTTGCAAATTCAATCCAATTTTTATCTGCATCTAGCTCTGAAAAAATATTTTTGCTTGTAGCAGTGTGTGGGACTTGTTCTATTAGTCCATCTATACTAACCTCCACCAGGTTGCAAATTCAAAATAATTTTTATCTGCATCTAGCTCTGAAAAAATATTTCGGCTTGTAGCAGTGTGTGGGACTTGTTCTATTAGTCCATCAATACTAACCTCCACCAGGTTGCAAATTCAATATAATTTTTATCTGCATCTAGCTCTGAAAAAATATTTCGGCTTGTAGCAGTGTGTGGGACTTGTTCCATTAGTCCATCTATACTAACCTCCACCAGGTTGCAAATTCAATATAATTTTAATCTGCATCTAGCTCTGAAAAAATATTTCGACTTGTAGCGGTGTGTGGGACTTGTTCTATTAGTCCATCTATACTAACCTCCACCAGGTTGCAAATTCAATATAATTTTTATCTGCATCTAGCTCTGAAAAAATATTTGGGCTTGTAGCGGTGTGTGGGACTTGCTCTATTAGTCCATCTATACTAACCTCCACCAGGTTGCAAATTCAAAATCATTTTTATCTGCATCTAGCTCTAAAAAAATATTTGGGCTTCGGCTTGTAGCAGTGTGTGGGACTTGTTCTATTAGTCCATCTATACTAACCTCCACCAGGTTGCAAATTCAATATAATTTTTATCTGCATCTAGCTCTGAAAAAATATTTCGGCTTGTAGCAGTGTGTGGGACTTGTTCTACTAGCCCATCTATACTTACCTCCACCAGGTTGCAAATTCAATATAATTTTTATCTGCATCTAGCTCTGAAAAAATATTTCGGCTTGTAGCAGTGTGTGGGACTTGTTCTATTAGTCCATCTATACTAACCTCCACCAGGTTGCAAATTCAATATAATTTTTATCTGCATCTAGCTTTGAAAAAATATTTTGGCTTGTAGCAGTTTGTGGGACTTGTTCTATTAGTCCATCTATACTAACCTCCACCAGGTTGCAAATTCAATATAATTTTTATCTGTATCTAGCTCTGAAAAAATATTTGGGCTTCGGCTTGTAGCAGTGTGTGGGACTTGTTCTATTAGTCCATCTATACTAACCTCCACCAGGTTGCAAATTCAATATAATTTTTATCTGCATCTAGCTTTGAAAAAATATTTGGGCTTTGGCTTGTAGCAGTGTGTGGGACATGTTCTATTAGTCCATCTATACTTACCTCCACCAGGTTGCAAATTCAAAATAATTTTTATCTGCATCTAGCTCTGAAAAAATATTTCGGCTTTTAGCAGTGTGTGGGACTTGTTCTATTAGTCCATCTATACTAACCTCCACCAGGTTGCAAATTCAAAATAATTTTTATCTGCATCTAACCCAGCCAATACTTTTGGGCTAGTAACACAGTTTGGCCACTCAGCTCTGCTCGGTTCCCATCCATTGTTTTTTGTGCAAACAACTCCAGAGTTGTCAATTAGTTAACCACCAAAATGAGTGGAAAAAGGCCTGCTGCTGGTGGAAAGGGGAATAGGCGTGTTGGGAAGGGAAAAAAAGGTTGTGTCCGTGGGGTAGGTGTTAAAACAACAGTAACATCTACAGAAGAAAGACCATCTTCCAGCCAAACTAAGATGTCTACTTCTTTTAAAGGACAATGTGATAAGATCCCTTTCTTACGGCCATGCCAATCGCTACAAATTCCAGATGAGGCACAAAAACAGCAGGTGCTTCAACGGATATCAAGTGCTCCTTTAAGTGGGCTCTCCTCCACCTCAACTTCAACATCACAAATACTCCAGTCCTCAGAGGTGTCACCCCAATCGCACATGCTTCCTCACAACTCCCAAGTCTCCAGCTGCCCGTCTGAGTATGGGATAGAACAGATGGTTGAGTCTGCTGAGCTGTTTACTCATACTATAGCCTGGGAATCAGAGGTCGGCTCCAGAGCTTCTGTGAATCCAGACGAGGAAATGATCTGCACTGATGCCCAGAATCTTTATGAGTCGGATCCAGGACCAGACGCAGAAGGTTCTGACCATAATGTAGACCCTCGTTCCCAAACTGTAACTCCTGTTGGTGGAGACAATGAGGAAGACGATGATGAGACTCAAATACCTGATTGGAGCGACAACTTTAGTTTTTTGTCAGCGCAGGAAGAGGTTTGCTCTGAGGATGACGGGTGTGATAACACACAGGGTGATGATGACGAGGTCGGAGATCCCACTTTCTGTCAACCCACAGTCAGCCAGTCGATGAGGTCAGCAGAGGAGGTGGAGGAGGATGCTAGTGACGACGAGGTCAGGTTGCGCCTTCCTGGACAGAGACGTAGTACTGGTAGCACGTCAACAACTGCATCCTCAAACACAACTCTGCCTCTGACCACAAGTCGTGGTGGCTCTTCAGGTCGCATGGGTGCTAAGCCTTGCATAACCTGGGCATTTTTTCAGATCGATAAGGATGACCCAACTCATGTTATCTGTAAAATTTGTCAGCAAAAGCTAAGTAGAGGCCAAAAAATACATAGTTTGAGTACTTCATGCATGAACCGGCACATGGATATGAAGCATAAGTTGCAGTGGGAAGCTCACTGTGCTACAATGCGGCCAAGCCGGCCGGGCCAACCACCGTCTGCAACATCGTGTGCATCCGCAGCCTCTTCATCCTCTGTGACTGGGGGGACAGCAGTCACACCTGTTTTGGGATGCAGACCTGCCACCTCTTTACCCGCAACAGCCAGAGTGATTGGCAGGTCATCATTTTCTTTGGAGGTGGAAACACCAGCTGGTGTTCAGCGCTGTCCGACATCGATAGCACTACCTTTGGATCAAGGCAATCTAACATGTCCGCCTGCATCTTCCTCACAGACTGGCAGTTTGCCGGGGACACCCTTCTCAACCCCATCTAAGCACAACAGCCAGCGCTCGGTTCCTCAGATGTGGACAAGTAAAAGACCATTTCCTCCTAGCCATGAGAAAGCTTAGAGGTTGAATTTCACAATCTGCAAGCTCTTGGGTACAGAAATGCTGCCTTTCCGCCTGGTGGACACAGAGGATTTTCGAGACTTTATGTCCGTCGCAGTGCCCCAGTACCAGATGCCCAGTTGGCACTACTTCTCAAAGAAAGTTGTGACTGCGCTCCACCAGCATGTCGCACACAACATCAACGCTTCTTTGAGAAACTCTGTGTGTGACAGGGTGCATTTCACCACAGACACTTGGACGAGTAGGCATGGACAGGGGCGTTACATGTCGCTGATTGGGCACTGGGTAACTATGGTGACAGCAGGACAAGGGGCTGCTGTCCAAGTCTTGCCATCCCCACGAGTTGTGTGTCAATCCTCTTTATCTCGAAGTTCCTCCACTGCTTCTGCCTCCTCAACCTCCTCTTGGTCCTCCACCTGCACCCAAAGCCTGTCTGGTCATGGATCCTGCACACCTCCTTACTATGCTGGCAGCAGGGCTCAACGTCATCAGGCAGTTTTTACTTTGAAATGTCTGGGAAATGTGAGTCACACAGCTGAGGAGTTGTGGTTAGCTCTGGAGAACCAGATTCATGAATAGTTGTCTCCACTGGACCTGAAACCAGGGAAGGCCGTGTGCGACAATCCTGCAAACCATGGGTGCGGCCCTTCGCCGGGGCAATGTCACACACGTGCCTTGTATGGCTCATGTGTTGAACCTGGTTGTCCAGCAATTTTTAGCCCACTATCCCGGACTAGATGGCCTTCTGCAGAGGGCACGGTCGCTGTGTGCTCACTTCCGCTGTTCGCATCCCGCAGCTCAGCGACTTACATCTCTTCAGAAGTTGTTGAGCCTGCCACTTCACCGGCTAAAATGCGATGTGTCTACCCGGTGGAATTCAACTGTGCACATGTTGCAGCGACTGTGGCAGCACCGACAAGCCCTGGTGCAATACGTTCTGACGTATAGCCTGGGCCAACGAGATCCAGAGGTGGGGCAAATCACGCTGGAGGAGTGGTCTCAGATCAGGGACCTATGCACCCTTCTGCACAGTTTTGAAATGACGACGAAGATGTTTAGTGCTGACGATGCCATTATCAGAATGACTATTCCGGTGATTTACATGCTGGAGCACATGTTAAACAGAATTCAGAGTCAGGTGGTGGCACAAGAGGAGGTGGAGGAAGTAGAGGAGGAGGAGTTGTATGCGGAAGGGCTAACATCTGCAAGGTCCAGACGGTCGGCAGCACCAAGGCGGCAGGCATGTGAGGGTGGGGGAGATGGTTTTACCAGGGCGCATGGTAGCAGCCAAACTAGTGAGGAAGGTGCAGGAGCCCAGGAAGAAGTGGAGGACGAACTGATGGAAGACTCATCAGATGAGGGAGACCTTGATCACATTTCTGTTGTGCAAGGTTGGGGGGAGAGGGCAGAGGAAGGAAGCATGATTGTTACCTCACCACCAACACAACAGGGACTTGGTGCTCCTGGATGCGCAAGACACATGAGTGCCTTCTTGCTGCACTACCTGCAACATGACCCTCGAATTGTGAGAATTAGAAATAATCCTGACTACTGGGTTGCCACACTGTTAGATCCCCGGTACAAAAGTAAATTTGCAGAAATTATTCCTGCCATAGAAAGAGACGCACGCATGCAGGAGTATCAGCAGAGACTGTTGCAGAATCTTACATGTGCTTTTCCACAAAATACTAGTGGTGCACGTAGTAAATCTCACAGTTCCAACTTGCCAACCGTGGGACCGTCGAGTGTTCAGCACTCAAAACGTAACAGAAACACAGTATCTGCTGGTAACATCAATTTTGCAGAATCATTTCACCACTTTTTTAGCCCATCCTTTGCAATGCCACAGGAGACAAGAAGTCTGACACATAGTCAACGCCTAGAGACGATGGTACAGGAGTATCTCCAAGTAAACATTGAAGCCATGACTGTGTCACTGGACCCTTGCTCTTTTTGGGCTTCCAATCTGGATAAATGGCCGGAGCTCGCCACTTACGCCTTGGAGATCTTGTCATGCCCCGCAACCAGCATTCTGTCTGAACGTGTATTCAGCGCTGTTGGTGGTGTGCTGATAGATAAGCGCACGCGGCTCTCCACTGATAATGTAGACACACTCACGTTCATAAAGATGAACAAATCATGGATCCGAAATGACTTTTCTACCACTGTGTCATCCTGGGGAGAGTAAAAGCTTGATGATTTGTTAAAATCACTTCACCAACCGTTTTAAGCTTTCAAATTACTAATCATGTTTATCTGTATATTGGGTGGAAAATAATTTGGGCCTTGTAGCAGTGTGCAGTACTGATTCTATTAGGCCATCTATACTAAACTCCACCAGATTTAAAATTACTAATCATGTTTATCTGTATCTTGGCTGGAAAATAATTTGGGTCTTGTAGTAGTGTGCAGTACTGATTCTATTAGGCCATCTATACTAAACTCCACCAGCTTTAAAATTACTAATCATGTTTATCTGTATCTTGGCTGGAAAATAATTTGGGCCTTGTAGCAGTTTGCAGTACTGATTCTATTAGGCCATCTATACTAAACTCCACCAGCTTTCAAATTAATAATAATTTTTAGCTGCATCTAGCCCGGAAAATAATTTTGGGGCTCATAGATGCGCAAGACACATGAGTGCCTTCTTGCTGCACTACCTGCAACATGACCTTCAAATTGTCAGAATTCGAAATAATCCTGACTACTGGGTTGCCACACTCTTAGATCCCCCACACTCTTCGATCAACCTTTTCATTTTAATAAAGAACAAAAAAATGGTCATTTTTGAAATTATAAGCATTAGCAGGTTATTAGAAACTGAAATCAAACAGTTTTCAACTCAAAACTTTATTCTAGGTGATGTTACATTTGCACATAGGACCCCTTGTTCGAAAGGAGCTTCTGAACTCTCTCGTCCATTGAATTTGTCAGGTTTTGGATGGTTTCTGCTTCAATTGTTTTGCATGAGGACAGAATACCCTCCCAGAGCTGTTGCTTAGATGTGAACTGCCTCCCGCCATCATAGACACTCCTTTTGATGATGCTCCAGAGGTTCTCAATAGGGTTGAGGTCAGGGGAGCATGGGGGTCACACCATAAGTTTGTCCCCTTTTATGCCCATATAAGCCAGAGGTGCAGATGTGTTATGTGCAGCATGAGACGGTGCATTATCATGCATGAAAATGATCTTGCTGCGGAATACACGGTTCTTCTTCTTGAACCATGGCAGGAAGTGCTGTTTGAGAAACTCCACATACATTATGGAGTTCATCTTTACCCCTTCAGGGATCATAAAGCGGCCGACAATCTCTCTCCCCATGATTCCAGCCCAAAACATTACTCCACCTCCTCCTTGTTGGCGCCGCAGCCGTGTTTGCATGGGGTGTCCATCAACCAGCCATCCTCCACTCCATCCATCTGGACCATCGAGCGTTGCACGGCACTCATCGGTGAACAAAACAGTTTTGAAGTCAGTCTTCATGTATTGTTTGGCCCACTGGAGCCGTTTCTGCTTGTGTACAGTGGATAGAGGAGGTCGACAGGATGGCTTACGCACAGCTGCAAACCTCTGAAGGACCCTGCATCTTGTTGTTCGGGGGACGTTGGAGGCACCAGCAGCTTCAAAAACTTGTCTGCTGCTATGACAAGGCTTTTTTGCCGCTGCTCTTTTAACCTGACGTAATTGCCTGTAGGAAAGAGTCCTCAATTTTCCCTTATCAGCACGCACACGTGTGTACTGTGAATCAGCTACATACTTCTTGTTTGTTCGATGATCAGGATGAAGTGTCTTGGCAATGTTGATTGTAGTCATGCCTTGACCTAAACACTCCACAATTTGTTGCTTCTCAGCAGCCGACACATCCTTTTTCTTTCCCATTTTGGCAGAAAATGTAGGCTGCTTAATAATGTGGGACAGCCTTCTTAAGTAGTCTTGCCTTTCATTGGACACACCTGCCAAACTAATTAGCACAGGTGTCTGCAATTGCTTACAGTGATATAAAGAGCCCTGACACACATCACCATCAATGAGTTTAACTGACAAACAAAAAAATTCTTACCTTATCACTCCTAAACACTTTTTGCATAATAATTTGGAACACATTGTACATGTGCTTTTCCACAAAACACCAGTGGTTCATGTAGTGAATCTTACAGTTCTAACTTGCCAACCGTGGTCTGTATGGAATTGATCAATAAAGGGCCCAAAATTAAGATAACATAGATGGGAGAGGTCTCTATGAATACGAATTCCTAAGTATTTGATACCTTGTGAGGGCCAGGCAAAGGGAAAGTTGGACTGGATGGAATCCTGTATGGATTTGGGGAGGGAGACATCGAGAGCCTCAGACTTCGCTGCATTGATTTTAAAATTTGACTGTGGCGCCCAGGGGATGGGGACTACTCGGCGCCCGGGCCTTAATGCCTGGTCTTGGGGGGGATGTCGCGGTGGTCGGCTCCCGGGCCCATATCCTGGGGTCTCTCTTAAAAAAAAAGGGGAAATTGAAATGTCAAAGTTCGTGACGCCACCTGTGGTGTCTGGTGAGGATCACCAGCGCTGCGGCAGTCCACTGAGGCCAGTGTTATGGCAGCTTTGATGGTGTAGCTCCCCACAGGTGGAGCTAGGCCTCAGGGCAGCGATGTTTGACGAGGTGCACGATATGGCAGTGACCCAGCCGGGTTACAGGAAGAACATTGGACACACACACGGTTTGCTTCTGTACCTTTTACTGGTGGAAATGCAGGTACCATCCGGAGCACTGTAGGGTGAGGGGTGCACTGCAGGACTCTCCCCAGTGAGCAGGTGTAGGGCCTCCTGTTGCTTCGCCGCTTAGTGTTAGTCTCTGGCCTGCCTGGAGCTAGGCCTAACTTAGTCTCTGTTCTGCACCGGCTGATCCTATGGTAGGGCCTTCTGTTGGAGTACACACTCCCTGGTATATGGGGCCTCAGTAACTCCTGATCCTGGTATAACAGTCAGCGTTTGGTATTCCTGGGACCCGTAGTTCGCCAGGGGTTCTGGTTGTCTTCTGCTGGGTATAAAGAATCCCTGCAGACTCGGACACAGTGTCCGGGATATGATTTCTGGGGTGAGCTGTCAAGGCTCCTCTGCCCCCAATGCTACTCACTCCTCTAGCCTTCGGCCTACTAGGGCCCTCACTAGGCTATACACACTGGCAGTTAGGTGGCTGCCTCTTCTGCTGTTCTCTGAGCGTCAGCAACGCTCCTAGCTCACTAACCTGAGCTGCTTGAGTCTGACAGAGCTCCACTGCAGACTGACCTGTTTCTCTGTGTCTCACTCTGCAGGAACTGGCTGTGGACTCCAGACTGTTCGGTCTCCACTAACTTCCTGAGGAGAACTTACTCACAGACTCTCCTTCTGTGTCTGAGCAGAAAACAGCTGAATCACTGTCTGGGCTGCCTAGCTCCACCATCCCTATTTATATCCCTATCAGGCTCCCTCTGGTGGTCTGAGGTGGAAGGTGGAGGTGTGTATGCTCTGAGGGCCTCTTGTGGAGAAAACCTGAAATGCACCCCTCCAGGATCTTTGGCTCCATGCACAGCAGGGTGTCACATGACCATGTAACAAAGTGATCTATTTCAGCCATAACAGCAGGGATGGATATATGTGATTGAATGATATATACTAGGACATCATCAGCAAATGCAGAGCACTTGTACTCGGTGCCTCCCACCTCAATCCACCTAATATTGGAGTTATGGCGAATTGATGAGAGCAGGTGCTCCGTCACTAGGATGTATAAGAGAGGGGACAGAGGACATCCCTGCCTTGTCCCATTGGTGATTATGAAAGGTGATGAAAATGTTCCATTTATCTTCAGCCTAGGTGACATATTGTGATATAGGGCCGTGATTTTGCCTATAAAAGGGTCCCCTAGACCCCTACCCCAAGCTTTTTAAGAGAATAATATATGGCGTGCCAGGAGACTCTATGGAATGCTTTCTCAGCATCCAACGAGAGTATCTAATTACAAATTTTTAACTGCATCAAGCCCAGGATATACTTTGTGCCTAGTAGCAGTGTCTGCTAGTCAGCGGATTATCCCAGCTGCTAAGCAAGCTGCACCACCTGTAGTTTGGACACTTAATTTTTTCGAAGGAAATGCTTCGGGCCCCCGGGACACTCAGTGAAGAGCATCGGGGAGGCACCCCAAGGCACAGGGGCTGGGACTGGCGGTAGGACGCCTTGCAATGGACCGCCAAGCTCGATCCTTATAAAAGCTTTTTAACTGCAGCAGCTTTAGTGGACGCTACTGGAGCTGGAATTACGCGGCTGCTGGCATGAGACTTGCCCTCCAATAGATCCTTGTAAAAGGATTTAAAGTGTATTCATTCAAATTAGAGAGACAATTTAAATTAAAAAGATTAGACCTGCCTCCACCGCAGGAGGGCTCGCTCGACCCACCAGCGGACAGGCACCAGTATTGGGAGAGGGGGGCTGGCCGTCAGGGTCCACCGCGGCTCTGGCACAAACCCAGCGACACGGAGGTCGCACGGGCAGGAACGGACTGGCCGTGTCGGCTTCGCACTTTTTTGGTTTTAGAAGGGCATGACATGCCTATATCTGTGTCTCCCCCTCCTTTTACTCCTCCACCTCTTTTCTTTTCGCATGACTATATGTACTTGTCACTTTTCCATGTGTTAGTTGTGTCTTCTGAGTAGTTTGTCAGCTTTTGGACACCTTTGAAGGTGTTTTCTATGTGTTTCAATGTGTTTTTGTTTGCCTGCCATTGGTTTTAACGGTGTTCGAAGGTGTTCGACGAACAGTTCGGCGAACATACGGGTGTTCGACGAACCGAACCGAACTCGAACACTACGGGGGTGGCTCAACACTAGAGTTGAGTGACTAAGACTTAGGTCACGGCCCCACTATCAGTATTTGGTCAGTATTCGGTCGGTATTTTTTCTCAGGAGTGGGAGCCAAAAGCAGGTGAGGAACAATCTGAGAAAAGGTTTAATAGAGACAAGTGCACAAATTCTGCATTTATCATCCACTCCTGATTTTTGCTCACACTCCTAAGAAAAAATACTGACCGAATACTGACCAAATACTGATAATGAGGCCGTGGCCTTAGGGTTCATTCAGACATATGATTTTCAGGTATGAGTGCTATCCGGATAGCGCCTGTACCTGTAGGGAAAAGCAAGGAGACATGTCCGATTTTGATCCAAGGGTCAGATCAAAATCGGCAATGCAAGTCTATGGGTCCGTGAGAAAAAAATCAGACCACACTTGGATGCCATCTGAGTGTGGTCCGATTTTCATTGATTTTCAGAAAGAAAAAGGTGGAGAAACTTTTACTTTATTTCTCCACTTACAAGAAAAACAGACCTCAAAATACAGAAGTGTGAAACATGTCTTACTTGGACTGATACTTGGACTGCTTTAACCCCTCACTTTCCTGCTGATTTTCTCTTTGATTACGTTACTCTGATTTTCACCTCATCCTTGCTTCTGACCTTATCCCTGATTTTATAATTGGTACTGTCCCTCTGGTTTAAGGCTATGTGCCCACGATGCAGAAATGCTCCGGATTTTTCCTGAGCGTTTCTGCATCTCCCTGGCAGAAAAAAAAGCATGCGGATTGTACATGCGGATTGTACATGCGTTTTTCCTGCCAGGGACATATGGAAGTGAAGCGTTTTTGCAAGCATTTCTGCATGCGGGTTATCAAGCGCTTTCCAAGCGATTTTAGCATCACTTGGAAAGTGCTTGAGAACTTGGTCACACGATATAAATCCATGCAAACGGCATGGATTTATATAGTGTGACCAAAAAGATTAAAAATGGTAAAAAATAAAAAAAAAAAACATTATACTTACCTTCTGATGGCCCGCGGTCTTTTCTCTGCTGTGTCCGGTCTCGCGTCCAGTGTCTTCGGTGGCTCGCGATGGTGTGAAAGGACCTTCCATGACGTCATTTAGTCATGTGACAGGTCACGTGACCGCCAACGTCAGCAGTCGCTTGACCCATCACATGACTAAATGACGTCATGGAAGGTCCTTTTAGACCATTGCGAGCGGCCGGCAAGCCAGGACGGATCGCTATGGAGACCGGGGGCGATCAGAAGGTAAGTATAATGTATTTTTTATTTTAATTCTTTTTTTTACAGGTACTATGGTACCTGGATCTGGAGGAGAGTCTCCTCTTCTCCACACCCGGGTACCATCCGCACATAGAATCGTATAATATCCGCATGTGCACAGGTAGTGATGCGGATATTATGAGATTCAATGCAAGTTAATGGCGGCGAAAACGCCGCGATTCCACAAAATAATTGGTAGTGCTGCGTTTTTTTCCGCAATGATAATCCGCAGTGGAAATTTCCGCTGCATGTGCACAGCACATGCGAATTATCCTTGGGGAACATGGCAGACCTTCTACCAAGCGTTTTTTAAGCGTTTCTGCAACGGAACTGCTGCTGCGGAAACGCTTAAAAAACGCATAGTGGGCAAACAGCCTTAATCTATTTTGTTTTACTAACCCACTGACAATTTGCTCCCCTAGTCAGCTACTCCATGGATTTAACCCAGGAGCCTTTGCAGCAAAAGCCAGAGACTCCTGTTCAGGGGTGAAGGGTTGAACACCAATGTGTACCCTAGACATGCTAAGCAGCAGTAGCATAACTAGAGTCCGATGAGCCTGGGTGCAAAATTTCGATCTGGGCCCCCACCAGCATGTTGGTCAGATGTATGGGCCCTTGTAACGTTCTAGATCCTATAAATACATATGTGTTTAACCACCATGTAACAAAGTCCCCTGCCCTTGCTCCTTCTTGTAATAATCTACCTCATCCTGGGCCCCATACTATAACATTGTCCCTCATCCTGGTATAATGTCACCCTTTGATACAGCAAGTTTCATTAAAGCCATACTCAGTGTTGGATTATAATCATTGCAGCTGTAGGAACTTCTGCTGTGTGTTATCACACTCCTAGCTCATATAACCAGCTGTTATTAAGCTAAAAAGGGGCTCTAGAAGTGGTCACCTAGCGTGGTCATGCTGGGATATGTATTGCAGCTCACAGCAGGTACAAGGGAAACTGCTACACATTGACTCTGGACAGACATGTAATTCCTTCTCCCAATGGTCCCACTATGAACTCAACTGCTAAAAACGTAATATTTCAGCAGTTTTTTCACATAGTTAGATAAATGCTATGTTATTACACGCCTGCTGGATGACATTTAAGCATAGTATGTATGCCCAATTATGTCCATGTTATTGACCTACATTTCTGCCATACTTTACACCACTTTTGTGGTGTAAATCAAGATTAATTTGTTGAGCAAACTTTGCCATCCTTTACCCCATCCTGCTCAAACTTCACCACTTTTCAAAAAGTTGGCATAGATGGTCAGTACTGGTATACTAACCTTTGCAAAATTTTCCACCAGTTTTCTGCCAGAACGCTGTCAAAAGCTACTTGATGAAGTGGGGCCATAATCATCAGACGTGCTGGATTTCTCCTCTTCTGCCTTATCCATTGCTCTTATATCAGCTTGTTTTGCTGGATATTAAGGAGACTTGGCAAGTGCTGATTGGCACTGTTGCAAAATGGTTCCTAAGACTTTGCACCTAATGCTTTGTATACACAGAGTGTTTTTGCAAAGTATTCAGAGCAGGGCCTTCAAGTTTTTGAGGAGATTTTGAGATTCACTCAGATTGTGCTCAGTTTATCTTCCAAATCTTCCTCAAAAAACTGTGAGTGCACAAGTTATGTACAGACAGAGTTGTCTTGAAAAAGCAGTTGTTCAGGTGGAAACCACTGGAGAAATTCTCTTTTCTTGGGCGTTTTAACTTTCTTGAAGCGTTTCCTGAAGCAGTTTGAAAGAGTTTTTTTCTTGAAGTTTTTTTTTAACATCGATGATTAACATTGAAATGAAATTAATTGTTTTTAGGTGATTTTTTTTGTGGCATTTTATTTGGTACATATCTGATTCAAGAAACTCCCCTTTGACATAACCTTATATGATGTGCAAGATATAATTAATTATGTTATAATTACATCATTAATATCTGTAAAATTACATCTTTGGGCTCTTAAAGGAGTTTTCCCACGAACAAAAGTTAATTTTAAAAATTGTCTGTGCCTGACCGTGTATGGAACATACTACAGCTCCTGGGCATGGGATGAAGCAAAAGAGAGTATACAGATATTACTGCAGGGGATCACAGAGGATTCATTTTCTGAGGTAAAACATTTCACTGCCTGTTTTTAAACAATATTTTACCTCACAAAATTCATCCTCTTCGATCCCCTGCTGTAATGTCTTTTCTTCCTCCCCTGCCCAGGAGATGTGGTATGTTCCGTACACGGTCAGACACAGACAATTATTAAAATGAACTTTTGTTTGTGGGAAAACCCCTTTAAGGCCAGTTTCACACGTCCGTATATTTCTGGTACTGGAGATATCCGTGTCCCATGTGTCACACGTGTGTCATCTGTGTGCCACATCAGGATCACACATACCGGCGCTTGGGAATCAGTGTACAGTTAGCGCTGGTCCCAAGCGCCGGGTGTTGAACACTGCCCTCATCATTGTTCGCTGTTGGTGCTGATCACAGCGCTGGGAGGGGACAATGATGAGGACAGCGTTCAGCACCCGGCGCTTGGGACCAACGCTAACTGTACACTTGTAATGACCGGAGGTCCGAGAGAGATCCAGTGAGTCACAAACTGAGATAGAGACAGAAATAAACAACACTTTCTTTACTAAAACAGGGATTAGACTAAAATTCAGTATTGCATGAATCAGTCTCAGGTTCTACCTGGGACACTTTCTCTACTAACTACACACAATCAGCAAAAGCTGAAATCAATGTGCCAATCTCAAGGTTTCCAGTTTATGTGAATTATACTAAAGATCTGGAACAATTTTACCTAAACACAGTGTCAGTCTAGTGAGGGCGGTCTATAAGGACCCCTGAGATGACACACTGAGTACAATCCTACCACTATTAACAATAACAATGCATGAAACTACACCAATTGCTCTTATACCCCTATTATAAGGATACCCGGGTATCTTAAAGCTACGGTACCATTAACCTCAGATGTAGTCTATCACAGGCCTGTGAATTGCGGTGGCTGCAGCTAGTCCCAGAAAACTTTGGCGCCAAAACAAAAGCAACCTTCACAAAAACAGCAAAGGTTCCTTGTCTTGTCGGCCGATGCCGAGACCACACGCCGGGGACTTTAGTCCTGTAGCCTCAGGTTAAGGTCTGGGAAGAACTCTTCACAAGGCTTGTCAGTATCCTCTCAATGTGGATGGCACCGGACCCCTTCTCTCCTCTCGCAGTCACTCACTCTTGCCCAGACCACCGACCACGTGCTCCATCACAAAGATGGATTCCTCAGTCTCTTTCCCTCTCACACGACACTTGGCTCCTTCAGCACAAAGTCTCTAGTCCACTCAGCATGGACTTCCACAAAACTCCAAAGAGCCACACTGCTTTCCCCAGCTCAGCACTTGTTGTTAAGCAGGGACACATCTTCACCAGGGACAGGGGTTAACAATCTCCACAGGGAAGCTTGTAGAGACAGTGTCTTGTAGCAGCTCAGTTCTCACAGATTTCCTGTCTAGCCTCTCACACAGCAGATACCCTCAGAACACACAGGGTCTCCAGCTCTGCCCCTGCTCTGAGCTCAGCCAGGCAAAAGTCACAGGGTCCTAATGCTCTCCTGCTGCTATCACAGTTCACAGTCTCACACACTGATTCCCAAGCGCCGGTACATTTCACACGGATGCCATCCATGTGTGGCACGTGTTTACACGGACCCATTGGCTTGAATGGGTCCGTGTCATCCGTACTGTCGTCCAAAAATGGACATGTCTACATGTGGAGCACACAGACACACGGTTGGTGGAAACACACTGACATGTGCGCAAACCCATAGATTTGAATGGGTCTGTGTGTGTCGGTGTCTCTGGTACGTGTGGAAACTGTCACCACATGTACTGAAAACACTGACGTGTGAAAGAGGCCTAAGTGTGTGAAACTGCATATGACAGGCATAGTTACTTCTGGAAGCTGCTGAGCAATCCTGAACTTGTAGCTCTCATATCTAATGTTTTGTTTAGGCCTCAAATAACCTGTTAAGGGTTCGCTTACACAATCGTATAAAAAATCAGTCCCATTTTCATCCAGAAACGTGGTACGCTTTTTTTCTCACTTGTCATCTGTATGCAATCTGTTTTTTACTCAGCAGCTATTAATCTTTTACAGGACCATTTACAGTTTCCCATCTTACAGAATTGTAATGTATCAGTAAATATCAGATGCCATCCTGATGGTCCGTATGGCATGCAATTTTTTTTCTCACACCCATCAGAATTCAGAGTGAAATCTCAGCACGCTGCAATTTTTTTCTCATACTGACTACAGCTGATAAAAAATACACAGATCTGCTCTGCCTCACTGAATAACATTGGTCTGTGTGCAATCTGATTTTTTCTTGCAGGGCACTGGTCTGATTTATACGCTAGGGTGAGCGAGCCCTAAAGGAAATCTGTCTGCAGGTTTTTGCTATGTAATCTGTGAGCAACATAATTTAAGGCAAGAGACTATGATTTCAGTGATGTGTTACTTACAGGACTGTTGGTGTAGTTTTGATAAAATCCCTGTTTTATCTGTTATAGATGTAGCAGCTGTCAGAATGCTGAGTTGTGTATAACCTGCCCACACCTCTGATTGCCAGCTTCCTGTATCCATTGTCAGCAAGCTGCCAATCAGTGGTAGGGGCGGGGTTACACAGATTAGTTTGACTGCTGTGCACATAAGACCTAGTCTTCTAGTGATAATCTACTGCTGATAGAACGCTGATTGTATTGAAACTACAATACACAGCCTAGTAAGTGACACATCCCTGGAATCAGGCTCTCTTGCCCTATATTATTCTGCTCTGAGATTAAGTAGAAAAAACTGCTGACAGATTCCTTTTAAAGGAGTTGCAACTTGTTGATGGGCCATCAGAATCAGATCAGTGCTGTGCAACACCCAGGACGCACACCAGGCAGCTGTTATTTGCTGTAAGCACTGTGAATGGAGCTGCTAAGTGCATTTCCATTAAATGTGTTTTGACCATGTTATAGCAGAAGATGGAGTCCCTCAAGTTTAAAGGCCCCATCTATGTTATATAAGCCTGACAGTTATTTTAGGTGAAAACAACAGCTATGAATGTTCCTTCTTGTATCAATAGCGTGTCCTTGGGAGAAGATAAAGTGATTCTCCCTGGCCAGATGTTTCTTCTTGTAGCAATAATGTGTTCTTGCAGAAAGATGAAATGACCTTGCTAACTAGATAAGTCTAATTAAATATTTTAAAGCATACAGAAACTAGCTTTTTTCGCTTGTTCAGCTAAACTGTATAATCGAAACATATATGGCAAATCCGTTTCCAGCCTTTAGGGTGTATATTAGCCCTGTGTTTTGTAATAAAGTTTTTAGAGTATGTTTAGACACAAACATCCTGTCCTGTGTCTTCATTCTCTCCGAGCTCGTAATCCAAAGGATAGAAGACCCAAAATTCAGTGACGACAGCTGGCGCCCGAACAGGGACCTTGAGTTAATCTACCCAAGGGTGCTCGACCGGTCCGAGACGTGGGACGAGTGAAGCTCTCTGTTGGTGATATATATAGTTACATAGTTAGTAAAGCCGAATAAAGACTTGCGTCCATCAAGTTCGACCTGTTAGTTCTGTAATTGCTAAAGTTGATCCAGAGGAGGGCAAAAACCCCAAATGATTTAGCCAATCTTCACCTGAGGAAAAATTCCCTCCCGACTCTGAAACCAGCAGTCAGAATAAATCCCTGTATCAACCTACTATTTTATTTTATTTTTAAGTATATGCTGAAATCTGCCTGGTATCTAGAAATGCATCCAGTCCCCGCTTGAACTGGTTTAGTGAATCCGACATTACCGTCTCCTCACTCAGTGAATTCCATATTCTCACTGCTCTTACCGTAAAGAACCCCTTCCTATGCTGGTGCTGAAACCTTTTCTCTTCCAGTCTTAGTGAATGCCCTCTTGTTACCGTAATATCCCTCCTTTTGAACAAATCCCGGGCAAGGTCTCTATACTGTCCCCTAACATATTTGTACACATTTATTATGTCCCCCCTCAACCTTCTCTTTTCCAGGCTGAATAGTCCTAGTTTTGCCAACCTCTCTGGGTATTGCTGTCCCTCCATTCCCCTTATTAATTTTGTTGCCCTCCTTTGTACCTTTTCAAGCTCATTTATATCCTTTCTATATATTGGGGCCCATAACTGAGCACAGTATTCCAAGTGTGGTCTGACCAGAGCTTTGTACAGTGGAAGAACAATGTTCTCATCCTTTGCAGCTATACCTCTTCTGATAGATCCCATTACCCTGTTTGCCCTTACAGCAGCGGCCTGACTTTGGGCACTCCAATTTAGTTTGCTATCAATCAAGATGCCCAAGTCCTTCTCCATCTCTGAATTCCCCAATGATTTCCCATTCAGTGAGTACTGGTGACTTCCATTTTTCCTTCCCATATGTATGACCTTACATTTCTCCTCGTTAAACCTCATTTGCCATTTAATGCTCCACCTACCCAGCTTATCCAAATCCCTCTGTAGGTCTTCACTATCCTCTTTTGTATTAATTGTTTTACATAACTTTGTGTCATCTGCAAATATTGATATTTTACTATTTATCCCGTTGACTATGTCGTTAATAAAGATATTAAATAACATTGGGCCTAGTACAGACCCCTGTGGTACCCCACTAGTGACCCTTACCCAATCTGAGTATATTCCATTTATAACCACCCTCTGCCTTCTATCCTTTAGCCAGTTAGCTACCCACTTGCAGACATTTTCCCCCAGCCCCATCATTCTCATTTTGTATACCAACCTATTATGTGGCACGCTATCGAACGCTTTTGAGAAGTCGAGATACACGACATCCACTGGTTCCCTCTGATCTACTCGAGAGCTAACCTCCTCGTAGAAGTCAATCAGGTTAGTTTGGCAGGAGCGATTCCTCATGAATCCATGTTGGTTCGGGGTTAATAGATTATTAGCATCAAGATGCTCCATGATTGCCTCATTAATAAAGCCTTCAAAAATTTTGCCCACAACGGACGTCAGACTCACCGGCCGATAGTTTCCGGCGTTACTTTTTGCTCCCTTTTTGAATATTGGCACAACATTCGCCTGTCGCCAATCAAGTGGTACAGACCCAGTCTCAACAGAGTCCTTAAATATAAGATATAACGGTCTGTCTATCACATTACTTAGTTCCCTTAGTACCCGTGGGTGTATGCCATCAGGTCCTGGTGATTTGTTTATTTTAATGTTACTGAGGCGTTTCTGTACCCCAGCTTGGGTTAGATTTGTCATACTTAGTGGAGGATTAAGCTTGTCACTTCTCATTTCGCCTGTTAGTTCTTTTTCCTTTGTGAAAGTTGACGAAAAAAATTTATTTAATAGATTAGCTTTATCCTCATCTTTCTCTATGATTTTGCCTTCATCACTTTTTATCGGTCCAATATTATTCGATTTAATCCTTTTACTATTTATATACGTAAAGAACAGTTTGGGATTTGATCTACTTTCCCTAGCAATACGTCTCTCTGTTTCCTCCTTTGCTATTTTTATTTGTTTTTTGCAGGTTCTCGTTTTTTCCTTGTAACACATTAGTGCCTCCTTGCTGTTTTCCTGTTTTAATCTCTTGAATGCCTCTTTTTTGCTATTTAACGCCCCTTTTACGTTCTTATTCAACCATATTGGTTTCCTCTTATTTCTGGCCCTTTTATTCCCATACGGTATATACCTCTCGCACTGAGTATTCAGAATTATTTTGAAGGTTTCCCATTTACTATTCGTATTTCCTTGATTAAGAACTTTGTCCCAGTCTATAAGTTGAAGGTTTTCTTTCAGCTGATCAAACTTCGCCCTCCTAAAGTTTAATGTTTTAGTTGTTCCCTTATTGATAACCCTACTGAAGGGCATTTTGAAATTGATAATATTATGATCGCTATTACCTAGGTGCCCCCCTATCTGTACCTCAGTTATTCTATCAGGCCTATTAGTCAATATTAAGTCCAACACTGCCTTCCCTCTCGTTGGTTCCTGCACTAGTTGGGAGAGATAATTATCCTTGATATTTGTCAAGAACCTTTTTCCTTTCTGCGATCTACAGGTTTCTGTTTCCCAGTCAATATCCGGGTAGTTGAAGTCCCCCATTACAATCACCTCATTATGTTTTGCTACTTTGTCTATTTGTCCTAATAGCAGTTTCTCATTCTCCTCTGTTATATTGGGTGGCTTATAGCAGACCCCCAGTAATATTTTATTATTATTTTTTGCCCCCTCTATCTCTACCCACATGGACTCGACCCCCTCTTCTCCCTCTCCTATATCTTCCCTTAGTCTGGGCTTTAGACGTAACTTTACATATAAGCAGACTCCTCCGCCCTTCCCCTGTTTCTGGTCCCTTCTAAATAAACTATAATCTGTTAAATTTATGGCCCAGTTGTAGCTATCGTCTAGCCAAGTCTCTGTTATACCTACGATGTCATACCTCTCCTCCGATATAAGAGCCCGCAGCTCATCCGCCTTATTGGTCAGGCTTCTTGCGTTGGTCAGCATGCAAGATAAAACTTTGGGGTTATTTAGCATCCTATTCTTCTCTAACGATCTAACTGTACTATCCCCACCCCCCTCTCCACCCTCATTATATTCACTTCTCCCCTTCCCCCTTGCTTGCCTCACATCCCACCTATTTCCTTGGTTTCCCCCCCCGTCTCTAGTTTAAAAACTCCTCCAACCTATTAGCCATCTTCTTCCCCAGCACTGCTGCACCCTCCCCATTGAGGTGCAGCCCGTCCCTACGGTAGAGCCTGTAGCCGACAGCGAAGTCGGCCCAGTTCTCCATGAACCCAAACCCTTCTGCCTTGCACCAACTCTTTAGCCACTTATTCACCTCCCTAACCTCCCGTTGGCGCTCCTGTGTGGCTCGCGGGATTGGTAGTATTTCTGAGAAAACTACCTTGGAGGTCCTTGCCCTAAGCTTCCTACCTAGATCCCTGAAATCATTTTTAAGGACCCTCCATCTACCACTCACTTTGTCATTGGTGCCAATGTGGACCATGACCGCTGGGTCTTCGCCAGCCCCACCCAGTAACCTGTCAACCCGATCCGCGATGTGCCGGACTCGAGCGCCAGGGAGGCAGCACACCGTTCGGCGATCCCGGTCTTTGTGACAGATTGCCCTGTCTGTCCCCCTAATAATAGAGTCACCCACTACCAGGACCTGTCTAGCCATCCCTACACTTCCCCCCTCCCCCTCATTACTGGAGCATACACTCCCCCGGCGGTCAGAGGATCTGTCGTGCTCCAATAATGCCGTTTCTGAACCAGCCTTCCTATACTTCTTCCCTCTATCCCTTCTAACTGTTACCCAGCTCCCTGCCTGTTCAGCCTGCGCTTCCTCACTAAGCTCCACCCCCAGTGTTGACCCATTGAGTGTCTGCTCGGTGAGCAGCAAACTCCGTTCCATGTTGTCGATGCTCCTCAGTACCGCTATCTGAGCACTTAGATCCAGGATTTGGGCTTCCAAGTGCACGATATGCTCACATCTCTCGCAGCAGTATGGATCCCTGAGCGGTAGCTCAGGGAATGCATACATTGCGCAAGATGTACACTGCACGGCTCCGGCCAACATGGACGTCATTCTAAATATGGGGATACAGTCAGTATATATGTACAAGTACAAAACACAATTATTTATATATAGGTGTATGGACGGGGATCAATTAGGGATGTGCAAGTGTATCGATTAGATATCGGCGCGGGATCAGTTAAGTATGGACGGGGGATCAATTAAGTATGGACGGGGGATCAGCTGAGTGGGTCAGGTGGATTAATTAAGTATGGACGGTGTGTCAATTAACTATGGACTGGGATCAATAAGTATGGACTGGGGAAATAATTAATTGTGGACTAGGGAATCAATCAATTAATTATGGACAGGGGGTTTAATTAAATAGGATGGGGGGTAAAGCAAATAAATAGGTATGGACGGTGGATCAATTAACTAAGGACTGGGGATCAATAAGTATCAATAATATCAATAAATATGGACTGGGGAAATAATTAATTGTGGTCTGGGGAATCAATCAATTAATTATGGACAGGGGTTAATTAAATATGGTGGGGGATAAGGCAAATAGATAGGGACTGGGGATGAGTAAAAGTGGACAAGGGGAATCTATTACATAGGACAAGGGGGATCAATCAATTATGGGCTGGGGGGGTCAATCATTTAAATGTGGTCAGGGGGATCACTTTAATATGGACGGGGGGTGGTCGGGGATCAATTAAATGAGGACGTGGGGGTCAATTTAATGTGGTCAGAGGGATCAGTTAAATATGGACGGGGGTGTTCAGGGGAATCAATTTAAATATGGACGGGGGGTGATCAATTAAATATGGACGGGGGGTAATCAATTAAATATGGACTAGGGAATACAATACAATACAATACAATACAATTACAATACAGATACAAATACAATACAGTACAGTACACACTTGGGTTCAGTAGGGCCGCTTATCGCGGCCTCCTGCCCCTCACTCACCTCCTCTAGGGACGCTGCTCGCTATCACAGCGCGCTCGACCCTCCGGTCGCCTCTTACCGGTCCTCCTGATCACCTCCTGGTCACCACCACCTGGCACCCTCCGCCGGGCGGCACTGCACGCTGCCACAGCGCTCTCTTGCGCTCGTCCCTCCGGTCGCCTCCTACTGGTCCTCCCGGTCCGCTCGGTCACCTCCGCCTGGCTCTCCTCCCTTCCCAGGAGCTCTCTCCACACACAGCACAACTCTTGCAGCACACGGCAGGCTCCGCCTCCACCACTTCCTGTCAGGCCAGTAGGTAAGAATAACTGTTATATTCTACCTAATTATATCACTGCATAGAAGAGACTCCCTCACCCCCGAGCGGTCGGCTCCCCAGGTAATTCAACAGATTGTTGTCTGGCTCGGGTCCCTTTGAACCAGTAGAATCCCTCAGATAAATTGACAGTCCTGCCTTCTATCCTTTGGAGAATTTAAGAATGAAAGTATGGATCCGATGATTGTGTTGTGGATGTGTCCCGGGATTGATGTTTTTGGTCTGTTTTTCTGGCTGGCGTATAAGTCCTAGAGAGGCTAGTAGTGGAATGGTTCAGAAACCTTTGTGGCCCATTGTCTAAGTGACCATTGTCTAAGTGACTGAGGAGTCTCTTCTAGGTGAGGAGAACCGAAAAAAATGGGGAACCAAAATGCCAAGGAAGGCATTATAGCCAAAGACTTAGTGGTACGCAGAGAAGGGAAACAGGCACTGATTGGAATTGACAAAATATTGTGTAAAGCGGGAATGAATGAGAATGGAGAGATGAATGGAGAGAAATGGAAATCCTTCTTTAACTCCTATCATGGATGGTTGAAAGATAAGGGTCTGTTAGGGACAGTAGATGTATGGATGAATGCATGCGCTTATTTTGAAGGAAAGATTGAAGAATTAGGAGACGGACGTTACAGACTGACAAAAACTGGAATGACAGATTTTCCTCCCTGTCCGCTCCCGACGTCACCCCCACCCCAGTACCAGAATTCCCAGGAACCTAAATGTTGGGTTTGCCCCAGATGTGGACAGCAGAATCCCTTGACAGTAGACATCTGTGTGGCATGTGGAGGACCGAGACCCCACCCAGCTAGACAATTCCCAATGAGGACGGTAGTTGTGCCAGGAGCACCGGGAGCAGCAGCAGCAGCAGCAGCAGGGGGGGATGCAGTGGTTCCAGGTCAGGAAGCTCGTACAATGTTAATGTATAGACCATGGAGCCCTTCAGAGCAGTTGGCACTGATCTCCCAGCTGCCAGACCCATCCCAGTCCCCTATGGGTTTGCTAGAATGATCACCACCATACAGGATACGTATCATGCCACTAGAATAGATCTGCAGGGGGTAATTAAGGGAAAATTGGCAGATGAAGCCCGCTATGATAGGTTGATAGATGAGACAAAAAAACAGTATGCCAATAGGACCGGACCCGTAGATGCAGAATCTAATGATGCAGCAGCTAGAGTCCTATTCGCAGCAGCGTTGGTAAAAGCATGTCAAGACAGGCAAGCAGAAAAGCAAGTTACACTAGAAGATAGAGTGCAAGGGAAGGAGGAAGATCCTAAGGATTATTTCTATGCACTAAACAAAACCTGGTCAGAAATGGGGTTCAACCCCGGGAATAAGACTAGTGAGAGGGTATTAGCAAGTGCTTTCATGAATGGACTAAAGAAAGAAATTGCAGAGAAGGTAAAAGCAAGTAGACCGGACTGGAGATCAGTGAAGGCAGAAGATTTAGCTAGAATAGCTCAGGGGGCACAACTTGACATAGCGCAAGCAAAAAGAGCTGCCAGAATACATATAGTAGAGACGACCCCCAGAAACAACAGAGGCAGAGGACGGACTGAAGGAGGAGGACAGAAACTGTGTTACGGATGTAAAAAGCGAGGACATTTTAGAAAGAACTGTAGGACCAACCCGTATCCAAATGCTCAGAGTACGGGTCCTCCAGCCGACCAAACAACGCCCCCATAGGATGAGGGTAGCTTGCACATGAACCCCCTCATCTCCTTACCCCCAACTCCCAGTTGTATAGTGCAGGTGAACCTACCAGGGGGACATGAAATCGATTTCCAAGTAGATACGGGGGCCGACAATTCAGTAATTACGCAAGGTGATTGGCCATACACTGACACAGATTTTTCACATCATGTCATTGCCACCCCCTTCAATTCCCCGTCTGTCCAGCTTCCTGTCACTAAAAGAATTCCCCTGCAAATTCAAGGAGCTACTGTACATAGCCAGCTCATGGTATCGCCCCGAGGCCAATGTAACCTTTTGGGAAATGATGTGTTGTCCCAATTACAAGCACATATTGAGTATCATCCCGATGGCACTGTCACCATGACCCCAGGTTTAAAACCAAGTACCCTTTGCAAAATTATGTTGCTAGATATTGCCAGCATAGAAGAGACAAATGAGTTTCCCCCGATATTGGAGCAGGCTGTACCACATGATTTTTGGGCCTCAGACAAAACAGATGTTGGTAGGTTAAGAGTTCAACCAGTAATGGTGAAATTAAAACCAGGAGCCATCTTGCCTCAACAGAGGCAGTATCCCCTTAGCTCGGCTCAGGAGAATGCCATAGCCCAGCAGGTCCAAAAATTACTACAGAGAGGAGTCCTAGTCAAAACCCAGTCCCCTTGCAACACTCCCCTGTTCCCAGAAAAGAAAAAGAGTGTGCCAGGACAACCAGCCGCATATAGAATGGTCCATGACCTCCGGTTGGTTAACAAAGCCACAGAACTTCTAACACCAGTTGTGCCCAACCCGCATACTCTTCTGTCACAGATACCTTCTAACTCTCTTTGCTTTTCAGTGGTTGATTTGGCAAATGCATTTTTCAGTGTACCATTACATCCTGACTGCCAGTACCTGTTTGCTTTCACATTCCAGGGCAGTCAATATACATGGACAGTGTTGCCACAGGGTGCCCAGAATTCACCCACAATGTACACTGCAAGTCTGCAGGAAATACTGGAGGGATGGTCTGAACCACATATCGTTGTTTTGCAATATGTCGATGACCTGCTCATTTGTGCCACCTCCAGGAATCAATGTCATAGTGCAACTATATCGCTTGTGTTGTTTCTCTATCACGCTGGCTGCAAGGTATCGAAAGATAAGCTTCAGTTTTGTAAATCTTCAGTCACCTTTTTGGGACATTGCATTACACCAGGAGCTCGTCATTTAACAAATGCACGCAAACAAGCAGTACAGGCATTCACCGTCCCCATTAATGTTGCAGCCCTCAGAACTTTTCTTGGACTTGTTTCCTATTGCAGACAGTGGATTCATGCCGTCTCTGTTTTAATGCAGCCCCTCTATGACTGTCTTACTCCAACACCTTTTGTATTAACACCAGAGGCAATAGACTGTTTTTATTCTCTCAAGAACCGTATTTTGGCCGCTCCAGCTTTGGGTACCCCTAATTATGAGCTCCCATTTACTCTGTACCTTCATGAGCAAGCTGGACATGCAGCAGGAGTTTTAACTCAAACACACGGTGATAATCAGAGACCTGTTGCCTACTTTAGTGGCAGATTGGATGCGGTAGCCAGAGGTGCACCATCCTGCGTACGTGCTCTGCATGCTGTGGGACTATTACTCCATAAATCCGCAGACATTGTTCTTGACCACCCGCTCACCGTTCTAACACCTCATGATGTCTACACTATATTGAATCAAGTGCAACCCGCTCACCTCTCAGCAGCACGTCATCTCAGGTTACAATGTGCACTGTTAATGCCTCCCAATGTTTCTTTACAGAGGTGTACTACCCTGAATCCAGCAACTTTGTTACCTCTCTCGGATCTAAAGGAGGAGTCAGGTACTGTGCTTTTTAAGGAAGATCCAAGAGAGGAAGTTCCTCATGACTGTGTACAAATGATGGCACAAGAAACGGCAGGTTTACCTACTGTATTTGAACATGAATTACAAAATGCAGATTTTGAATTTTTTGTAGATGGATCCCGTCATCAGGACGATTCAGGTACCTTCCATACTGGATATGCAGTTGTCTCCCTCAATGCAGTAATCAAGGCAGAACCAATGCTCCCACACCAGTCGGCTCAAGAAGTTGAACTTAGGGCCCTAACCGAGGCCTGTAAACTAGCGGAAGGTAGTATTGTTAACATTTACACAGATTCTAGGTACGCATTCGGTATATCGCATGATTTTGGTCCAATATGGAAGTCAAGAGGTTTCCTGACGGTAGCAGGACACCCCATTAAGAATGCTGATGCGGTCCAGCAGTTAACTGATGCGCTACAACTACCCAAACAAGTAGCTGTCATAAAGGTAAGAGCACATACCAGACGCACCGACCAGGTAAGCAGAGGAAACGCGATGGCAGATGCAGCGGCAAAAACAGCAGCCTGTAAGCCGCAACAAGGGTCAACAGTATGTCAGTTAAGTGCCCCTAAAAACCCCTTTGTGTCGGAGGACATCTTATCCCAAATGCAGGCTCAGGCTCAAAAGGAGGGATGTGCCAGATAATAGGGCCCGCATGCTGCCATTACATAGACAATTCTAGTGTACTGATGCTGAAGCATAAGTTGGAAGATGTGGTAAAATTAAGGAGACTTTATGATGAGGCCAACCTCAAGAATCAGGATTCCTGGTGGGCAAACACCTTTTCCTTTCTAAATCCCGCAAATTGGTTTAAAGGTATTGGTGGGTGGTTGGCTGGTATAGTACAAGCTATTTTACAGGTTTTGCTAATGTGTCTTGCGGTTTATTTGGTTTTTAAGCTTTTTCTAATGTGTATTCAGCGTTGTACTAAAAGAAAACATAGAAATTCGTATTGATAAATGAAGGAACAAAAGGATGGAATGTTATAGCAGAAGATGGAGTCCCTCAAGTTTAAAGGCCCCATCTATGCTATATAAGTCTGACAGTTATTTTAGGTGAAAACAACAGCTATGAATGTTCCTTCTTGTATCAATAGCGTGTCCTTGGGAGAAGATAAAGTGATTCTCCCTGGCCAGATGTTTCTTCTTGTAGCAATAATGTGTTCTTGCAGAAAGATGAAATGACCTTGCTAACTAGATAAGTCTAATTAAATATTTTAAAGCATACAGAAACTAGCTTTTTTCGCTTGTTCAGCTAAACTGTATAATCGAACCATATATGGCAAATCCGTTTCCTGCCTTTAGGGTGTATATTAGCCTTGTGTTTTGTAATAAAGTTTTTAGAGTATGTTTAGACACAAACATCCTGTCCTGTGTCTTCATTCTCTCCGAGCTCGTAATCCAAAGGATAGAAGACCCAAAATTCAGTGACGACAACCACTATTTGGTATTTCAAAATGGGTCATAGCGCAGCGAATAGCAACTGATTAGTTGGGAGCGGTGCAGGTTGTTGGGCTCCCACTGATGTGAAATCAATGACTTATCCTATCCAAGATATTAAAGGGGTTGTCCAGTACTTTAAATTGATTGCCTATCCTTAGGATAGATCATCAATATCAGATTGGTGCAGGTGCGACACCCAAATAACCCCCTGATCAGCTGTTTTAAAGCCGGGTATGCAAAATCATCTATTCTTCATTTAGAAAAAAATGATGATTTTTCATGTGTATTGTCATTCGTGTCCGTTTTATACATCCATATCCAATCTATATCTTTGTTTTACCCATCCGTATGGTATGATACAGGAACAATTACACAAATAAAGGACAAATACAATTTCCTTTCTTTATAATTTTAATGTATCCATGACATAGGGATGGTAACCCACTTGTGATCCATTTTTTATGGAACAAAGTACTGCATGCTGAGATTTTTACTTGCAGACCATTGGTTCGTGTGAAAAGAAAAAAAAAAAAAAAAAAAAAAAGCTCATGTGAACTATCACCTAGACTTGTATTGGTCAGTGCTCGTACTTATGCTATTAGTTTTGTGTACAGACAACGTAACTAATAGCGTACGGAGAGTTAATACTTTTGTCTGAACTAGCATTAAGGCCATGGCCCCACTATCAGTATTTGATCAGTATTTTTTCTCAGGAGTGGGAGACAAAACCAGGGGGGAACAATCAGAGAAGAGGTATAATAGAAACAAGTCACCAATTCTGCATTTCTCACCCCTCCTGATTTTAGCTCCCACTCTTGAGAAAAAATACTGACCGAATACTGACCAAATACTGATAGTGGGGCCATGGCCTATGAGTGTGACACTACTGGTAATGACGCTATAATATACAGAGCTTGAAGCGTACAAATACATAATTCACTACAGTGGATTACAAAAACAGAAATATTCTATTTATATAAACACAAAGTATCGTAAAAACAAAAATAATAGTAAAGATAATAATAATAATAATATGATCAACTATACTACTGGTCTAGCGCGGCCGAGCAATAAAGAGCGCAGAAAGAATTCGCTTGTATTACTAGTTATACGGTCTCCCAGAGATGTAGGTGAAATACGGTAGCAGGAAGTGAGTGCAATGTGACAGAAGACTGGTAGTGGCAGAGTGGAGCTGCTGTGCTGGGGCTGCTGTGCTGGGGCTGCACGTGTTATGCCGGCTGCAGGTACACGCTCACTGGGGCAGAGGATTGGCTGCGGTGTGTTCTCTGGCTGATGGCTCAGCGTTAGGAAGCAGATGTGCAGTGAGACAGTATGGGCAGCAGAGCAGGGGCCATGTCTGTATGTATATAGGAGGATGTCATTCAGAGTTGTTATGTTGACACTATCAGTTGTTACATTAATGTATTGTCTGCAGCCTATATTCTACAATGTATCGGTTGCTCTCCAGCTGTTGCTAATCTTAAAATCCCCTCTGTAAGGCCAATGTTTCCCTGCTGTAGAGCCCCAGGCTGGGGAACATTGATCGGAAAGTAGGCATAAATAAGTAGCTTATTAACTTCTATACACTGTGAGCTTCACATAGGAAAGCAAATGGTAAAGGGAACCTGTCATTAGGCTGTCCGACCACTGACTTCATGAAGCCGAGCCTGGCTGTGCGATTTCTGACAGGTATGTTCTACTCTGAAACACTGTTAGAAATGCCGGCCTAGGACTATAGGGAGAGACCTGACTAGTCCCATGTGGTCCCCGGCCGCTCCCAATGACTGACATGTCTCTTATGTACATACATAGGAGTGACCTGTTGATTGACTGGGCCGCACTGGACACCGCACTTATCCAGCTGTTTTTTCAAACCTATGGTTTCTCTGAAACGTTGCAGTATTCAAGAGTAAAACCTCCAGTACCTGGCAGGAATTGTGCAGCCAGGGTCTGTTTTATGCTGCCTGTGGTTCAGGCAGCATAAATCTAATGATAGAGGCTGACGTTGCTGCATGAGGATTTTAAAATAGTTGTCAATGCCTAACATATTGATGACCCATCACTCCAGGGGCGGACACAGACTGTAGAGGGCCCCTGTGCAAGAAATTTTGGGGGGCCCCCCCTGCCCTTCATAAGGCAACAAAGTTATGTAAACATAACCCCCTATGTGCAGCTCTCACCCCCCGTGCATCTCTCATCCCCCCCATGTGCATCTCTCATCCCCCCCATGTGCATCTCTCATCCCCCCCATGTGCATCTCTCATCCCCCCCCATGTGCATCTCTCATCCCCCCCATGTGCATCTCTCATCCCCCCCATGTGCATCTCTCATCCCCCCCATGTGCATCTCTCACCCCCCCCATGTGCATCTCTCACCCCCCCCATGTGCATCTCTCACCCCCCCCATGTGCATCTCTCATCCCCCCCATGTGCATCTCTCATCCCCCCCATGTGCATCTCTCATCCCCCCCATGTGCATCTCTCACCCCCCCATGTGCATCTCTCACCCCCCCCATGTGCATCTCTCACCCCCCCATGTGCATCTCTCACCCCCCCATGTGCATCTCTCACCCCCCCATGTGCATCTCTCACCCCCCCCATGTGCATCTCTCACCCCCCCCATGTGCATCTCTCACCCCCCCCATGTGCATCTCTCACCCCCCCATGTGCATCTCTCACCCCCCCATGTGCATCTCTCACCCCCCCCATGTGCATCTCTCACCCCCCCCATGTGCATCTCTCACCCCCCCCATGTGCATCTCTCACCCCCCCCATGTGCATCTCTCACCCCCCCCATGTGCATCTCTCACCCCCCCCATGTGCATCTCTCACCCCCCCATGTGCATCTCTCACCCCCCCCATGTGCATCTCTCACCCCCCCCATGTGTATCTCTGATTCCCCCCACTCATAGTTAATTAATTGTATTTAAAAAAAATAAAACTTGTTATACTTACCCCCATGCAATCCCTGCAGAATCCTGGCGCTCGTCCACGTCGCTGCCACCAGGTTCTCCTGACGTTCGGCCATGTGACGGCGCCACATACATAGCCATCAGCTTTTGTTTTGGCCAAAAGATTTTTAAAGCCGCCACCATGATAAGGTAGACTCTTCTGGGCGGGCCCTACTCTAACCTATTATAATTTTCTTAAAATATCCAATACTCTTTTTAGATATATTTTTATTTAGTTTTCTTTAAGGGAATGTGTCATATACATTTTTTTTTAAATGACCAATAATACCACATACAGGGAATACCACCACACCATGACCAGACCACATATTACCACAACATAGTGACCGAATAATACCACACAGAAGGGAGAAAAACTGCCACACCATGACCAGACCACATATTACCACTACATTACTAATATTACCACCACATTACTAATATTACCATAAGTGTCATTATACACGGGAGCTCTATACATGGTATGTATAACGTAAGTGTCCAGGTAATCTAGTGATCACCAGTGAAATTATACACAGGAGCTCTGTATATAGTGTCAGTGTACAGGTAATACAGTGATCACCAGTGACATTATACACAGGAGCTCTGTATATAGTGTACAGGTAATACAGTGATCATCAGTGACATTATACACAGGAGCTCTGTATATAGTGTCAGTGTACAGGTAATACAGGGATCACCAGTGACATTATACACAGGAGCTCTGTATATAGTGTCAGTGTACAGGTAATGAAGTGATCACCAGTGAAATTATACACAGGAGCTCTGTATATAGTGTCAGTGTACAGGTAATACAGTGATCATCAGTGACATTATACACAGGAGCTCTGTATATAGTGTCAGTGTACAGGTAATACAGTGATCACCAGTGACATTATACACAGTGTACATGTAATAGACTGACTCACCGGTGACGTCTCTAGGTGAAGTCCTTCATCTTCGCTTTTCTCCTTCATCCAGCACAGACCGCCATCACGTCTTCCAGCCAGGACTCGTCTCTGCATAAAATAACACAGTTATCTAGAGCACATTCCCCAACTTCTACATTACGCAGCTGAATACAGACGTGCATCCACCATCAATATATGGTTAGTTATTATGCAACCTACCATTCCAAATATAAATTGTAATCCACCACTGTGCCCCCATTAACTGTAAATAGGCACTTAATATATAATTTAATTAGAACCTCTACTCTTTCCGCCAATTTGTTACCAGTCACACTCCTGCATCCGCAACGCCCCCTACTCTATACTTCCTGCTCCCCGCATTCAATATTTACATGCACCCCCTGCCCCAATTCATTATATCATGTCCGTGCTCTCCCCACCCCATCATCATTTATCATTTACTCTCCCCCACCCCACATTCGTTATGTGCAGCTCATTATCCCCCTACTCCCAATTCCCCCATGTGCAGCTCTCAAACCTCCCCATGTGCAGCTCTCACCCCCCCCCATGTGCACATCTCTCACCCCCTCCCCCACATGTGCACATCTCTCACCCCCTCCCCCACATGTGCCCCTCTCTCGTCCCCCTCCCCCACATGTGCCCCTCTCTCATCCCCCTCCCCCACATGTGCCCCTCTCTCGTCCCCCTCCCCCACATGTGCCCCTCTCTCATCCCCCTCCCCCACATGTGCCCCTCTCTCACCCCCCCACATGTGCATCTCCCATCTCCCCCCCCACACATGTGCATCTCCCCCCCACCACATGTGCATCTCCCATCTCCCCCCCCCACACATGTGCATCTCCCATCTCCCCCCCCCACACATGTGCATCTCCCATCTCCCCCCCCCCCACACATGTGCATCTCCCATCCCCCCCCACACATGTGCATCTCCCATCTCCCCCCCCACACATGTGCATCTCCCATCTCCCCCCCCACACATGTGCATCTCCCATCTCCCCCCCCCACACATGTGCATCTCCCATCTCCCCCCACCCACACACATGTGCATCTCCCCCCACCCACACACATGTGCATCTCCCATCCCCCCCACACACATGTGCATCTCCCATCTCCCCCCCACACACATGTGCATCTCCCATCTCCCCCCCCCACACACATGTGCATCTCCCATCTCCCCCCCCACACACATGTGCATCTCCCATCTCCCCCCCACACACATGTGCATCTCCCATCTCCCCCCCCCACACACATGTGCATCTCCCATCTCCCCCCCACACACACACATGTGCATCTCCCATCTCCCCCCCACACACACACATGTGCATCTCCCATCTCCCCCCCCACACACACACACATGTGCATCTCCCATCTCCCCCCCCACACACACACACATGTGCATCTCCCATCTCCCCCCCACACACATGTGCATCTCCCATCTCCCCCCCACACACACATGTGCATCTCCCATCTCCCCCCCACACACACACACATGTGCATCTCCCATCTCCCCCCCACACACACACACATGTGCATCTCCCATCTCTCCACTCCTAGTTAATTGTATTTTAAAAAAAATAAAACTTGTTATACTTACCCCCATGCGATCCCTGCAGAATCCTGGCGCTCGTCCAAATCGCTGACAGCAGGTTCTCCTGACTTCCGGCCATGTGACGGCACCGTCACATGACCGGAAGTCAGGGGAATCATGAAGGCGCTGCTGCAACAGCGCAGCTCAGCGCTGAAAAGTCCCGGACCCGGCGCATAGCATGGGGCCGGGGGCCCCATGAGGAGAGAGACGCACAAGAGGGGGGCCCCCGAGGGGGCCCCTACCGGCCGGGCCCCATACTGGAGTCAGGGCAGTCATGCCCTGATGGCGGCCCTGCTGGAGGCTGGAGGGGCCCCCTCTCCCTCGGGGCCCCCGTTCAATGAACCGGCTGCACGGGCGGTAGTTCCGCCCCTGCATCACTCCTATTCGGGAGATGAGCTGTAGCACCTGAAAGTGGTTCCATTTCCATGTATTGTTTATATCTGACCTCCGCTGGAACAGCTGATCACCTATATCTGACATCTGCTGGAGCAGCTGATCGGTGGAGGTGTGGGGTGTTACACATCCTCCACCAACATTGATCACCTTGGATATATCAATATGTTAGCCCTTCACAAACCTTCTAAAGGGTTTTTGCAGGAATATTTGTTTCAAATATGTGATCCAAAATTAAATGTACTCATATTAATAAGAGTGTAGAACAGGATTGAAAAAAAACATCTGCTTTCTTCTAGAAGCAGATCCACACTTCACACACAGATCATGGGTTATGTCTGCTGACAGATGTGCCAGCTCCATTAAAAATGATTCCCCTGGGTGACCTCTTTAATCTTGGAAGCATTCCTTGAACACGGAGAGATTTAAGAAATTGTTTAATGTCACGTTCACACATAATGTAATGCAGATATAAAGCAGCGTTTTTAATACTTTTGTTAACAAAAAATCTTTTATTCTGGGCTTAGAAACATAACTGTTTTTTTTTCCATGTGTTTTTATATATTTATTTTTCAGCTCACAATAGAAACCTATAAAGAAAATAAAGCACCAAACCAGCAGTTCACCAGTGTATTTAAACGCACAATGGGCGGAGGTTTCATGAAATCACATCCGCTTTGCTTGGACAGTTAAACACAGCAGATTTTCTGACCAAAAAATCTCAGCTGGAAAAAAGCAGTATTTATGCTATGTGGGAACATGGTCTAAAAGAAAAACTGTTAGGCTATGTGCCCACAATGCAGAAATGCTGCATATTTTTTCTGCTTCTCCCTGGCAGGAAAAACGCATGTGGATTTTACATGCGTTTTTCCTGCCATGTAGAAGCGTTTGCCAAGCGTTTTTGCATGCGGGTTATCAAGCGCTTTTCCAAGCGATTTTAGCATCACTTGGAAAAGTGCTTGACAACTTGGTCACACTATATAAATCCATGCAAACAGCTATTAATAGCGGCCCACAGCTGTTTGCTTAGCGTTTACTGACTAGATTACACGTGGTCCCCAGAAAAAAAATTGACGTAGGGATCCCCTATAAAATCTAACCAACAAAGGCTAAACAGACAGCTGTGATCTGCTATTAATAGCCAAGGATGGGGCCATGGATACTGGCCTCCTCTGAGGCTAATAATATCAGCCCTCAGCTGCCACAGAAATGGCGCATCAATAAGATGCTCTTCCCACTTGCCTGATGCGAGGGCAAGTGGAGTAATAGGGCTGGGGTTCATGTCAGCCTTTAAACACAAAATAAACATTTCATAAAATATCACTTTTATTAAAGATATCGGGCCCTATCAAGGGAGGCAAGGCACCAAAGAAATTCACAAGGGTATTTCTACAACAATATCCTGAAGGTAAGTTATAGATTTCTTCAAAAAGGGGTAGGATTTAATGACGTCCCCGCTCGGACATTGACTCTCCCTGTCTGACCCTGTAGGGTCCTGAGAGGGAAAAGAAAGATGCACTGTGTGCACAAAGCCTTACACGTCTGACCACAGACAAATCAGGGTGTCGGGTTGTAATTGTTTTGTACTTTTATTTTATTTAAACAAAGTATACCCGGACTTCTTAGTTTTCAGATTTTTAACCAATAGCATATAAAATACAGTTAGGTCCATAAATATTTGGACAGTGACTGAATCTTCGTGATTTGGGCTCTGCATGCCACTATTTTGGATTTAAAATTAAGCAACTTAGATGCAATTGAAGTGTAGACTTTCAGGTTTAATTAAAGAGGTTGAGCAGAAATATCCTGTGAAACTTTTAGGAATTGCAACTATTTTTGTATAAAACCGACTCTTTTCAGGGGCTCAGGAGTAATTGGACAAATTAACTTGATCATAAACAAAATAATTTTTAATACTTCGCAGAGAATCCTTTGCAGATAATATCTGCCTGAATTCTAGAAGCCTTGGATGTCACCAAATGCTAGTTTTCCTCCTTTGTGCTGATTTGCCTGACTTTTACTGCAGCTGACTTCAGTTGTTGCTTGTTTGTGGGTCTTTCTGCTTTAAATTTTGTCTTAAGCATGTGAAATGCATGCTCGATGGAGTTGAAATCTGGTGATTAACTCGTCCATTGCAAAATATTCCACTTCTTTGCATTAAAATCCTGGGTTGCTTTCTCAGAATGTTTTGGGTCATTGTCCATCTGTCCTGTGAAGCACCATCCAATCAACCTTGCTCCGTTTGGTTGAATCTGAGCAGGAAGTATAGCCTTGAACACTTAAGAATTCATCTGGCTTCTTCTGTCTTCAGTCACCTCCTCAATGAACACTAGTGACTCAGTGCCATTGGAAGCCATGCATGCCCATGCCATCACACTGCCTCCACCATGTTTTACAGAGGATGTGGTGTTCTTTCGATCTTGAGCTGTTCCAAGCCTTCTCCATATTTTCCTCTTCCCATCATTCTGGTACAGGTTGACCTTAGTTTCGTCTATCCAAACAATGCTTTTTCAGAACTGTGCTGGATTTTTTTAGATGTTTTTGGCAAAGTCTAATCTGACCTTTCTGTTTTTAAGGCTGATTAATAGTTTGCACCTTGTGGTCATCCCTCTGTATTTGCTCTCATGAAGTCCTCTCTTTTCACCTATTTTTTTTCCCTTTATGTGACTCGCCCCCAGGGCAGTGGGGTACTCTTTGGGAGGAATCACGGTGGCTGGCCCAGGGCGGTCAGTGCACAAAAGGGTATCACTAATTAGTAAAAAGTTATGAGAGTTCGTGACGCCACCTGTGGTGTCTGGTGAGGATCACCAGCGCTGCAACAGTCCTCTGAGGCAGATGTCAGGGCAGCTAAAGATGGTACGGCTTCCCACAGGTGGAGCGGGCTTCAGGGCAGTGTAAAATGGATGAATGGTGTGCTGGGCGTTGTAGTGCGAGGGAGGAAGAATGGCGCCAGTGAAGAAAGGGACGGAGGCAGTACAGTGCAGTCGTCCAAGATTTTACTTAGTTCTTAGGCAATTCACAAGTGCACTTTACAGGTGAAGGCCTCCCTCGTCGCGCCGTGTTCACCGGACAGGGGTTCAATCCTTCTTCAAGCAGCTTAGGAATGCCTGGCGGAACCCCACTTTCTCGTGTTTCTACTTTGACCGTCTTCACACTTGGTCCTTTTCTCCTCTGCCCTACGCTGCCCACTCTCAATCCCGCTCGGGTATGCTGAAGTCCTTCCTGTACGTCGGATCCGGGACCAACCTGACCCCCTGGAGATTAGAATGATGCAACCGATCCCTCCTGACACCTGGCAGGAGCGGGGCGTACGGGTGCCGTCCTGCACGCGCCGTACCCCCTGGGATCCTTTCCTTAGAACGGAGCCTACTCCCTGCTCCCCTCCGGGGCCTCTAGCCTGGGCCCTAACTTGTGGAGCAGAGCTCCTGATGAGCCTCTGCTCCCGGACTGTTCCTCTGAACAGCCCTCACTAAACTCCACTCACTCCACTACTCAACTCCCTCCTAAAATGGCTTCCCTTTTATATCTACTGTATAAGTGCTTCTTGTATCTGCTTCCACCACCCACACCCACTATTGGTTCCCCCTACCTTTGGCTCCCCCCCCCCCCCCCCCCTATTCCAGCCAGGGCCGGGGCTCAACAGAAAACTACATTGCGTCTTGCCCCTCCGGCTGGCCTGGAGCAGTGTGATGTTGGATGCGGGTGTTTTGCGGTTCCGTGCAGCACTCCCTCCTTACCTGAGAGAAGGGAGACACCACACCTCGGGGTGAGGTGCAGTATCTCTGTGGCGACTGAACCCTCAGGGGCGCCACATATGTAGTACATTTCAGGGGGTCGTGTGGTCCCCTCCAGTACCAAGCACCCTTTTCCAACCATCTTTCCCACATAAGGTTTTAATTGCGAGCTATGTCTGGTTTCCTTTTCACTCCCCATTCACATGAGGCTGTTTTGATGCACAGAGTGGTAAGACATTTAGTGGCCAGGGACCATTAATATTAAAAAGTCAACTTGACGTGGTTGGTTGGCTTTTGCGCACGTTGATCAAAAAAGCTAAGCATCTTTTAAACTTTTAACGTTTGCAGCAATATTGGAGTTCATATGTTCATTTAGTCACAGTGTGCTGACGCATCATATATGTACACATCAACCACTGGCCTTTTTGAGTTCCTAACCTCATCAGTACGCTTTTTTTTTTTTTTTTTTTTTTTTTTTCAGAATGTGCCATACTGTTGATTTAGCCACTTCTATCATTTCTGCTATTTCTTTTTTCAGCCTAATGATGGTCTGTTTCACTTCCATTGAGAGCTTCTTTGACCACATGTTGTGGGTTCACAGAAACAGCTTCCAAATGCAAATGCAACACCTGGACTCATTTCCAGGCCTTTTACCTGCTTATTTGATGATGGATTAATGAGGGAAAAGTCCATGCAACCCACTGTTAGACCTCCTTCACACATCCGTTTTTTGAGGACTTCAAATACGAACATACGCACACCCATTGTATTAAATGGTCCGTGTCGAAAAACGGCAGACCGTTTTTTTTTTGTGCAGCACGGGTAAAATACGTGCCGCACACTGATGACACATCCATGTGTCATCTGTGTGACACGTACCGGCGCCCTGGAAAAGCTGTACAGTTCGCGCTGGTCCCAGGTGCCGGCTGCTGAAGGCAGCTCTCATCATTGTTGCCCGACAATGATGGGAGTTGTATTCAGCACCTGCTGTGTAAAATTAAGAATTAAGTTTAAAAAATGGCATGGGCTCCGTCTGATTATTCATAACCGGCAGAGGGAAAGCCGCCCGCTGGGGGCTGATATTACTGGCCAGGGAAAGGGACCATTAGCCAAAATGTTCCCTGGCTATTAATAATGGCTCACAGCTGTTTGTTCAGCATTTACTGGTTAGATTACGGGGGACCCCATAAAAAAATTGACATAGGGTCCCCCTATAAATTCTAACCCGCAAAGGCTAAACAGATAGCTGTGGGCTGATATTAATAGCCAGGAAAGGGGCCATGGATATTGCACCCCTCCGAGGTTAAAAACATAGCCCTCAGCTGCCCCAGAAATGGAGCATCCATAAAATGTGCCAAATCTGGCGCTTAGGCTGTGTGCCCACTATGCGTTTTTCAAGCGTTTTTAATGCATTATTTCCGCTTGGTAATCCGTGCCCCATGGTCCCCAATGAAAATCTGCATGTTCTGTGCCCATGCTGCGGAATTTTCCGCATCGGATTTTCCTTGCGGAAAAATCCGCAGCATGTCCATTATTTGTGTGTTTCTGCATGCGGATTTGAGGTCCCAATGCATTTAAAAAACGCAAGTCAAATCCGCGTGTAAAAACGCTGCAAAAACGTGTGCAAAATCGGCAAGCGTTTTTCACTGCTAAGAACATGCAGAAACACTGCAGAAATTTTATGCTTCATTTCTGCATCGTGGGCACATACCCTTAGCTCTTCCCACTTGCCTTGATGCAGTGGCAAGTGATGTAATAGGATTGGGATTGATGTCGGCTTTGTATTGTCAGCTGACATCAAGCCCAGGGGTTAGAAATGGAGAGGCATCTACTAACCACATAGTAAGTTTTGACATAAACACAGAGCAAGAATAAAATCCTTTATTTGAAACAAAAGGGAACTCCCTGTTTAACACTTTAAAAAATAAAAAACAGCACATACTCTGTATTTCCATAATCACTTTGATTAGTTATTAGCTACAAGAAAGTTAAAGGAAAACCCCTTTATCTTAATTAGACACTTCTTTTGACTCATGTGTTGATTTAGGCTGTGTGCCCACTCTGCGTTTTTGAAGCGGCAATTCCGCTGCAGAAACGCTTAAAAAACGCTTGGTAGAAGGCCTGCGATGTTCCCCAATGATAATCCGCATGTGCTGTGCACATGCTGCGGAAATTTCCACTGCGCATTATCATTGCGGAAAAATACGCAGCACTACCAATTATTTTGGCGTAATCGCAGCGCTTTCGCCGCCATTGACTTGCATTGAATTGCTTAATATCCGCATGACTACATGTGCACATGCGGATATTAAGCGATTCAATGTGTGGATGGTACCCGGGTCTGGAGAAGAGGAGACAGTCATCCAGACCCGGGTACCATAGTACCTGTATTTAAAAAAAAAAAAAAAATTATTTCAAAATAAATGTACATTATACTCACCTTCTGATGGCCCCCGGTCTCCTTATCCGATGCGTCCTGGCTCCCTGGCAGCTCACGATGGTCTAAAAGGACCTTCCATGATGTCATTTAGTCATGTGACAGGTCGCTCGACCCGTCACATGACTAAATGATGTCATGGAAGGTCCTTTTACACAACCGCGATACACCAGGAAGACCGGACGCATCGGATAAGGAGACCGGGGGCCATCGGAAGGTAAGTCTAATGTGTTTTTTTTTTTTTATTCTTTACCATTTTTATTTATTTATTTTTTTTTTTAACTAACTTGGTCACACTATATAAATCCATGCCGGTTGCATGGATTTATATAGTGTGACAAAGTTGTCAAGCACTTTCCGAGTGATGCTAAAATCGCTTGGCAAGCGCTTGACAACCCGCATGCAAAATCGCATTATCAAAACGCTTCACATCCGCATGTCCCTGGCAGGAAAAAACGCATGTAAAATCCGCATGCGTTTTTTTTTTTCTGCTAGGGAGATGCAGACACGCTCAGGAAAAATCCTGAGCATTTCTGCTTCGTGGGCACTTAGCCTTACACATAAATGCATCACTTTCCTGGTATTATCCACATATTATTATGCTGTGAATCTATTTAGTGGCTGTCTGTTCTTCGTAAAACCTTTTTTGATACTTTGGTTTCATCACTAAATTGAGAATATTTAGACCCTCAAGTGTTTAAAAGATTCATTGAAAAACCTGGTCTAAAGATAAGCATGGGAGATGCCTTATAATTGCCCCTAGTATGTATCACCACCTTGTCTACAACAATTGTATATTTTATTAGACTGATGGACATATAACATGGTTGGACATTCTATGCAAAATAGTCAGTAATTGAAATGTCAGTCAGTATGGCATTGCTGAATAAGGCAGAACAATATTCTAACAGGATGACTGAGATCAATGATTTCCCCTGATATTAAGTAGATGATAACAGAGCCAAGTTTTGCTCCCCAATGACTTATAGAACTGCAGCTGGTAATCCAGCAAAAAGTACATGACAACTGCAATGAATTGAAGATCTAAAATGGCGTACCTAAGTTTTGAATCACTTTTGTTTTTACATTTTAACTAGTGTTGAGAGAGTATGTTTCATCAACTCTTTCGGCGAGCACGTTCTGGTGCTCGCCAAGTATTTTGGCGCCCTCTGCTTTTGGGTAATCTCTGCATGTGTCACATCTGTCTAACAGCCAAAGTGACAGTAAAACAAAAGCAGAGCACGCCAAAATATTCAATGAGCACCCGAGCGTGCTCGCTGAAAGAGTTAATGAAACCTACTCGCTCAACACTAATTTTAACCTTTTAAAACTTGAGATGAGGTCTTCTTAAGGCTGTGTGCCCACGATGCGGATTTGATGCATTTCCGCGATGCCATCTCCGCCGCGAAAACGCATTAAAAACGCATGTTAAGTTGTCTGCCATGTTTCCCAAAGATAATCCGCATGTGCTATGCACACGCTGCAAATTATCATTGTGGAAAAATCCGCAGCGCAACAATTTCTTGTGCGTAATCGCGGCAAAATTGCCGCCAATGACTTGCATTGAACCGCATAACATCCGCATGCATACATGTACAGTACAGAACAAATAAAGTAGCACACTGTAACACTGAGTATATAGATGTGAAATCTGAAATATGAATAGCATAACTGCTGTAAAAAATAGAAATAAATGAAAAAATGTTTTGAAAAATTTTTTTTAGCGCATGAAATATGAAGTATGGAAAATGAATAGCATTACTGCTGTAAATAAATGAGAAATCTTAGCGCATAAATTGGCCAATTCATGTGTACCTGACAGCCGCGGTAAGGCGTTTCTCGATGTCAGGACCTACCAATGTGAATACCTCTCTAAGAGACCCCCCGTCTGCTTATGTGTGGGAAAGACAGATCCTGATGCATTTAAAACCACCTGCGGCATGGGGGTGGGGGTGGAGTGCTCAGTCAACGCTAAATCTAATAACAAAGAAAATGACGGCACTTCCACTACAAAAACTAGGTGTGAACAGGTGCTTACTAAGAGCAGCTACCTCCATATATAATGAACTTTTTGTAGTGGAAGTGCCGTCATTTTCTTTGTTACTAGATTTAGCGTTGACTGAGCACTCCACCCCCACCCCCATGCCGCAGGTGGTTTTAAATGCATCAGGATCTGTCTTTCCCACACATAAGCAGACGGAGGTCTCTTAGAGAGGTATTCACATTGGTAGGTCCTGGCATCGAGAAACGCCTTACCGCGGCTGTCAGGTACACATGAATTGGCCAATTTATGCGCTAAGATTTCTCATTTATTTACAGCAGTAATGCTATTCATTTTCCATACTTCATATTTCATGCGCTAAAAAAATTTTTCAAAAAATTTTTTCATTTCTATTTTTTACAGCAGTTATGCTATTCATATTTCATATTTCACATCTATATACTCTGTTACAGTGTGCTACTTTATTTGTTCATTATATATGGAGGTAGCTGCTCTTAGTAAGCACCTGTTCACACCTAGTTTTTGTAGTGGAAGTGCCGTCATTTTCTTTGTTACATGTACAGTACAGACCAAAAGTTTGGACACACCTTCTCATTTAAAGATTTTTCTGTATTTTCATGACTATGAAAATTGTACATTCACACTGAAGGCGTCAAAGCTATGAATTAACACATGTGGAATTATATACTTAACAAAAAAGTGTGAAACAACTGAAAATATGTCTTATATTCTAGGTTCTTCAAAGTAGCCACCTTATGCTTTGATGACTGCTTTACACACTCTTGGCATTCTCTTGATGAGCTTCAAGAGGTAGTCACTGGAAATTGTCTTCCAACAATCTTGAAGGAGTTCCCAGAGATGCTTAGCACTTGTTTGCCCTTTTGCCTTCACTCTGCGGTCCAGCTCACCCCAAACCATCTCGATTTGGATTCAGGTCTGGTGACTGTGGAGGCCAGGTCATCTGGCACAGCACCCCATCACTCTCCTTCTTGGTCAAATAGCCCTTACACAGCCTGGACGTGTGTTTGGGGTCATTGTCCTGTTGAAAAATAAATGATGGTCCAACTAAACGCAAGCCGGATGGAATAGCATGCCGCTGCAAATTGCTGTGGTAGCCATGCTGGTTCAGTATGCCTTCAGTTTTGAATAAATCCCAAACAGTGTCACCAGCAAAGCACCCCCACACCATCACACCTCCTCCTCCATGCTTCACGGTGGGAACCAGGCATGTAGAGTCCATCCGTTCACCTTTTTTGTGTCGCACAAAGACACGGTGGTTGGAACCAAAGATCTCAAATTTGGACTCATCAGATCAAAGCACAGATTTTCACTGGTCTAATGTCCATTCCTTGTGTTCTTTAGCCCAAACAAGTCTCTTCTGCTTGTTGCCTGTCCTTAGCAGTGGTTTCCTAGCAGCTATTTTACCATGAAGGCCTGCTGCACAAAGTCTCCTCTTAACAGTTGTTGAAGAGATGTGTCTGCTGCTAGAACTCTGTGTGGCATTGACCTGGTCTCTAATCTGAGCTGCTGTTAACCTGCGATTTCGGAGGCTGGTGACTCGGATAAACTTATCCTCTTCCTTTCCTGGGGCGGTCCTCATGTGAGCCGGTTTCTTTGTAGCGCTTGATGGTTTTTGCAACTGCACTTGGGGACACTTTCAAAGTTTTCCCAATTTTTCGCACTGACTGACCTTCATTTCTTAAAGTAATGATGGCCACTCATTTTTCTTTACTTAGCTTCTTTTTTTCTTGCCATAATACAAATTCTAACAGTCTATTCAGTAGGACTATCAGCTGTGTATCCACCAGACTTCTGCACAACACAACTGATGGTCCAACCCCATTTATAAGGCAAGAAATCCCACTTATTAAACCTGACAGGGCACACCTGTGAAGTGAAAACCATTTCCGGTGACTACCACTTGAAGCTCATCAAGAGAATGCCAAGAGTGTGCAAAGCAGTTATCAAAGCAAAAGGTGGCTACTTTGAAGAACCTACAATATAAGACATATTTTCAGTTGTTTCACACTTTTTTGTTAAGGATATAATTCCACATGTGTTAATTCATAGTTTTGATGCCTTCAGTGTGAATGTACAATTTTCATAGTCATGAAAATACAGAAAAATCTTTAAATGAGAAGGTGTGTCCAAACTTTTGGTCTGTACTGTATGCATGCGGATGTTATGCGGTTCAATGCGCGTATGGTACCCGGGTCTGGAGAAGAGGAGAATCTCCTCCAGACCCGGGTAACATTAGTAAAAAAGAAAAAAAAAAAAAAAAAAAAATGTAAAAAAAAAAAATTATACTTGTGGCGCCTCTGCGGATTCAGTCGCCACAGAGGTACTGCATCTCACCCAGAGGTGTGGTATCTCACTCTCAGGTAAGGATAGAGTGCTGCCTGAGACCCTAACACCTGCATCCAACACTACACTACTCCAGACCAGCTGGAGGGGCAAGATATGTTGTGCTTCCTGCTGAGCCCTGACCCTGGTTGGAGTGGGGAAAACCAAAGTGAGGGGGAACCATGTAGTGGGTGTGGGTGGAGGAAGTAAATCAGGGGAGCATTGGAAGAAGTGATATAAATAGAGAAGCCATCTTGAAAGGACAGAGTAGTCTGGGAGGAGAAGTAGAGGGAGCAGGAGCTCTGCAGGAGCTCTGCTCGGGAGGAGGAGGGCCTAGCCAGAGAGGCCCAAAACAGACTGAGGAGGAGAGGAGCAGGGGAGAGGCTCCAGGAACGAAGAAGGGATCCCAGGGGTACGGGCAGTGCTGGAGGCCACCCGTACGCCCGAATCTGCCAGGCGGTGGAGGGATCAAGCCGCAGAGGGGACCGGCCCCTGACAAGTGAGAATTACAAGGTTCAACTGGAAACCAGATGCTTTTGTACTTTCAGGGTGCAGTTGCCACATCCGCACTCAAGTCGCCAAAAAGGTAACCACATAGGATCCAGGGAACTCCATGTTGCCCAGAAAGATCCGAGGATACCGGCTTGGGACATTGTTTGGCGAGGCGCAGGGCAAGAAGGGTGAGGGCCAGCGCAGGAAGACGGCTGAGAAGGGCATATAGAACTGGGTCCTGTCAGGCACTCTTGAAACACCTGGGAGTTTGCTGAACCCCTGCCTGGTGAACGCAACACTTCGTGGGAGGCTGTAATCCGGAAAGTGCAACCTGAGGAACTTAACTGTGAGTAAACCCTGAAGACTGCACCCCACTGTCTCTGTGGAGTTATTGCTGCGCCATCGTCCCCTGTACTACACAGCAGCATGTTTAACATCTACACTGCCCTGGAGCTAAGCTCTACCTGTGGAGAGCTAAACCAACTCTTCTGCATCCACACCAGCTCCAGAGGACCTGCTCGGCAGCGGCGGCTTCCTTTAGCCGCATACCACAGGTGGTGTCACGAACTGTATATAAAAACTATAAATCCCCTGTAAATATTCCCCTTTTGATTGACCGCTCTGGGTCACGGACCGGGTCACGGCCACTGTGACATCTCCCCTAGCAATGGCCCGGCCCCCGGTCTCCTCTCCTGTGGCTTCCTGTCATCGGCGTCCCACGGTGTTCTGAAAGAACATGTGGTGTCATTTAGTCATGTGATGGTCAGGCGACCGCTGACGTCAGCCGTCACGTGACCTGTCAGCTGACTAAATGACGTCAGCGCAGGTCCTTTCTGAACACCTCAGGATGCTGAGGACAGAGGACGCTACCAGAGAAGGAGACCGGGGGCCATTGGAGAGGTAAGTATTATTTTTTTTTTTACTATTGGTCACACAATTTAAGTCCATGCCAGTTGCATGGATTTATATTGCGTGACATTGTCGAGCACTTTTCCAAGTGATGCTCAAAATCGCTTGGAAAAGCGCTTGAAAAAACGCATGCGGAAATGCGTGCAAAAACGCTGAAAAACTCTTATCCCTGACAGAAATAATGCATGTAAAATCTGCATACGCTTTTTCTGCCAAGGAGATGCAGAAATGCTCAGGAAATTTCTGCTTCATTTCTGCATCGTGGGCACATAGCCTAAGGCTAGATTCACACGTCCTAGCTGTTACCATCTGAGAGAGATGAAACAATTTTTTTTTTTTTAAGGTGTCGCCCTTGTTGCTTTCAATTTATCTTTTCTTTTTTCACTGAGAGGTGTACTTGCTTCCAAGCCAATACAAAAAATTGGAATGTTAAATATTTTTATTCAAGGTTCTCACTAAGCAACAGATCTGTGAGGCACGGATTCAAAACTGAAGTCCCCAAAGGCTTCAATTGCCAAATCTGATCCCCAAATCAGATCAGAATAGGACATTATCTGAGTCTCACGGATCTCACTTAGATCAGTGATTTTAACGGTTGTGTGTTTACATCCATTCTACTCTATGGGTTTGAGGGCTGCTGAGAAAAAAAGAATGTGTGAATGTAGCCTAACACATACAAAGCGTACCTTCTGTTTTCTAGAACTTAAAGGGGTTGTCCACTACTAGGACATCCCCTTTTTGATCTAAATATTTGGCCCCGATAAAATTAAAATAAAAAAGATTATACTCGCCTCCCGTGCCAGCGCCATTCTAGTGGTGTCGGCACTCGCAGTCCCGTGGCTCCCGTGCTGTTGTTGTGACACGTGAGCCGGGCACCCAATCGGTGCTGGTGTCACTGTCCCCACCTTCAGTTGAATTGAACACGAAGAAGAAGTCCGGGCTGCAGCTGATTTATGACTTCCTTTTAATGTTCAATTCGTACGAAGGTAGGGATAGTGACGCCAGCGCTGATTGGGTGTCAGGCAGGCTCACATGTCACAACCTCGTGGGAGCCCCAGGACCACGGGTGCCAGCCGCTGGAATGGCGCCGGCATGGGAGGTGAGTATAAGCTTTGGCCGGTGTTCATAGCAGATGATTTTTCTACACATAGAAGGGCTTCATCCTTGCTATGTGTCACACAAGTGATCAGACGATCACAGCTTCATGTCTCCTAAGGGGACTATTGAGGCAAGTAAAAAGTAGAAAAAAATGTTTTAATATTAAAAAAAACATGAGTTCAAATCACCCCCTAATGCACCTAATGCAAGTCTATGCTGAAAATCTGCACAGAAAACTGAGTATTCTCAAGATAAGTTGACATGTTGCAGATTTTAAACATGAACCACGGGTCAGTTTATGTAACATAAAAAGCACAGTGGGCATGAGGTTTCTATAAATTTCAACCACTTTGCTCGAACTGTAAGACGCGTATTTCTGCTGCACAAAAAAACAGCAGTATCAAAACCTCACCAAAAACCCATCATGAGAACTAAACCTTAGCATGATGTCCCTATACATTTCTAACAATACAGGATGTTTAAACCACAAGAGAGATGATCAAAAAGATGCGTAGGACTCTGGTAGATATTCTATGGCAGTCGGACCAGGTTTCTGTAAAATCAATAATACATATATTCTGCCTCTAGTATTATACTGACCAGCCGCCGTCGTCTTCTGCAGTCTGTGACCTGCCAGATCACTCAAGTATTTGTTGGGCAAGCCGGAGGTCACTTCTTAGTGTAAGTCTGAGAGCAAGAATGAGGCTCACATAGACTTACATTGATCGCTTGTGACCTTTTACCTCTGACTTCTGGTCAGTCAGAAGTTGCAGTCACAAGATAGCAACTGTGGACCGAAGCAGCGCCTGGAAAAGCAGAAGATGAGGGCTAGTAAGTATATTATTAGGCCCAAGGAACTTACATTAGTGGTACCACCTCAACGCTGAAATAAAAAAAAAATGCTGGAGTGGTGCTCTAAGGTAAAAAGAAACTATAATTTGAACAAAGGAATATCCAAGATTAGACACAAGTCACAGTGTACAGTATGAGAAAACATCCCTTGTTACTGCCCATCATTAACAGATTAGATGAGAAGGTGTCAGTAATAGATCCCCTATTTAATGAATCCTCTGTTAAGTGAAAATCATTAAAACTATATTTGTAACATCTGTGTCGGTTTCTACTTTGACCACTAGTCTGCACCACACCATTGTTGTGAGTGATGCTTGACAGCATCAATCCTATTTTATTCCTGGGACTTATGGCTCTGGCCACTCTAGAAGCTTTGGGGTTCATTTTGTTCTTAGACCTGGCTTGATTTCTAACTACCTGCTTGCTTTATGATTTTGTCCCTGATGTGATCTCCTGGCTTTGACCCTGCTTGACAACACTTCTTGCCAGCTTGCTCCACCAAACAGCAGCTGACTCTGTGACCCTTGCCCAGGGACCCTTGTGTAAGTCCAGATCCCTATACACGGGTTAAAGGGTGAAGACCAGGGCAACCCTTGGGCTCTGAGAAATGGAGTAGCTTGCGCCAAGCCTGATTGTGGTAACCATTTTGGAGCTGCCAGAGGACTACAAACAGTGCTCGCATGGCAATATTGCACAGATAAGCCGTATTGTGTGATGTTATACTATCTTCTAAAATGAACTTCTTATAGATGTATGTAAATTGTACTGCTTATATAGTTGTATGTAATAACCATGTAAAGTAAATATAAAAACTGTACAAACCTGTTAAATTGCCAGGTTTTTGTCATATAAAAATGATACTGTGAATCGTTTCAGAACTTTTTTTGACCTGTAATGTCACCCATAATCTACATTTGAATTGAAAAATAAAGTAAAATCTTTAAATGGAAAAATAAAATTATGTAACAAAAATATTATTTGCATAAATATGCACACCCTTAAACTAATACTTTTTGTTGAAGTACCCTTTGGATTTATGATTCAGTCTTTTTTTGTAATAGTCTATCAGCATGACTCATCTAGAATTGTCAATCTTTGCCCAATCTTCCTTGCTGTAGCACACCAAATTTGACAAATTGCAGAGCATCTCCTGTGTACAGCCTTCTGGTAAACCCACAGTTTTTCAATTGGATTCAGGCTTGGGCTTTGGCTTGGCTACTTCAAATCTTTGATCTGATGAAGCCATTCTTTTTTTATGATTTGGAAGCATGCTTGGTGTCGTTGCCATGATGAAAGGTGAAATTCATCTTCAGCTTTTTAACAGAGGCCTGAAGGTTTTGATGCAAAGTGACTTGTATTTGGAACTGTTCATATTCCCCTCTCCCTTGACTAAAGCCCAGTTTTACCTGCCAAAGCATAATGCTGCTTCCACCAAACTTCACTGTGGGTATGGTTAGCGATACGCAGTGTTTGCTTTGCCACAAACATACCTTTTGGAATTATGTTCAAAAAGATCAACCTTGGTCTTTATAAGATCATAACACGTATTCCCACATGCTTTTTGCAGTCTTGATGTATGTTTTGGCAAAACATAGCCGGGCTTGGATGTTTTTCTTTGTAAGATAAACTTCCGTCATGCTACCCTAATCCACAGGCCAATGGAAGTGCATTGAGCTGTAGGGTGCATTGCTGGAAAAGGGAAAAAAAACAAAAAAAAAAAAACAATTTAAATCTCTTAGTTTGTGAGTGTAAACGAGCTGAGTGTGACCGGAGTGTAAGTGCCTATGAAAGTAAGTGTGTGACTTGTTTTTCAGTGAAGAGGTATTTGGGAATCCTGCAGAAAATACCTGTGTGAATTGCGGTGAGTTGCTGCATTGTGACCTGCTGAGTGCTTTTCTACCTGTTAGGTTTTAAAAAGCCCAATAAAACTAATTTTCTCACTACAGTTTTACAGTTTCTCAGTTTACTACCTGTGTATTTAAGGGTGAACTACATTGCACTAAAATCCTGAGGTGTAGCTATAGTCACAAGGGGTTAATTAAGGGGGAGGGGTTATAATTAAGGGTTTATAAGGGGCAGCTGGTTGGGCATCCAGTCCTTTGGAAGTGCATTGAGCTGTAGGCTGCATTGCTGGAAAAGGGGGGGGGGGGAAACTCTTTAAATCTCTTAGTTTGCGAGTGTGAACGAGCTGAGTGTGACTGGAGCGTAAGTGCGAACGAAAGTAAGTGTGTGACTTGTTTTTCAGTGACTTGTGATTCAGGGAGTTTGGAAGGGAGGACTTTGGACTGAATTGCTGTCTGTATTTTATTAATGGTTTACTTTTCTTTTTACTTAACATTCTGTCTATTGCAATGCCCATTAGAAAATGAGCTCCATTATTGACAATGCTATCCAGTGTATATCTTGCCACATTTATGCATTCTTTGAACAGCCGGTCGGGGTTGCATACTGCTGCGTGAGATGTGTGCACGTGGTGCGTTTGGAAGCCCAGGTACTGGATCTAAATGAGCAGCTGGCAACACTGAGATCCATTGACAATATGGAAAGGAGTCTGCTGCTCATTGAGCAGCAGCTCACTGGGGTAGATGTGGGGGAGGGTGGTAGTCGGGAGCTGCAGGACAGTGAGGTCGCTAGTTGGGTGACAGTTAGAAGGGGGGGTAGAGGGAAGAGTGCCAGGGTGGCTACTCATGATCTGGCACACCACAATAAGTTTGCAAAGTTGGCAGATGAGGGGAGTGACGGTACAGGGGTAGCACTGCTGCAGCAAGGCATGTCCCCTGAAAGCCGGAGGAGTGTCAGCTCCAGTAAAGCGGGAAATAGGAGAGCAGGGCAGGCCAGGCAGGTGCTGGTAGTGGGGGACTCAATTATTAGGGGAACAGATAGGGCAATCTGTCACAAAGACAGGGATCATCGAACAGTGTGCTGCCTACCTGGCGCTCGAGTCTGGCACATCACTGATCGGGTTGACAGATTACTGGGAGGGGCTGGTGAGGACCCAGTGGTCATGGTGCACATTGGCACAAATGACAAAGTTAGAGGTAGGTGGAAGGTCCTTAAAGATGATTTCAGGGAATTAGGCTGCAAGCTGAAAGCAAGGACCTCCAAGGTGGTATTCTCTGAAATACTACCGGTACCATTTGCCACGCCAGAGAGGCAACGGGAGATTAGGGAGATAAATAAGTGGCTCAAGAACTGGTGTAGGAAGTAGGGATTTGGGTTCCTGGAGAACTGGGCCGACTTCTCAGTTGGGTACAGACTACGCTAGGGACCGGCTGCACCTCAATGGGGAGGGCGCAGCTGTGCTGGGGGAGGAAATGGCTAGAAGGTTGGAGGAGTGTTTAAACTAGGGATTGGGGGGGGGAGGGTATTCATTTTATAGGTGGGGAAGATAGTGCAGATAGTGACCTGGGCACAAATAAAGAAATTGGGGGTGGGGTTAGAACAGTCAATAAAGTAAGAAGGAATAGAGGTACAGAGAGATGCATAAAATGCATGTACACTAATGCCAGAAGCCTCACCAACAAAATGGAATTAGAATTAATATTGTTGGAAAATAATTATGACATGGTAGGGATATCTGAGACGTGGCTGGGCGAGAGCCATGACTGGGCAGTTAATTTACAGGGCTATAGTCTGTTCAGAAATGACCGTACAAACTAGCGAGGGGGGTGTGTGTGTTTATATGTAAAATCATCCTTAAAACCCGTCTTGCGGGAGGATATATGTGAATCTAGTGAAAATGTAGAGTCCCTGTGGGTGGAGATAAGGGGAGGGGGGAAAAAATAATAAATTACTGATAGGGGTTTGTTATAAGTCTCCAAAAATAATGGAAGTAGCGGAGAATATCCTCGTAAAGCAAATAGATGAAGCAGCGACTCAAGGAGAAGTCATTATTATGGGAGACCTCAACTACCCTGAAATACATTGGGGGACAGAAACATGTAGTTCAAGCAAAGGTTATAGGTTTTTGACAACTATGAGAGACAATTACCTTTCACAACTGGTTCAGGACCCAACAAGAAGGGGGGCACTGCTAGGCCTAATATTAACCAATAGGCCAGACCGCATATCAAATATACGAGTTGGGGGTCTCTTAGGTAATAGTGATCACAAAATAATACGTTTTCATGTAACCTTTAATAAGTTGTGTAGTAGAGGGGTTACAAGGACACTAAACTTCAGGAAGGCAAATTTCCAACGGTTGAGAGATGATCTTAGTGCAATAAACTGGGACGATATACTGAGACATAAAGCTACACAAAGCAAATGGGAGACATTTATTAACATCCTGAATAGGACCTGTGCACAATATATACCCTTTGGCAATAAACATGCTAGAACTAGGAGGAAACCACTATGGCTAAATAGAGCTGCAAGGGGCGCAATAAGTGACAAAAAGAAAGCATTTAGAGAACTAAAGCAAGTAGGTAGTGATGAGGCATTAAATAAATATAGAAAATTAAATAAATTATGTAAAAAACAAATCAAGGCAGCAAAGATTGAGGCAGAGAGAATCATTGCCAGAGAAAGTAAAAATAACCCCAAAATATTCTTTAACTACATAAATAGTAAAAAACTAAAAAATGATAGTGTTGGCCCCCTTAAAAATAGTCTGGGTGAAATGGTGGATGAGGATGAGGAAAAAGCCAATATGCTAAATGATTTTTTTTCAACAGTATTTACACAAGGAAATCGCATGACCGAAAACATGATTAGTGATAACAAAAATTCTCCATTAAATGTCACTTGCTTAACCCAGCAGGAAGTACGGCAGCGTCTAAAAATCACTAAAGTTGACAAATCCCCGGGCCCGGATGGGATACACCCGCGAGTACTGCAGGAATTAAGTAATGTCATAGATAGACCATTATTTTTAATCTTTAAAGATTCCATAATAACAGGGTTTGTACCCCACGACTGGCGTATAGCAAATGTGGTGCCAATATTCAAAAAGGGGACAAAAACTGAACTTGGAAATTATAGGTCAGTAAGCTTAACCTCTACTGTGGGTAAAATCCTGGAGGGTTTCCTTCAGATACTCTAGTATAGCATCTCTTAGAAGAATAACCTCATGACCCAATATCAACATCTGTTTACGAGGGACCGTTCCTGTCAGACTAATCTGATCAGTTTTTATGAGGAGGCAAGTTCTGGACTGGACCAAGGAAATGCGGTGGATGTTGTGTATATGGAATTTTCAAAAGCTTTTGATACGGTTCCACACAAAAGGTTGATACATATATTTTCCCCTATCCCCATTGTTCTCATTTTATGTATGTGGGTTAAGAATTGGCTCAGTGATAGGAAACAAAGGGTGGTTATTAATGGAAAACACTCAGACTGGGTCACAGTTAACAGTGAGGTACCACAGGGGTCAGTATTGGGCCCCCTTCTTTTTAACATATTTATTAATGACCTTGTAGGGGGCATACAGAGTAATATTTCAATATTTGCAGATGACACTAAACTCTGCAGGGTAATCAATACAGAGGAGGACAATTTTATATTACAGAAGGATCTGTGTAAACTAGAAGCTTGGGCTGATAAATGGCAAATGAGCTTTAATGGGGATAAATGTAAGGTAATGCACTTGGGCAGAGGAAATAAAATGTATAATTATATGCTTAATTGTAAAACACTGGGCAAAACTGTAACTGAAAAAGACCTGGGTGTATTGGTGGACGACAAGCCCACGTTTAGTGGACAGTGTCAGGCAGCTGCTGCAAAGGCAAATAAAATAATGGGATGCATTAAAAGAGGCATAGATGCTCATGAGGAGAACATAATTTTACCTCTATACAAGTCATTAGTGTGACCACACTTAGAATACTGTGTACAGTTTTGGTCTCCGGTGTATAAGAAAGACATAGCTGAACTAGAGAGGGTGCAGAGAAGAGCGACCAAGGTTATTAGAGGACTGGGGGGTCTGCAATACCAAGACAGGTTATTACACTTGGGGTTATTTACTGTGGAAAAAAGAAGGCTTAGGGGTGATCTTATTACTATGTACAAGTATATGAGGGGACAGTACAAAGACCTGTCTACTGATCTTTTTACTCTGAGGCCTGAGACGGAGACAAGGGGGCATCTTCTATGTCTGGAGGAAAGAAGGTTTAATCATAATCACAGACGCGGATTCTTTACTGTAAGAGCAGTGAGACTATGGAACTCTCTGCCACATGATGTTGTAATGAGTGATTCACTATTAAAATTTAAGAAGGGCCTGGATGCCTTTCTTGAAAAGTATAATATTACAGGTTATATATACTAGATTCCTTGATAGGGCGTTGATCCAGGGAACTAGTCTGATTGTCATATGGAGTCGGGAAGGAATTTTTTTCCCCAATGTGGAGCTTAGTGTTGCCACATGGTTTTTTTTGCCTTCCTCTGGATCAACATGTTAGGCTATGGGTTGAACTAGATGGACTTGGTCTTCCTTCAACCTTAAAAACTATGTTACTATGTTACACATGAAGAATATGGGAGATTGTTGTTTTGTGCACACCCCTCCCCCAAGTACTTATCAGAAATTCCTGAAGCTTTTTTAATGTTGCTCTAGGTCTCTTGCAGCCTTTCAGACCATTTTTTTTTTTCGACTTTTCATCAAAATTTGAGGCATGTTCAGTTCTAGGTAAATGTCACTGTTATACCAAATTTAAGTCATTTCTATTGATGACTGTCTTCACAGTGTTCTATGGTACATCTAATGCCTTGGAAAAAAAATTTCTACCCTTTTCGTGACAAATTTCAACAATGAGATCTCTGTGTTGCAAGCTATTTATGGGCCATGGCTTTTGCAGTAAAATACAAATAACAAGTCAGGAAAATCCTACTAAAGCTAAACTTTTTTTTTTATTGGGTTTATCAGAATCATTGTAAACTTTCAAATGTGTACTCACTAATTTTTAACATTTAATTTAAATGTGATTGGTTAATTCTCAGCACAACCACAGCAGCAATCTATAAGAGGGTGTTTAAACGTGTGCAACATATTATTTTAGTTTTGTTACTTTTATTTTCCCCTTAGTTTCTTAATGGATCTGTACAATTTATGAATGCCATTAAAGGTGGTGATTCTTCTCCAAATTATTTTTACATGACCAAAAAAACAGTATTTTAACAGGGCTATGTAGACTTTTTATTTCCACCATACATAGCGAGAGTTAACTTGAATATAACTTGTGTACTTACTCAGACATATATAATACACACATGGTCAAAATTGTTGGTACTCCTTGTTTAATGAAAGAAAAACCCACAATGGCCACAGAAATAACTTGAATCTGACAAAAATAATAATAAATTAAAAATCTATGAAAATGAACAAATGAAAGTCTTACATTGCTCTTCAATCCTGCGTCCGCAGAATTTAAAAAAAAAAAATTAAACTCCTGAAATAAGCCTGGACAGAAATGATGGTACCCCTGAAAATAATGTGACAAAAGGGACATGGTTCAATCAAGTTGTGTCCACTAATTGGCATCATAGGTGTCTACAATCTTGTAATCAGTCAGTGGGCCTGTATATAGGTCTACAGATACTCACTGTGTTGTTTGGTGACATGGTGTGTACTATACTCCACATGGACCAGAGGAAGCAAAGGAAAGAGTTGTCTCAGGAGATTAGAAAGAAAATTATAGATAAGTATGTTAAAGATAAAGATTATAAGACCATCTCCAAGCAGCTTGATGTTCCTGTGGCTACAGTTGCACATCTTAAATTTCTGAATAATATCAATGGGACTGTAGCCAACCTTCCTGGACGTGGCCGCAGGAGGAAAATTGATGACAAAACAAAGACTGATAATACGAATGGTAACAAAAGAGCCCAGTGTGATGAAATGCTGGCCGGTGAGTGCAGCTCTCTGGCGCCCCCTTACCTCTCAGGTGAGTCAAGGTACTGCACCTAGAGTAAGTAGTGCCAGGAAGCTGCTACCAGCGGGGGAAAACACGGTGGTGTGTTGTCCCTTACACATCACCAATCCGTGACGCCACGATACAGGCACAACTCTCTGGTGTGCCCCCTTGCCTCTCAGGTCAGTCAAGGTACTGCACCTAGAGTGAGTGGTCGCCGGAGAGGCCGTCCTGTAGCCCTCTGGGTATTTGAGGCCCTCTGCAGTGAGGGCGGTATATATATATTTCCCTGGCTACGCCAGTAATATATATCCACACCTCCGACCATCACTGCCAGCCTTCCTCAAATCCCCCAGATGGTATGCTGCCACCAGTTCTCATTTGATACAAGCCCGGTCCATTAATAGACTTGCATCGGGTCAGGAACCAACCCAGTAGCGTTTCAACCAAGCGTTTCCGGACCAATGGATTCGTATATGCAGAGTGAAGGATACAGCCCACGATTAATTTATGATTTAATCGATTATAAGAATACACTAGTTTACAAGGCTATACAATTAACTATACAACGGTATTTGACCAGAATAAGATATAACAATTAGAAATACAAAACACAGGAATAATAACGATAAATCAGTTACCGTTCTTGTAGTGCAAGGGAGGTTCAGCTATCCCAAAGGTTGAAGCTTAGTTGCAGTCGTCCAGGCCTCAGTAGCACATGGCTAAGGTGCTCCTTCCACTCAGAGACCTGGACCCGATGTTAGGAGTTGTTCACATCATCTCCTGGGTCGAAACTGAGGGGGTTTCTGGCTGTCGGCTATACTAAAGTCCTGTCACGCCCACTCTTGGTGATGTCAGTTTACTAAGCCCCGCCCCCCTACCAATGCCAGTTTTGGCTCCATTTGAGAAAAGTACCCATAACTTTCCCTGAGGTGATCTCATCGTATCACTAGAGGTCTCGTCGTGATCCTACTCTTCTGGGGAAGCCATTGACTCTAAACATGCCTCCCCTGGGACCTTGTATATGGTTCTTCTAAATATCTAGCTTTCCGGGGCCCTCATGGATTTATAAGTCCCATGATTGTGTCCGCGGGCACCTTCCCCACATGATACATTTTATTTGGGTTCCCTAACTTGTATCGTGTGGTTATGAATTGATAGTATGTCTGTGTAGCTTTTGGCGGCCATTTTCCACAAAGAAAGCACATGGTTTCTTGTGACAATGGAGAGGTTTGCAGGCTTGCACAAATGGTTTGCTTCTGGTTTCAAGTGACATCAAGGTGTTAATTACTCCCTAGGGTCTCGCTGACTCTGTCCTGCTTGGACACAACAGAGCTGGCGCATCTATTTACCATATCAAAGAAGTTCCTTGAGACTGATCTCCAGAGGTGGGGGCTAATTGCTCTCTTTACCAGGGGCTGGAGAAATGTGACATGGTAGGAGCTGTGTGAGGGATTTTTTAGAAATGACAATAGGGAATATCTTCAGGCATGACGTATCATACCTAAGATGGCGGCTAACTTTCATGATACCCAGGATAACTTCTAAAGAGATTAAAGGTGAACTTCAAGCTCAAGGAACATCAGTGTCAGATGGCACCATCCATTGTTGTTTAATCCAAAGTGGACTTCATGAGAGATGACCAAAGAGAACACCATAGTTTGAAAAAAAATCAAAAAAGCCAGACTGGAATTTGCCAAACTACATGTTGACAAGCCACAAAGCTTTTGGGAGAATGTCCTATGGACAGATGAGACAAAAATGGAAGTTTTTGGCAAGGCATATCAGCTCTATGTTCACAGACTGAAAAATGAAGCATATCAAGAAAAGAACACTGTCCCTACTGTGAAACATGGAGGAGGCTCTGTTATCTTCTGGGGCTGCTTTGTTGCATCTGACACAGGGTGTCTGGAATCTGTGCAGGATACTATGAAACCTCAAGACTATCAAGGGATTCTAAAGAGAAATGTGCTGCCCAGTGTCAAAGCTTGGTCTCAGTTGCAGGTCTTGGGTCTTGCAACAGGATAATGACCCAAAACACACAGCTAAAAACACCCAAGAATGGCTAAGAGGAAAACATTGGACTATTCTGAAGTGGCCTTCTATGAGCCCTGACCTAAATCCTATTGAGCATCTTTGGAAAGAGCTGAAACATGCTTTCTGGAAAAGGTAACCTTCAAACACGAGATAACTGGAGCAGTTTGCTCATGAGGAGTGTGCCAAAATACCTGTCGAGAGGTACAGAAGTCTCATTGACGGTTACCAGAATCGTTTGATGGCAGTGATTGCCTCAAAAGGTTGTTCAACAAAAATATTAAGTTAAGGGTACTATCATTTCTGTCCAGGCCTATTTCATTAGTTTCATTTATTTTTAAATTGTGTGGAAGCAGGGTTGAAAAGCAATGTCTGACTTTCATTTGTTAATTTTAATAGATTTTTAATTTACTACTTTTGTCAGATTCAAGTTATTTCTGTGACTATTGTGGGTTTTTCTTTCAATAAATGAGGGGTACCAACAATTTTGACCACGTATTGAGAAAGGCCTCACACCTAGAGCCGAAACGTTTCTAATATGGGTCATTTAAAAAGTATTTTTTTCCAATATATGTATCTATCTCATTATTCTTATTGGACAGCTTACTTTGGAGGAGGGAGGAAAGTCATTAAGACTATGTGCCCACGATGCAGAAATGCTCAGGATTTTTTCCTGAGTGTTTCTGCACCTCCCTGGCAGAAAAAACGCATGCGGATTGTACATGCGTTTTCCTGCCAAGGACATGCGGAAGTGAAGCGTTCTTCACATGCATTTCCGCATGCGGGTTGACAAGCGCTCTCCAAGCGATTTTAGCATCACTTGGAAAGTGCTTGTCAACTTGGTCACACTATATAAATCCATGCAAACCGCATGGATTTATATACTGTGACCGAAAAAATGGTAAAAAAAAAAAAATATATATATATACTTGCCTTCCGATGGCCCCCCGCAGTCTTGATTCCCTCCGTCCTGGCTGCCGGCAGCGGTACAATGAAGGACCTGCCGACGTCAGCGTCGCGTGACCCGTCACATGACTCTGACGTCAGCGCAGGTCCTTCAGTCCATCGCTAGCTGCCAGCATGAAAGGACGAGTGCAGCGGGGGCCATCAGAAGGTAAATATAATCTTTTATTTTTTATTTTATTCTTTTTTTCACAGTTTCTATGGTACCCGGGTCCGGAGGAGAGTCTCCTCTCCTCTAGACCTGGGTACCATCCGCACATTGAACGCATGCATTCCGCATGTACAGATCCAGTGAAGCGGATTCCATGCTGTCTAATGCACTTCAATGGCGGCGAAAACTCAGCACTTCCGCAAAATAATTGGTAGTGCTGCGTTTTTTTCCGCAATGATAATCCGCAGTGGAAATTTCCGCAGCATGTGCACAGAACATGCGTATTATCATCGTTTTTGCGCTGCGGAAACGCTTAAAAAATGCATCATGGGCACACAGCCTAAGTGTAATTTTCTCAATTGTGACCAACACTTGCCAACCAGTGGTCAAAAGGGTCCTGAAGTTATACGCATATGTAAAGCAGGGGTGGGCAATTCATTATCCCAAGGGGCCACATTAGAGACCGTGACTGCTGTGGAAGTTTGAACTTAATTCTGCTCATTTTTATTATTTTGATCTATATTACTTTTTATCGCTTAATCTTGAGCAGAATTAAGTGTGTTGACTAGCTGTAACTGCCAATACATGTTAAGGTAGCACTTTACTGTAACATGTATTCTTACTAGTAACAGCTAATCAAAACCACATAATTTACTGCATTTTATAAAAAATAGTAAATCATACTGCTCCTGTTTTTCAGCTCTTCTACCATAATAAACAGCTCCTCCCACAAAGTATGATGGACCCATCAGCCCCTCACACACAGTATAATGCCACATGGTGTGATAGCCCCACTGCCTCTCCTCGAGGTATGAATACTCCCTCAGCCCTTCACACACAGTATGATGGCCAAACAGCCTTCACACAGTATGACAACTGCACAGTCACCCACACACAGTATGATAGAATAAGGGAGGGAGACAAGCGCACATAGGGTGATATTGAAAGGAACAGATGAGAAGGGAGTTATTGAGTTGCTCACCTGAAAAGGTTGTGAGTGACCTAACTCCAATAATAGCCCATAAATAAAACAGCTGCTGCAGTCCCATCAACAAATTAAGGTTAACCCTCTTTTGCACATCGATCAATAGAAAAAGGAGATTAACGTTTCAGAGTAGACCGCTTCTATATGAAGAAAACAGTTCCAGAATGGAAAAGTAATTTCATAGTTATTTATTTTTAAGCAGTGCGCGCTCTCACCGAGCCCTTTCTCAAAAACAAACTACATAGCGCTAAAGGTTTTTGTGCTATATAGCTTGTTTTTGAAAGGGCGCTGTGCAAGCACCAAATGCGTCAAAATAAAAACTACTGCAGACGCCGATGAAATTGAGACCTAGGGGGAGAGGGCAGCCGCGTGGTGCGGTATTCCACTTTTCACAGCCCTTTGGTTATTAGAGTTTGGGGGCTGGATTTGTACAGCCAAAGGGCTAAATGACAAAACATGCTTCTTGTTCAGTTGTACTGCATTATTTATTTTTCTGTATTTCTTTGCTTCATCTATGTTCTACCTGCTACTTTCTTGCATATCTACCACCCTTTTACACATTGTGTACTCTTTTCCTCTCTCCCTTGTAAACTCTGGCTCCACTGATATTTCCCAATCTCTCTAAACCATCCACTATCTCCTTACAGCATACAAAACGCTCCCATAAATCATTGAACCACCTGCTCTTTCTCTTTTTCTCCTTCACCTAGTCGCTGGCTACCTCTCCCCTAACCCACCTTCCACTAATATTTATAACTCTCTTCCTGCTGCATATAGAAACCCTGCTAATCTTTTTAATATTCATTGCAGGCCTTCTAATTGTGCTCTCTGGAACTTTAGTCAGCGTGCAACAAACATCCAAGACTTCTTCCTTTCTAATTCAACCTTCTGGCTCTCACTGAAACCTGGATCCAGCAGTTTGTCACAATCACCACCGGCCGCCACTGCTCGCTCATATGGTGGACTACAATTTTCACTTGACCCCAGACCTGAGCGGAGACCAGGTAGAGGTTTTTGTCTGCTCCTTTTTATCACAATGTGCTTTCCAGGTTATCCCCCCAGTACCCTCACTTATGTTTTTTTTCCACACACTTACTCTTCAAACCCTTCTCCTTTCTCCTTGCGAGTGTCAATTTGTGTATCGCTCTCCAGGCAAAACCAACCAATTCATTGATCACTTTGCCACCTGGCTTCCACACTTTCTATCTTGTGACATTCCCACTCTCATCATGGGGGACTTTAACATCCCCATTGATAATCCGCTCTCCATATCTGCCACTCATCTTTCTCTAACCTCCTCCGTCGGCCTTTCACCGTTAACTAGTTTTCCTACAAATGAAGTTGGGAATACTCTGGACCTAATCTTCTGTTGGCTCTACTCAGTATACAACTTTACTAACTCCCCTCTCCCGCTCTCTGACCATAACCTTCCTTCCTTCTCTAAGAACTTTCTCCACGCCCAGGGCACCTCCACTTATCACACATACTGAATTCTATGTGCCATCAATACTCAGCAGCTTATGAACAATCTGCAGTCATCTATAGCTCCAATCTCCTCCCTCTCCTGTCCAGATTTAGCATTGTCACATTATCTTAATACATTGCAGAGTGCGCTGGATGAAACATCACCTGCTACATGCAGTAAGACCCAAACCAGACGATGGCAACCATGGCAAACATTGCAAACACATTTTCTCCAGTGTAACTGAAGATGTGCTGAGTGTCCGTGGAGAAAATCGCTTTCGGCAGAAGACGTAATGAGCTATAAGTTCATGCTCAAAACTCTCATGTCCTGACTCTGCACTGAAACATTATAATGATACATTGCAGAGAGCCCTGGATGAATCTGCACCTCCTACACACAGAACAACTTGGCACAGATGGCGACAACCCTGGCACACGGTACAAACCCCCTTTCTCCAGCAGTGCTCCAGGTGCGCTTAACGTCTGTGGAGAAAATTCAATCTGGTTGAAGATTTCATCCATTATAAGTTTATGCTTAAAACCTACAACTCCGCCCTTCACCTCTCCAAACAAACCTATTTCAATACCCATATCACCTCACTTTCCAAAAATCCTAAACGCCTCTTTGACACTTCTCATTCCCTTCTCCATCCAAGAGTGAAAGCCCTGACTACCGACCTCGGTGCTGACAATCTGGCTAATTATTTCAAAGAAAAAATTGACCATATCAGACAGGAAATTTTCTCCCAATCCTCTAATAGCATGCATGGTCCTCCCTCTCCCATTGCATCTAGCTCTCTCTCTGTCATTGTACCAGTCACGGAAGATGACGTGATCAGGCTCCTTGCATCTTCTCGCCCTACCTGCACCAGTTACCCTATTCCCTCACATCTCCTTCAATCCCTTTCCCTGGCTGTCACCACTCACCTAACTAAAATATTTAATCTCTCTCTCTCTCATCCGGTATCTTTCCCTCCTCATTTTAAACACTCCAGTATACATCCATTACTTAAAAAAACATCCCTCGACCAAAACTGTGCTGCTAACTACAGATCTGTGTCTAATCTTCCCTTCATCTCTAAACTCCTGAAACGCTTGGTCTACTCCCATCTCATCCGCTATCTCTCAGATAACTCTCTTCTTGACCCTCTGCAATCCGGCTTCGCTCTTTACACTCCACTGAAACTGCCCTCACTAACGTTTTAAATGATCTACTAACAGCTAAATCTAATGGTTACTTCTCCCTGCTGATTCTCCTGGATCTCTCTGCATCATTTGACACTGTGGATCACCAGCTCTTCCTCACGATGCTCTGCTCTATCGAGATCAAAGACACTGTTCTATCCTGGTTCTCCTCCTACCTATCTGACCGCTCCTTCACTGTATCTTTTGCTGGCTCCTCTTCCTCCCCTTTTCCCCTTACTGTCGGGGTTCCTCAAGGATCAGTCCTAGACCCCCCTCTTCTCCCTATACACCACCCCTATTGGACAAACAATCAGTAGATTTGGTTTTCAGTACCATCTCTATGCTGATGACACCCAATTATACACATAATCTCCTGACCTCACCCCTGAATTATTATAAACCACCAGTGATTGACTTTCCGCTGTCTCTAACATTGTCCTCCCTCTATCTGAAACTGAAATCCGTCAAAAACTGAAGTTCTTGTGTTTCCTCCCTCCACTAACCTACATATTCCCAACATTGCCATCTCCGTGTGTGGCTCCACCATTACTCCCCAGCGACAAGCCCGGTGTCTTTGGGTTATACTTGATTCAGATCTTTCCTCGTCTCCTCAGATCCAATCACTCGCCCGCTGATGTCATCTACACCTAAAAAACATTTCTAGAATTCGACCTTTTCTTACCTTTTGACTCTGCAAAACCTCTTACTGTCTCTCTGGTTCATTCTTGTCTGGACTACTGCAACTCTCTACTAATCAGTCTCCCTCTCACTAAACACTCCCCTCTCTAATCCGTCCTAAATGCAGGAGCTAGTTGTTGCACTGGTTACTCATCTGCTACACAGTTCAGTATAAACTCATCCTCATCCACAAAGCGCTCCATGCTTCAGCACTGTCCTACATCTCCTCTCTCGTCTCAGTCTACCACCCTACCCGTGCCCTCTGTTCTGCTAATAACATCCTTCATAATCCGAAACCGCCCACTCCCGTCTCCTGAACTTCTAATGTGCTGCGCCAATTCTTTGGAACGCACTACCCAGGTGTCTTTGCTTAACCTACAATACCCACAGTTTTAAGCGTACCCCAAAAAACGCATTTCGTCAGACTTCCTATTGCTCCATCTCCCTTATCTAACTATCCCTCCCACCCCCCCACACCCAATATAAAATTTCCTCACAAACCAGGTTCCTCGTATCATCTGTTCACACTCTCCCATGTACTTAATAGACGTATGTGTCTGTACTTGTTCACATACTGGTTGGTGACTGGTTCAGTTAGCATTAGGTGATTATCCTATTTCTTAGGCCGTACAATACAAGCAATTGTTACCATTCCACCCTTTGTGTCTCCCCTATTTCCTCATAGATTGTAAGCTTGCGAGCAGGGCCCTCTCTCCTCCTGGTATCTGTTGATTTATTTGATTTATTGTTATTCTGTAATGTCCTTTATTGTCTGTAAAAGTCCCCTCTAAAATGTAAAGTGCTGCAGAATATGTTGGCGCTATAGAAATAAAAAATTATTATAATTATTATAATTATAATAATAATAACACTGCTCTCCCATCTGGCCAAACAAGTCTACTTCACCCCACACATCACATCACTACCCAACAATCCAAAATGACTCTTCGAAAATGTACAGGCCCCGGTCACCAACCTCTCCGTTGACTATCTTGCCACTTATTGCCTAGGCAAAATCAACCATAACCGTTGGGACCATTTTTTGCACAATCCCTGAGAGTCATCACTCCCGCACCTTAAATGCACTTTCCACCTTTGAGCCTGTCACAGAAGAAGTTATCAGGCGCTTTGCTTCTTCTCACCCTACAACCTGCATCAGTAACCCTATTCCCACACATCTCCTCCAGTCTCTCTCCCCAGCTGTCACCACTAGTGATGGGTGAACCTGAACAGCAAAGTTCAGGGTCCGTACCGAACACCTAGTGTTCTGGCATGGACCCCGAAAACAGACTTCTCCAGTAAGTCATTGTTACTGTTCAAATTTGGCAGCCCGAACATTGCCTGTTTCCCACGCTGTTATCTGTGTGACAGCGCGAGAATCACTGACTGCTCTGAACGGCAGTAAGTAACTTACTGCTGGTCAGAGAGCTGCAGTTCCCACGCTGTCAGATGACAGCGGTAGACCGCATCTGTTACCGCCGGTCACAGGCATCGGCTGATGAGCGAGTATTACTCTCATCAGCATACGGCCTGCTGGCGCTGATGGCAAAGGTTAAACAGACCGCAAAGGCTAAACAGACAGCTGTGTGCTGATATTAATAGCCTAGGAAAGGGCCATGAATATTGGCCCCCTCCCAGACTAAAAACAGCAGCTCTTAGCCACCTCGGAAATTGCACATCAATAAAATGCACCAAACCTGGTTTTTAGCCTCCGCTCTTCCCACTTGCTCTGATGCAGTGGCAAGTGGGCAATTGGGGTTGACGTCAGATTTGTATTGTCAGCTGACCTCAAGCTCAGGGGTTAGTGATGGAGAGGAATTTATAAGACACATCCATTACTAACCCCATTTTAAGTTTTGAAATAAACACCACAGCCAGAATAACATCCTTTATTTGAAATAAAAATAAAAAAACGAAGTTATACTCACCTTTATGCCTAATCCATTGAAGCCCATGTCACCTGAAAAAAGACTAAAAATAATAAACAACCATAATTCTCACTTGTCCAACGTGAAGCTCACCATTCAACTGAATGGGGTCCAGGTTCGGGTACCAAACTTTTTTTTTTAGATGTTTGGCCGGACCCGAACATCCCGAAGTTTGCCCATCACTAGTCACCACTCGCCTAACTAAAGTACTTAACCTTCTGGTATCTTTCCCTCTTCATTCAAACACTGTCATAACCCCTTTACTTAAATTCCTTGCCCAGAATTGCTCTGCCAACTACAGACCTGTCTCTAATCTCCCCTTAACTTTTAAACTCCTGGAACTCTTGGTCCATTCTTGGCTAATCCGCCATCTCTCAGATCACTCTGACCCTTTAGAATCTGGTTTCCGCTCTTTACATTCTACTGAAACTGCCCTCACTAAAGTCTCTAATGACTTACTAACAGCAAAATCTAATGGACACTACTTCTTGCTGATTCTCTTGGATCTCTCTGCAGCATTTGGAAGAAAAAAAATAAGAGAAAAGCACTCCTTTTGTGAATTGGCAACCGCATAGGACAAGGTCCAAGTAAGTATTGCTCACCTTCACTTGTTGTGCTGGATAGGCACAACACTGCTATAGGGTACAAAATGGAGAATTCTTCTAAGCAGCTGCTACACCGACTGTTGGCTCCCCACCCTCACCGGACACGAGCTGCACCACTCTACTGAATATGCACACTCTTGGAGGAGGTGTGTGATTGATGGCTTCCCTGATCAGCTGCTGCACAGAGCGCCGGCTCCACACACCCTCCTGGGCAGAAGCTGGAGATACCATTCTGGAGGAAAAAGAAAGGGAGCGGATATGTTCTGGGCTCTGCGATGGAGACGACCAGCCTATTCACAGACGTTTAATGGCACTAGAGGTTTCAGGGATAATCCGTCCCCTTCATCAGGTGCAGAATTTAACACTCTGGATCACCAGTATGCTCCGCTCTATTGGCCTCAAGAACACTTCTCTCTTAGTTCAGCCACCCATGTGACCGGTCCTTCACTGTTTATTTTGCAGGTTCCTACTCCTCTAATCTATTGGGGTTCCTCAAAGCTCAATCCTGGGTCCCCTCCTCTTCTCCCAATACACTGCCCCTATTGGACAAACTATCAGCAGATTTGGTTTTCAGTATCCTCTCTATGCTGATGACACCAAATTATATACCTCTTCTCCTGACATTACCCCTACCTTAATACAAAACACTATGAATTGTCTGTCTGCTGTCTCTAACATCATGTCCTCACTCTCTCTCCAAAACTGAACTTATCGCGTTTCCTCCCTTTAGTAACCAACTTATATCAAATATTCCAATTGCCTTGGATGATTCAACCATGACTCCCGAGCAACACTCTCACTGTCTTTGGGTTATATTTGACTCACAACTTTTTTTATTCCCTATAGCCACTCATGCTTATAAGATGCAGGTAACCTCTCCAGAAACCAACCTTTTCTCACCTTTGAAATAACAAAAACTCTAAATTCATTCTCTTTTGGACTACTGCAACCCTCTACTGATCAGTCTGCCTCTAACCAAACTTTTTCTCCTCTCCAATCCATTGTAAATGCGGCAGCCAGGATTGTATTTCTGTCCATCCGCTACTCTGATGCCCATTCACTACAAAATACAATACAAACTTATCTCGCTCACACACACAACTCTCCACAGTTCTTTTATCACCATATATCTCCTCCCTCATCTCGATCACCCTACTTTGTGCTCTCCCCTCCGCAACTAATCTAAAACAAACATCCTCCATAATCCAAACCTCCAACCTCCGTCTCCAAAACTTCTCTTGTGCTGTGCCAGTTTTCTTATTAAACATGCTTCAAAAACACACAGCTCTTTAGGCAAGCCTATCACCTCAATTCATTAACCTAAATTTTCCCTGTTCCCTCTTTCAAAATTTTACTCATAACCTGGTCCCTCCTTTTTATCTGTGTTCACTTCCACCTTGCACCCAATAGCACTTGACAACTGTACCTTGACAGATACTGGCCGGTGACTGGATCATACATCTTATTTGAAATGCCCTATTTATTATAATGATGGCTGGACCATACATGACATGCACTTTCTACCTATGGTGTCCCCCCTATTTCCTTCTAGATTGTCTGCTTGTGAGCAGGGCTTTCACTCCTCCTTAAGGCTATGTGCCACGATTCAGAAATGCTCCTGATTTTTTCCTGAGCGTTTCTGCATCTCCCTGGCAGAAATAATTCATGCGGATTGTACATGCGTTTTTCCTGCCAGGGACAAGCGGAAGTGAAGCGTTCTTCACATGAATGTCCCCATGCGGGTTGTCAAGCGCTTTCCAAGCAATTTTAGCATCACTTTGAAAGTGCTTGACAACTTGGTCACACTATATAAATCCATGCAAATGACATGGATTTATATAGTGTGACCGTAAAGAATGGTAAAAAATAAAATAAATATATACTTACTTTCTGATGGCCCCCAGTGTCTTTATTCGATGCATCCTGGCTTGCCGGCAGCTCGCGGTACACTAAAGGACCTGCCGATGTCAGCGGTCGTGTGACCCGTCACATGACTAAATGACGTCATGGCAGATCCTTTGCTTGCCGGCAGCTCGCGGTAGACTAGAGACAAGGACACTGGGGCCATCAGAAGGTAAGTATAATGTATATTTTTTATTTTATTTTACAGGTTCTGTAGTACCCAGGTCCGGAGGAGAGTCTCCTCTTCTCCAGACCCGGGTACGATCCACACATTGAAACGCATGTAATCCGCATGTACAGATTCAGTGATGCGGATTCCATGAGTTCCAATGCAAGTCAATGGCGGCGAAAACGCAGCGCTTCTCCAAAATAATTGGTAGTGCTGCATATTTTTCCGCAATGATAATCCGCAGCGGAAATTTCCGCAGCATGTGCACAGCACGTGCAGATTATCATTGGGGAACTTGGCAGACCTTCTAACAAGCGTTTTTTAAGCGTTTCTGCAGCGGAATTGCCGCTGCGGAAACGCTTAAACGCATAGTGGGCACACAGCCTAACCGTTAAACTCGGTTACTTTGTCTTTTATTTGTACATGTCCCTGCTTAATTGTAAAGAGCTGTGGAATATGTTGACGCTATATACATAAAATTATTATTTGTGACCCATGGGCCACACTTTGCCTACATCTGATTTAGTGCATAAATTACTGCTTATTAATCATTATCACTTGCATAACATAATATGTGAAATTTATAGTCGCAATACCTTTTATAACCCATAAGACTTTTTTTTTTATTATTATTATTATTGAAGTCTTGCATGGGCTACATTTTGCCACAGCAAAGTTACATATAACAATTAACTGACTGTGGGTCTTCTGATTCAGACTTGACAGCTCCAGGAGTCTGGTTATAGGTGACGTATCACGGTCCGTACTTGGAGCATATTTCATGGACATCTGAATGAGGCTTTAGAATGTGATTTCTTAGACACCTACAGATAGTACTGATGACACATTTCTCTATAACTATCTGACTATAAGCAATGAGAAAATCCAAATAACACATATAAAACATAACTTTTAATGATATATGTAATAAAAAGAGCTATTCTCATAATGACAGAAACAAGACTAACACAAAATAGGTAGAAAAAATGCCTGTATATCAATGTAATAGTTCTTAATATTATTAGTGCAAAATATATAATGGTTAGTGATGAGCGAGCACTAAAATGCTCAGGTGCTTGTTGATGGGGTCGAGCAAATCGCAATGCTCAGGTGCTCGACCAGAGTAATGAGCCCAATGTAAGTCTATGGGAAACTCGAGCATTTTTCAGGCGGCTCCTGCCCGGCGGTCTGCAGAGGGCCTAAAAATTGCCCAAAGTGATGGGAACAGTGCTCAAATGACATGGGAACAGCATGGGGAAGACCCCTGGAAGCATCTCTGACCCCCAGATTACTGCTGTGAACAATGTTGTCAGAGGTATTACGCCACTTTTACGGACTCACAATAAAATATACAAAAACAAAACCAAAATGGATTTTCCTGGGAAAAAATGTTAAGGGACATCCTTTCCAGGGTAATGACTTGTATATAAGGCCAAATAAATACCCCCCTCATCCCCCCCCCCCCTCAAAAAAGTGCTTCTCCACACCTCGGACTATGTTCACACGTAGCGTTTTTGATGCGTTTTTGCACTTTTGCATTGCTTTCAACTGTGAAAAATACATTCACCGGTAAATGTAATTTTAACATTTTACTACCTTATCTGCCCATGTAGTATGTGAGACATGATCAGACACATCCTGTTTCATTTATGAAAGAGGGACTCTGAAAGTCACAAAGCCTATTTTTATAGGGACATCAATCGGCCCTTACTATTGTTAGCAAGCCATCAGCCAGCTATGCTTTGTTGTTCCTAATTATTAAGGAGCGGGTCTGCTATACTGTTATTCGTATGCAGTGACTGCAAGGCCTGCTCAAAATTTGGAAAAACCCCAATACACCTTTTGAAGACACAAATTTCACTTTTAACAAAATAATCAGGATTAAGAGCAAAAAAAAATAGCCCGGATATGTAGGGCTATTGATATCTGTAACAGCAGCAGCAGACAGAATGTGCAATGGACCCTATTGTGCTGTATACACTGCCACAAACCCTGCCTAACTCCTGCTATCACCACTGAATATATGCAGCTGGATTAGTCCTCAGAAGGGCTGTTAGTTCAGATGGATATACAGTTATATGAAAAAGTTTGGGCACCCCTATTAATCTTAAGCTTAATATTTTATAAAAATTGGTGTTTTTGCAACAGCTATTTCAGTTTGATATATGTAATAATTGTTGGACACAGTAATGTTTCTGCCTTGAAATGAGGTTTATTGTACTAACAGAAAATGTGCAATCTGCATTCAAACAAAATTTGACAGGTGCATAAGTATGGGCACCTCACCAGAAAAGTGACATTAATATTTAGTAGATCCTCCTTTTGCAAAAATAACAGCCTCTAGTCGCTTTCTGTAGCTTTTAATGATTTCCTGGATCCTGGATGAAGGTATTTTTGACCATTTCTCTTTACAAAGCAATTCCAGTTCAGTTAAGTTTGATGGTCGCCGAGCATGGACAGCCCTCTTCAAATGATCCCACAGATGTTCAATGATATTCAGGTCTGGGGACTGGGATGGCCATTCCAGAACATTGTAATTGTTCCTCTGCATGAATGCCTGTGTAGATTTGGAGCGGTGTTTTGAATCATTGTCTTGCTGAAAGATCCATCCCCTGCGTAACTTCAACTTTGTCACTAATTCTTGAACATTATTGTCAAGAATCTGCTGATACTGAGTGGAATCCATGCGTCCCTCAACTTTAACAAGATTCCCGGTGCCGGCATTGGCCACACAACCCCAAAGCATGATGGAACCTCCACCAAATTTTACTGTGGGTAGCAAGTGTTTTCTTGGAATGCTGTGTTTTTTTGCCGCCATGCATAATGCCTTTTTGTATGACCAAACAACTCAATCTTGGTTTCATCAGTCCACAGGACCTTCTTCCAAAAAGAAATTGGTTTCTCCAAATGTGCTTTTGCATACCTCAGCCGACTGTTTGTGGCGTGCTTGCAGAAACTGCTTCTTTCGCATCACTCTCCCATACAGGTTCTCCTTGTGCAAAGTGCGTTGTATAGTTGACCGATGCACAGTGACACCATCTGCAGCAAGTTGATGCTGCAGCTCTCTGGAGGTGGTCTGAGGATTGTCCTTGACTGATCTCACCATTCTTCTCTGCCTTTCTGATGTTTTTCTTGGCCTGCCACTTCTGGCCTTAACAAAAACTGTCCCTGTGTTCTTCCATTTCCTTACTATGTTCCTCACAGTGGAAACTGACAGGTTAAATCTCTGAGACAGCTTTTTGTATCCTTCCCCTGAACAACTATGTTGAATAATTTTTGTTTTCAGATCATTTGACAGTTGTTTTGAGGAGCCCATGATGCCACTCTTCAGAGGAGATTCAAACAGGAGAACAACTTGCAAGTGGCCCCTTTAAGTAGCTTTTCTCATGATTGCATACACCTGGCTATGAAGTTCAAAGCTCAATGAGGTTACAAAACCAAAAAAAGTGCTTTAGTAAGTCAGTAAAAAGTAGGTAGGAGTATTTAAAACAAGAAAATGATAAGGGTGCCCATACTTATGCACCTGTCAAATTTTGTTTGAATGCAGATTGCACATTTTCTGTTAGTACAATAAACCTCATTTCAAGGCAGAAACATTACTGTGTCCAACAGTTATTACATATATCAAACTGAAATAGCTGTTGCAAAAACACCAATTTTTATAAAACATTAAGCTTAAGATTAATAGGGGTGCCCAAACTTTTTCATATAACTGTATATATTGCTGTAGAATACCTATATCTGTCTATTAAACTGCCAATTCTGTCCCTCACTCAGCAGCACCTCTCCCTACTCTGCCTGTTTCCACGGTAGACTGTGACGAAAGGTCTTATATAGACCTGATGCTACGTGGCCAGCCAATCACTATAATGCCACAACCAACATGGCTACAGCATTACAGTGAGTGACAGCCAATGCCTGCATGTTATTTGGCTGTCTAAACAGCGCCAAACATGTGGCGGGGCCCCGATGCTCGGGCGAGTACCGAGCACACTCCCTCATCACTAATAATTTTTCAATCTCACCCAGCTGCTGCGGTGAAAACATGGCATCCAGTGGGAGCAGGAGCATGGGGTAATGGAAACAGTACTAATATTCCCTGTCGTGCCCTGTAAATTGTCTTTTGTGTATTCGTCTTGAATTTGATTTTTTAGTAAGACTTTGTCTAAACCAAGAGAGAAACTACTGTCGTTGATTGACAATCTCCATTGTAATCATAGGCAAAAAAACCCTTTTGTATTTAATTGAAAAAAACTCCTAAAATAATGAATTTTATTTAGATCACTGTAAAGTTGATAATGCACTGTAACATAGCATTGTTAGCACTGTGTGTTTAGTTGTGATGTATTTTTTCAAAGGTGTTGTCAGCTCTCGGTTGGACATTCATTGTCTGCGGTGAGAGCTCATTTACAACTTTAGATAGAACAGATATGTAGCTTCAGATTCCATTTCCACAGGGTTGAGTGTGTGAAAAATAGCACTGCTAAGCAAAGTGAATAGCTGCAACCTGAAAGTCACATAAATGGCACAAAGTCATTGTCAAGTGAAGGTCTGCAATGCATAAGCTTGTATTTGTTGTTCTAAAGCACTAAACTCTATTCCCTATTATGTACATCAGCTGACACTTTGTTTTTAAAAAGCAAGTATATTTCACCGAATGATTGCCTTCTAAATAAACTCTTAATATTAATTATTTCCAGGTGAAAGATAATGGAGAAAGAGTTTACCCCTCTGGCTTGTCTGAAGTCATCAGGTAAGAAATTGTAGACTCTTGGGTAAAAATAGTTATTTAGATGTATTAAACATAATTTTTGTTGAGAGTTTGGTAGTTTTCTGCCACATTTTATGTTAAATGTCTCCTTTTAAGATCACCAGTATTGAGTAAAAACAGGTGATTTGACTAAAACCCCTCCCCCATCCATATTAGAATAATGTGAGCCAAACCCGCCAACATTCACGGGTGCCGCTGACAATCTTATGTGTATGAGGGCCCCGGACAATTGCCGGGGGAGTTGAGGATACAGCATGTCTAATTTCAGACTGCCAATTCTTTTGTTCTCCCAGAGATATGTCTGGTAGCGACTCTGTCATAGAACGACCAAAGGAGAGCTCAACAAACGAGCGCTCTTGTGAATGGGAGAGCCAGGTGAGATGACTGCCTGCTGAACAATGGGCCAAACACTTGTTCTATTGACAGCTATCTAATATGTATAGTGGGCTTTAGACTGCATTTTCTTTTTTTTACCTTGTTGATTAAATAAAATACAATAGCAGGGGTTATGTACTTTGTTTTCTCCAGTGTGCTGGAAACAGCACTTACTAATATTTTGTATTACAAGGTATGCAATGCTGTCCTGATTTGCATAGTGCTGCTCCTTTGTTTTATTCATTCTGCCTCTCTGAACAACGGTCTTGTCCCAACATAGCCACTGATGGAAGACCCATTTGTCAGCAGCCTCGATTGAGGCACATCACTATTCATGCACTAATTTCCCTTGTTGTGTGCACTATTTTTCAGTAGAGGCCACTAGTAATATAATATCAGTAAGTGATGTTATCTGCAATGAAAAAAAGAAAAATAAAGTGGCTAAACACTTCATTTACAGATCTAAAATCTGTATAATAAGTGGCAGTTAAAGGAAGTGATTATACATTATAAGATGAGATAAATTACCTTTTATAAATGACAGATCCTGATTAAGGTTGCTAGTAGATCCAAAGCTCTCAGGTCCCACTCACAAGATCTGCAATCAGTCATTACTCCTTTTATACGTAAATTCACATCCAGTGATTCTCTACTTGAAGTAAGTACGGTACTTCTTCCAGAGCCAAAATATTCCGAAGGGGTGAATTTAATTCCATGCAAAGCTTCTAGTTTATTTCATAGCACCAAAATAGAATAAAACAAACGACAAAAATAATGAAGAGTAAACAATTAAAATACACTACCATTCATTGCGTGAGACACAAGACACATGCTATAATATAATCTACAGGAAGCCCTTGAGCATCTGCACAGGTTAACGTTCTGTTTCTTGGCAGCCGTGACACATGATTGTATCAAATTTGACAGAGGTATCAATTCCTCCTTAGTGTTTCTCTGCTCTTCCTGAGAAAAGGGGGTGAAGATGTTTATGTGCCCTAACATGATATATGGACAGTAATTATTACTTTGGTTCCCGTTAAAGAAGCTCAACAGCTGCTCTTTCCCCCGCATTCCCTTCAAAACCACCACTATGTATGTGTGGCAACCTTTCCTTGCATTCTAACAAGCCCATTTTTGAAGCTGCTCTCATCCTATGAAAATTTGTGGTTGACTTATAGAGGAGAATGTTTGGGGCTGTGATTACCCCTGTGTAATCCTCCCTTTAATTATGTAAGCACACCCCTGTGGACCTAAAAGACATGATTTGCAAGAGCGATATCACCACTGACTCTTTGCAAATCTCATGGCTGGCCGAGATCTTCGTCTCTACCTGAGCATACACAGTTCACTGATCTACACCCGACTTCATTTTACATTCCATGGGAAGGTGAACGTCGCATGAATGCTCGATCTTTCCAAAGAGCTGGCGATGACTTTTTCTTGCAAATTGTCACTTGCACCTACAGGTGCATGCTTAAATGATTTGAGTGAGGATTAGTCCAGGGTAGTCAATGCCCTCCGACTACTCAACCACTGATTTGCAAAGCGCAGGTGCAGTTTCAAAGTTTAATTTTGTATCAATTCAGCAATCACAAAGCCACACACAGGGACTTGCTACAAGTTACATGGTTTAGCGGAATTAGAAAAACTCAGTAGTATTCCCTTTAAAAGTCTTCTAGTGCGCCACCATTTTTTACACTTTTGATGCAGACTGGCAATGCTTTCAAACAAGAGCAAAGACCATAACTCCTGGTCTCCACATCTTGTAAAGTGCATTATATGATCTTGCCCATCAACGTATCTATATCAATAGGATTGAATTAAAAACTATTTTATTTTTATTTTAGTTTATTAGAAATTGTCTCGATTTGAGAGTCCTCAGTGGTTGATACCTTTTTAATAGCTAACTGAAAAGATGGTAACAGGTTGCAAGCTTTCAAGACTACTCGGGCCTCTTCATCAGGCTAGTATAACCCAAAATCTGAAGAGTCACATATTTATACACTATGGCACAGAAATAATGCAATATATGAGACAGGTGATGAAAAGCAGAGCTATTACTATGGGAGTGATGAACCTTTCTGGCTGTAAATATTTTAGCAGTTCATAGATAAGAACTGTGAAAGTTTTATTGTTTGGTGCAGTGTTATGATGACCGCACAAATCTAATGACCACATTCCTTAGTTGATGTAAAATGACATAAATCCATGTGACACATTCATTCCTGCTCTGAAAGTGTTAAATGTCACCATTAGTTCATAGCCTGAGACTCTCCTTTCTCTCTGAGATTTGAAGTTAACTTTTAATACCAGTAATTTCATGTCTTTGATGCTGTGATCAGGGGAACAAAAATGCTTGGCTACAGGTAGATCTATTCTTTTTTCTTTTTCTTTTATTGTGTGGCAGTGATGATTCATCCCTGTCCTAAGTTTTTGCCTCGTCTCCCATACATACAGACACCCAGCTAGACATTTGGTACATATAATTAAGTACACTACATTAGATGTGATACAGCTGAAAGTACCTGGGATCTTGTAGTCCTGATGTGAGTTGGGGATTTTCATCTTGTCTGTGGTCATTATAAACGGACAGATTTTACATTTTTTCTGGTTGCAAGGAAAGGTACCTGTAGTTGGTGGAGATGACAGGGAGCTTCTGACAATGATGCTTCTTAGATTTGGGGGCTGCCTGAAACACAGAAGTAAGGGTTCTGGAAATATGGATTGTAATCGGGCATCTTTTTGTAGTAAAGGTTGTAGTTTCCGTCCAGCTCTCCTTAGCGCCTCCAGATTTGGATTGTAGGTGACTACTAGAGGCACCTGGTTACTTTCTTGTTTGGTTTTGTAATGTAGGAGAAATTGTCCAAACAAATAGATCAGTGCTTTGTCATAAAGTAGCAATTACAGGTATCAATCTGGGACCATAATAACCAAATAGTTTTTCTTTTTTCACCTGTAAATTATTTTTGGTCATCTACTTAATAAATGCAGCAAACATGAAAAGAAAAGCCGCTCAAACTTCATAATACTGTGTTTTAAAAAGTTCTATTCTCTCCTTGGTATAAAGCTTTCCATGAATGACCATTTAGATTTTTGACATTCCTCTTCACATATTGTTTAGACTTGGGAAAAGTTCTCTTTCGTAACCTCCATCAAGGGAGCTAACTGGACCCTTGGTCTATTTACACCGAAGTGATGTTTCCTCTGAGATGAAATTTGATTTCCCCAATCCAATGCTACTTAAGCTTCATCAGCTTACTCTTAAAGGCAGGTCAAAGTAATTTTATATTCATAACAAAAAGTACAGAATTTGCCAAGCTGGACATGAAGAGATAGCTATTTATGTGTGAAAGTCCTCTTTCTTGTAGAAGCCCATGCATTTAATATTGATTTCCCAGGTGGTAACTTGCATGATTTATTCTTCTAGAAGCTTTTTGCCTTTGGGAAGTTGTCATGCCTACCAAGGCTGGCAATCAAAGACATGACTTTTCGGAAAATCGTCTGTCTTAATTCATGCACAAGAGCCTTTTGTTTTTTAATCTGCTATGAATAATAGGCCATTCCCATGAAACAAATGAAATGAAAAGATGTTCTTATAATGAAAAGATGTTCTTGAAAACCTTCTTTCCTGTTAGGCCAATATACCTTTTAGAAACATAAAAATGTTAATTGCTTTCATTTAACAAATAAAACTTAATCCTCCTGAAGTATACTCATTATTTTCCTACTTTGGAAAAGAAACTACTTCTTACATGAAGAAAAATTCTTCATGTGCAATAATAATAAGTTTTTATTGCTACTTATTTTGTGTTTTGAAATAACATTTGGGTATGTTTCCAGGCACAAACAGATATAAGATGTATGGAATTATCTCATGATTACAGGTTTGTCATCCTTTTGTTAAAGCACTTGAGAAAGAAACTTGCAGTCTTACAAATGTTGTTGGTTGTTTTGAGAATTTTCCATACTTAAGTCCTTTTTAGGGGGTGAGGAAAATAAGTTTTTTTTTTTTTTTTTTTTTTTTTTTTTTTAATCGGAAAAAGGATTTAGCTTTTACATATTTGACATTTCACATACTTTTGTGAAATATATGTGAGACGATATTTCTGAACTTAACGTCTGCAATTGCAAACTTTTGTTTAAGATTTAATATAAACATGTGACTAAGAACAGAGACTTATTTACATATTCTTTAAAGACTATGGTCTTGAGCACCTATTTCTTTCTATTGTTCATTTTCTTTCTAAGTGAAAATTGAAGCTACTTTCCAATTAATCTTCATTAAATATTTCTACCATTTTGTTGCTGTAGAGTCTGTGTAACTACTTCACACAGTTGGCTGTCCTCCTGTTTCTGCCAAAGATACGAAAGCAGTGATAGAAATACCAGCAGAGTAGGAAAGAAAATGTTGTACAAAGCAGAGTACAGAGTTGAGAGGGAGAAAAACATCCATGTCGTTAAAAAGGGCAATTTACACAGGCTATACTGTATTCAATTGGGGAAGGGGTAAGTCACATAGGCTATATATAGTCTGAGAAGAGAGAACCCACAGTAGACTGTGCAAGGGGAGTACATGGAAAATCACACATTAATCAGTGGATGAACGATATGTAGGAAGATTGATCTTGTGCAAGCCTAGATTTTTTGCTGAAGAGTCTTCTCTCTCGTTATCTTGATAGTATCAGTTCATCGAGTTGCTGATCTTCCTTTACACCTTGTCCCTTCTATTCTTCCGACTATGATGTCCTTCTCCAATGATTGCTCTCTTCATGTGATTATACATAAGAAGTAGCAAAGGTGTCAGCATACGGGACACACAGATCTCACGTCCAGCATCAATTACTGTGAGGGACACACGCACATAAGAAAATGAGAAACTAAAAGCGTGTTGCAAACTGCATATGGATTGGAAATTGGTCCTGAAAATAAAATACAGTTTACAGTCTGAATGTTAGTACAACTTTTTTTTTACTTTAAAGAGGTGGTCCTCTACAATCTTTATTGTGCACATTGATTTAAACCACTGAAAGAAGTATTTTTTCAAATACATTATTTTTTTCATATTTGCCTGTGACCAGCGCAAGCTCCACTCGCTCATTGCCGATTACGTGACCCCCAACTCCAGCCACCGCTGATATCAGGTGATGTCACTTCAACTTCCGGACTCTGGAAGTTAAGGTTGCATCACCGAGGTGTGACCCAGTCTCATGCAGACTGCGGCCACTCCCCCTGATTGAGTTGGCTATGGTCTGTTTCACCGCACGTCACAGCCCAGTATCGAGGCCGCGCTGTAGAAGATTTTCCTCTTTCCTTCTCTGCTTTCATTAGCAGAGCCCTGCAAGCATGTAGCAATGAAAGCAGAGAAGGAGAGAGGAAAATCTTCTACAGTGCGCTCTCAATACTGGGCTGTGATGTACGGTGAAACACTGCCTGCAACCCCGCCAATAATGGGGAGTGGCCAAAGTCTGCATGAGACTAAGTCACACCTCGGTGATGCAACCTCAAATTCACCCTCAACCTCAGTCAGAGCCTCAAACGAATCGTCATCAGAGGGGTGGTCATGGAAGTAGTGAATGACACCAACGCCGCCTCCTGATGACTATTCGTCACTGCTTCTATCTCAGCCCCCTGACAACCTCTTCTTTAACATTTAGAAGTAGCGGTGGCGGGGATAGAATCACCTATCCTGCCGCTTCTATCACCATGGATCCTGGACATCTTCAGAGGTCGGTGATCTAAGAAACTGTAGTATGTAACTTCAGCACTGCCCCGTGATGATGTCCTGTTCCAGGAGGGGCGATAGACGCTGCATGGAAGTGAGTGCAGCCTCCTGTGATGTCTTGTTTGAGATTCTTCTCAAATGAAATGTCACAGGAAAGTGCAGTAAAAAAAAAAATTGTATAATACTGTTAATTACAATTGATTTGAATAAGGGGCAGATGTGCAGTACCCGGTCCGGCACTCAAGACTGGTGCTGCCTCACTCAATACAAGTGTATTGAGTGAGGCCTGGCCCACTAGACGGGTTCTGGTCAGGAGTATGCACGTACAAAGCGTGCACTGGGAAGATTCACAAGTCTGCAGTCCCACAGAATAACTGCAGACTTGTCATTCTAGACCAGACAACCCAATTAATACAATAGTTCTGTGCGCATAGAATATAATTTTTCTCGGCAGCAAATGTCCTGTTTTTTAAAGGACGACCCTGCAGTATCGTCCCCGGCCGGTTTTGTAACCCTTTAAATACCGCTGTCAATCGCGACAGCGTTATTTAATTGGTTAGAAGGGGGTCAGAAGGCCCCCTTTGTAATCATCAGACCCCCCGCAATGAAAAACACACAAAAAAAAGCGAACACAAATCACGAAAAGCCATTTCGCTACTCAAAATGCGGCGTTAGTGAGAAAACAAAATGAATCAAAAAAAAGCACACATAATTGGTATTGGCGTGTCTGTAACGATCCTCTATAAAACTAGCACATTATTTATTCCGTATGGCAAATGTCGTACAAAAAAAATCTCAAAAATGTCACTTAATTATCAAACTGACAGTGATTAAAAAGCGATCAAAAAGTCATAAATATAAAAGATGGTATAAATGAAAAAGCCAAATCATCTCGCAAAAAACAAGCCCTAATCCCAGCCTTATTCTGGAAGCGATCAAAAAATATTATGTACCCCAAAGTTTTACCAATAAAAACCCTAATTTATCCCACACAAAATCTGCCCCCACTCGGGGCCGTCATTTTTCACTAGAACTATAGGTGGTTCCCACATTACTGGTAGAACAAAGACTCTGGAAAAGCGATGGCTCCCGCCCCCTCAAATAAAATCCAGTGAAATCTGCACTCCCAAAACCAAATGCCCCCCTTCTTCTGAGTCCCATTCTGCCTAAACTGCAGTAAGCGGCCACATGTTTGGCATTATTGTAGTGGGGAGAGAGCACTTAATAATTTTGGGTTGTGCATCACCAGAAGCCCAAGCTGGGCACAATTTATGGCGGCACTACAATACATTGGGGGCTCTACACGTTATGGGGGCATAATGTATGGGCACTAAACTGGCATATTTGCAATTCACCAGAAAAAAAAGCCTGGCATGGATGTTACAAAATAGTCACTGCAGCCATAGATGAATTCACTGAGAGGTGCAATTTCTGCAGTGGGGTTACTCTGTTTTTTTTCTGCTGTTCTGTCACCTTTGGGGCTCCGCAAATGTCGCCAGTAAACTATTCTACCAAAATCTGTACTCCAAAAGCCAATTGCACTTCTTCCCTCTTAACTCTGACATGTGGCCTAACATATGGGACATCACTATATGGTAGAAATTGCGCAATGAATTATGGGGTCTAGTTTTTACCTATGAATTCTTGTATACCTGACAAATTTGTAGCAAACACAAAAATTACATTTTTACCACTAAAATGTCACATTTCCACTTCTCAAGGTTATAAAATTCTGTGACGCACCTATGGGTTCAAAGTACTCACTACACCCCTAGATTAATTCCTTAGGCAGTGAAGCTTCTAATATGGGGTCACCTGGGAGAGTTTCTGCTGTTCTGGCACCTCAGGGACTCAGCTAATGGAACCCACAATCTGTTCCAACAAAATCAGTGTTTTAAAAGCCAAGTAGCACTCCTTCCCATCCGATCCCTGACGTTTGCTCAAACAGTAGTGTACAAATACATATAGGGTACCGCCACATTCGGGAGAAATTGCATACAAAATTATGGGGTCCAAGTTCTCCTATTACTCCTCATGTAAATTATAAATTTAATGCTAAAACAGTATTTTAGTTAAAAAAAAATATATATATATATTTTTTTGTTCTCTCGTCTAAATGTTATAAATGTGCGTGGTTAAAGGTTAAAAATGCTCAGTACACCCCTAGATGAATTTCTTGAGGGGTCTAGTTTCCAAAATGCAGTCATTTGTGGGGTGGTTTCTGCTTTTTTTTTTTACAGGTCGGGCTCTTCAAATGCGATATGGCATTCACAATCTATTCCAGACAAATAGCGCTCTTTTTACCACATATAGGGTATCATCGCGTAAAAAGATCTGCATAACAAATTATGGGATCCGTTTCCACTTATAATCCATTGTAAAAATTACAAATTTGGGGCTAAAACAACATTTTGGTGAAAAAAATGAAAGTTTTCAATATGATGACCTAATGTTCTTAAATTATGTGTAGTACCTCTGTGTTCAAAATGCTCACTTATACCCCTGGATAAAATCCTTGAGGAGTGTAGTTTACAAAATGGGGTCAGATTTACAAAATTTTTGCCAAATCCGATATTTTCACAAATAAACGCAAGTCATATCAAACAAATTTTTACTACTGTCATGAAGTTCATTATGTCACGAAAAAACATTATCAGAATCACTGGGAACTGTTGAAGCGTTCCAGAGCTATTACCACATAATGTGACACTGGTCAGATTTCAAAAATTTGCCCTGGTCATTAAGGTTAAAATTGGCTTGATCACTAAAGGGTTAAGCAAGTTTAAAAATTATTTCACCATCACTTTTTTGGTGTCCTGTGTAGACTAGTCAATAATTGTAAAATAAGCATTTTCTGGAATATAAATGCAACAAAAATAATATAGTCAGTAATTACTTCTTATTATAATTTTTTATTTCTATAGCACCAAAATATTCCGCAGCACTTTACAGTTCTGAGGGTACTTGTATAAACAAGATAAGACCTTACAGAGTAACACATAGTCCAATACATATCAAGAGGACTGAGGGCTCTGTTCGCAAGTTTGAAATCTATGAGGAAATGGGGGAAAAATAAAAAGGTAAAAATAAACTGCTTATTGTGTATGTTTCAGCCATTTATATGACAAGTAGGGACATTCATATTTTAATTGGTGATGAGCACAAGTGCTCGTTACTGTAGTTTGCCGAGGGTGCTCGTGTATGCACAGTGGGTCGCGAGTGCTCAAGTGACATGTTTGAGTCTCCGCGGGCGCGTGTTTCGCGGCTGTTAGAGAGCCACAAAACATATGGGGATTGCCCATGTTTGTCAGGCAATCCCCGAATGTTTTGTGGCTCTCTAATAGCCGCAAAATATGCAGCCACAGGGACTCAAACTGGTCACTAAAGCACCCACGATACTTGGTACATATCCAAGCACCCTAGTTAAACTTGAGTAACGAGCACTTGTGCTCATCACTAATTATTTTTCAGACGCCCGGTCACTGTAATTCTGGTTGTATTAGTGTATCGAATGGCATCAGAAGAAAAGAGGGAGGAGAATGTGTATGGGGCCGCACACAAGCCAGCAGCATTCAGACAGTGTCCACTCTTTGAAGTGAGCACTGTCAATCAGAAGAGGGGTAAGAGCCCCAAATGAGAAGGCTTAACACTGCACCAAAGCCTCCTCATTTGCTTATGAAGTAAGTTATTTTCTCAGGCATTATACCAGTAACCAGTTCGGTTGTTAGAGACGAAGTCTGCTATAACACTGTATAGCCCATTTAAAACGCATTTTAGGGGTGTGGGGCCTTTAATTGTTTGAGCGTATGTCCTGTTCACTAATCTGTGGCATGCGGCATTGGTGTAGAGACTAGCTTACTGTTAGTGTATTGTAGTGATATTCACATATCTCCGCATTTCCATCTTGTTTTATATAGTTTGATTGTGGATTAGTTTAGAACTGATTATGTAGAAAATATCTTTATAAAGAACTCGTTTTTATCTCTACCAAGAAAAAAAAGCATGCAGTTCCTTTTTATTAGAAGCACAAATTGAGCACATTCTTTATTTCTGTTTACACTGTAGCACAGCTCCACAGGAGATCATTGGTTCTATCTAACACTGGCAAATGTTTGAAAATAAATTCACTAGTTTGTCGACACTCTGTGTTCATTTGCATTTTTCCTTTTTTAGGTTACTGAACTTCTACAAAATATTTAATGCTTCATATCTGAAATCATTTGTTATAGACTGAAAATGTCATCATTGACTTGCCCACATTGGCCATAGTCCCTCAATCATGCCAAAATCTCCGTTCAAGCTGCAAGAATGTTCTTTATAGTTAAGTGGAATAAATAACCCTCTGATCACATTTTTTTATTATTTCCTCCCCCTTATACAAAGTTGTCATGAATATTTTACAGTGTGTATTCTCTGCAATTCAAAGGATACCTACGCTCCCTCCTCCTTGTCTCCACCCTAGCTGCTTTTTATACTGAGCAAAGCAAAATTGAGACTTTGGAGGCTACTTTTTTTTTTTCTATGAATGTTAAGAATTGTATAATATAATTCTTAACAATTATTGGGGAAGCAAAAGGCACAAAAGCACCTAGTACTTACCCTTTTTTCTAAAAATTAACTGTGAACCAAATACCTCAGTTAAATGCTTCAATACGAGACTTGGGCTATGTGCACACGAAGCATTTTTGATGCGTTTTCGCGTCATTTTTTCTGGTGTGGAAACGCTGTGAAAACACTTGTTAATAGGTCTGCCAGCTATAGCAATGGTAATCCTGATGTGCTGTGCACATGATGCGGAAATTTCCTCTCAGGATTACAATTGCGGTAAAAACCGCAGCATGACCATTGTGCCCGCGTTTCCTCTGCAAATTAGCGCTCATTAAATATAATTGAACCGCATCAAATCCGCAGGTATAATATTTATGCGGATTTGATGCTTTTCAATTAAAGCCAATAGGCGCGAAGTCGGCGCGGTAACACGGTGCGGGTGGTACCCAGTCGGCAGAGGAGGAGTACTACTCCCTTCATCCGACTGCTGCTCCCGCTGATAACAGCAAGAGCAACGCTGCTGAGGGGGGAGCAGTAGTTCTCCTCAGCAGAGCCGGGAACCACCAACAGTAAAAAAAGAAAAAAAACAACAAAACAAACAAAAAAACCTTATACTCACCTATCCGGTGCCCCCCGGTGTCGTCCTGGTCCCCGGCGACCAGCGGTACATGGCGGGGAGCACACTCTCTCCCAGAAGTGTACTGTGTTGCCAGGACCTGTGGTCACGTGAGCGATCAGCTGATCGCTCACGTGACCTCACTGTGAGAAAATTCAGAAGAATATTCCCATGGTGGTGAGGTCACCAGGGCTGATCAGCTGATGAATCCCAGTGACCTCACTCCTGCAGCAGCATGTATACTGACAGGTGTGATTTTACATACATCGCTGTCTTCTACAGCAGGGACATCAGTGATTGCTGTCACTGCTGTCTAAGTGACCCGGATCACCAATGGACAATCGGCAGTAATCGTTCACTGCGTCGTTGAAAGCAGACAGGTGAGGGATATGGTTATTTTTTTTGTTTTTTTTTACCTTTTTTCAGAAGATCGATGGCTTTGCGGACAGCTTACAATAATTTTTATTTATTTATTTTTTTAAACCAAGTGTTTATTTCATTAAAATACTTTATTCTTGCCGTGTATTTATTGAAAAAGCACCGACAACTTTAGTACGTGGTTAGTATTGGGGACGTCTTATAGAAGCCCCCCATTACTAACCTGAGCTTCACGTCAGCCGCCAATACAAGGCTGACATTAGCCCCCACCCCCATTACCCTACTCTCCACCTCTACAGGGCAGTGGGAAAGGCGGAGGGATGCGCCATTTCTGGGACTGCTGAGGGGTGATATTAATAGCTGCGGAAGAGGCTAGTATCCATGGCCCCTTCCCTGGCTATTAATATCAGCTGGCAGATGTCTGTTTAGCCTTTTCTGGTTAGATTTTATAAGGGGACCCTACGTCAATTTTTTTTCTGGAGTCCCCCTGTAATCCAGCCAGTAAAGGCTAAATAAACAGCTGTGAGCTGATATTATTATCCAGTGAACATTGTTGGCTAATGGCCCCTTCCCCGGCTACTAATATCAGCCCCCAGCGGTCAGTTTAATGCCATTTTTTTAAATTAATTTTAGGCTCTGTGCCCACGATCCGGACGTAGTAGCGCTTTGGACGCATATATTTTGCTGCGTCCAAAACATTGCATTCTATTAAACACAGGTAAATCCACATGTGTTCACTGAACCATGCGTATTTACCGCATTCAATACATTATAGTGGTCAAATTTATGTTGCAGAAACTAGTGACTCCGCAAGAGAATTTGACATGCTGTGGTCCTGAAAGATGCGCCGCATGTTCATGGGTGATCCGCAGTCTCTGATGCACACATAGTGGACATCGGATTTCTAGATTTCCCTTCCACTGTGCTGTAACATCTGGATGATGTGGGTTTGACGCTGTATAAACATGCAGCGTAAAACCTGCAGCGGCTCCTGATCGTGGCCATGTACCCAAACTCACCCGCAGCATGTCAATTTCTGTAGCGGACACGCAAGTCTCAGCTGCAGATTTTGACCGATTGAAGTGCCATTATATGTGGTGGATTCACATGTACCGACAACAAAAATGCGGCATTAGAACAGTGTTTTGGACGCAGCAAAAATACTGTGTCCAAAGCGCAGCTTGTTGCTGATCTTGGGGACGTAGCGGCTAACGAAACAGCTGTGAGCTGTTAATAATGGCCAGGGACCATGTTTGCCTAATGGTACCTGCCTAGGCTAAAAATAGCAGCTCACAGCTGCCGCATAATTACCTGAATGGAAATGCAAATGAAGAGTGGGTGAATGAGACTAGCTGACACCTAGCTCTTTTGTTTGGTGTTGACAAGGTGTCATTCAGACCCTTTCATGACCAAACCTAATTAAAGTAAAGAGTTAAACTGTGTTTTATTTAAAATTAACCAATATACTCACCCTAGTTTTGATAGTAATCCAAGGTTTAAAGCAATGTCCCACCAAATAACTTTATTTAGCTCCAAAAAGCATTCATTGATGTACAAAAACGCTTAAAAAAAGTGTCAAAACCGCGCGTTTTTTCCCCTGCATTTTTCCTGCCAAGGAGAAGCGCTGAGGAAAATTCTGCTTCAAATCGTGATCGTGCACACATAGCCTTAGCCTATGTACAAGAAATGGAGCTATATCAAAGAAGCAGACCCTTATTAATCTCATTCAGCTCATTGACTAATTATATCTTAACTGAAGAATGTATACTTTGGCTTCTAATTGTAGCTTGTTTGAAGAACTTGATCAACTCAATTAAGAGTCAAGAAAAACTTCCACCATAAAGACAGAACCCGTTTTACCAGCTGAAAATAAAGATGTATGAAAGAAATGTAATTGAATGCCACGATTCATTAGGTATGTGTAATGCAGGTGCCGGAATGCAACGCACAGAGACACAAGGCGACGACAGTCAGAAATGTTTGTAAACAGTTTTATACAACAGGTATACTGAAACAAGGGATTAGCAACAAGGGTAATGAACAGTGGTTTGAAATATCAGAAAAATACGAAATTTCTCAAAATAAGGCGCAGTCTCTTAAAGTAAGGCGCAGTCTCTTAAAGTAAGGCGCAGTCTCTTAAAGTAAGGCGCAGTCTCTTAAAGTAAGGCGCAGTCTCTTAAAGTAAGGCGCAGTCTCTTAAAGTAAGGCGCAGTCTCTTAAAGTAAGGTGATGCCCTCAAGCATGAGAAGCACCACACAAGTTCTTTAACCGTGAATTTAGCCCTAGCGGGGGTCACCGGTTATTCCCGCTAGGCCGTGAGTCTCTTTCCGGATGAATTCAATTAAATCACGTTGTGCTACTTTAGCCCCAACCGTCCCCCTCCCAACCTGAGTACTTAAACCCAATTGTCCCCGGTACCGTGGGTGAGCAGTGGAAGTGACGGCCCTGCTCACGTATGCAGCTCCTCTCTGCTTGGCTGTTGGGGGCAGTCTCTCGAGCCTTGGATAGGGGGGTCCAGGCCTCGTCTGTCGGCGGCCGACGTCGGGTTCCGCGAACTCACTCAGCACAGCGATCAGGTTCCTAGTATCCTCAGCAGGCACAGCACTCGAGTCACAACTGTGAGGGATCCGGAGCTCTTTTACCGGTGCCCGGCTGGAGCACCTCTCAGGCCTCTGGATTTGGCCTGTCACACGGGGTTTCTCAGGACGCAGCGAGCACGTCTGCTCCTCTCTGCTGCTTGGCGCCAAAGACCCCTCAGGTTTGGCGCGCTGGCCTCTTATCTCTCTGAACTCCTTCCTGGAAGTCACCTGATCGGGTCCAGCCTTTGAATCTCCCCTGCCTGCAACTTCCTTTGTGTATTTTGGTTCCGCTTGACTGTCTCTGGCCAGTAGATGGCAGTCTCGCTCCATCCTTGAAACGTCATGTTGAAGTTCTGTTACAAGCTTTTTAGCTCGTTCTACATATGAAGCATAAAAATGTTAAAAAGGAGTGGAGAGATAAACCCAAGAATTTGAAACTCTGGTTTGGAGACAATTTGTTAGTTTTTATTTGAGAATTGTATTCAAATAAATGCGCTAATTGTATTAAAATAATGCCATAGCTTGTGAAGTCCTGTTGGTACAGTGAGTGATTAATGTCTGTAAAGCACTGAATATGTTGGCACGATATAAACAAGCATTATAAATTATAATACAGGTTTTTGAATAACACAATCAAGGCTGTGGGGAAAACAAATTGTAGGTATTGTTAATAGCATCTTATTGACACAAACCTACAGGGCAGCAGTGAGGAAATTGGAACATGAATGACTCTACTAAGTAAATGTGCCCTTTTTAACATGTTAAAATGGGCACATCATAGAATAGTAATAAAACAAAAAAAAAGATCCATAGCACATATTGGTGTAAGTACAATGCATAGGTGTGCATTCATACTCTGGCCATTTAACAGAATTTAAGATGAAAACAAAATGAGCAAATAACCTGTAATAAGTAAGTGAATAGTAATTGTACATGTAAATAATATAGGGTACTTAGTTTACACTATTTTGATCAAAAAAGCGTAAAAGCCATCCCACCATGACAAAGTGTACCCAATCGAGACAGTACCCGGTCCTTCTTTGCCCTTATCTATTTGGCTGTCTGCTGACACATAGTGAGGTGAACTACAAGAGTTGGGTACTGTCCCGATTGGGTATACCTTGTTACGATGAGATGACTTTTATTCTTTGTTGATCAAAATAGTGTTAACCAAGTACCCTATTTTATTTACGTGTACTATTACTATTGACTTGCTTATTACAGGGTATTTTGCTTATTTTATTCTTATCTTAGGTTACATCTTAATTTCTCATCTCCATTTCTGAGATATTGGCTTACAAAGTTTAGATTCTAATTTCCATTTCAACCAAGGGAGCGTAAGAGATACCTCTCTTCGGGGTGTACTTTTTGCCTTTTTATATGATGTTTCCCAATCATAAACAGACAATGTCATGCTGGGGAGAGAAAATAGCATGCCCCTTGAGAAGCTTAGAACAGACTCACTCCTGTGAGACATGTAATGACACCCAACCCTGCACTCCTCTGTGATCTCTGCACCTTCTCTGTAGAGTACTGCAGAGTTATGTGTCATGACAAACTCCTCCTGCAGCCTTCATCTCAAAGCATTGTCAGCTCTGCTGTACTCTCCCTCTCACACTGACTACTGTAAGATGAAAGATGCAACAGCTGTTTGTAATGGCACACAGTTTTGCTCTATTATACACAGTATCTGCCGGCAGTTATATCACATAGGAGAGCAGGGCTGTGTGTCTTTAAATGTCTCACAGGAGAAAGCCTTCTCTAAGCTTCTATGTGTTTTTTTCTGCATGACTCCTCCTTCATCTTGCTTTAGTCAGTCATGCTGGGGAAAAAGTACAAGCCCCATGGATGAATCTCTGATAACACCCTTTGTTTGAAGAGCAAATTAGAATATAAACTTTAATAGTTAATAAAGTCAGTCATTTTTTGAGGTGGGTTAGCCAATTGCATTTTTTTACTTGTATATGTATCTTGTATGTATAAAAAATTGAGTGGAAGCTGCCTGAAGGATGGCCAGATCACATCTTTAACTGCTTTGCGACTTTTACAAATGTGAAGCTGTTAAAGTACTTTTAAAATAAAGAAAATATGCACAGTAAGTTGTTTTTCCATAGAAATGCATATGTTGATTCATAATTTTTTACATTTTTTTTAAATGCTTTTTCAGGGTGATACAAAGTTTACCCACATTAAAAAAATAAATAAATAAAAAAAAATTGTTCGCATACCCTAAATTTTTAGAGAGGAAAACAAATGTCAGCATCCCCAGTTTACTTCATATGTCTCACTTTAATTTAAAGGAATAAATCAGATTAATTTTTCGCTATCCTACTGCAAGATGGAACTATGATGAACTGATTAGTATATCTTTCATGACATGGATCCATGAGCTGGCAAAAGGAAAACTAGTAGCCATTAACAAAATGTCAAGTTTTTAAAGTGATTATTGGTAGTTTACACTGTAAAATTTAGATTTCAGTGGCTGAATAATTACTTTTTCTCATTTTTTCCTCTCCACTCACTTTGCTATAATGTAATGGCATATTCAGACCCACTGCACACTCTGCTTTTAATTTATCCATTTTAGTAACTCTTACAGATTATATTTGTTTCCACGTTCTAGTCAGAGCTGCAATTGCATTAGGTTTTAGAGTATGTAACCTCTGCCATAGTTTCATTTAGCTTGGTTTTCATTTCATTTTAATTAGCTTCATTATTTTTCCCAAGCAAAATGTTTGGTTTATCTTCTCTGATGAGTAGTCTAATTGTATCTCTCTTGCCTTAAGTAATATCTCGTTAACTTTATAAGCCTTTTTTTTCCAGGCCATCTACAGAATTAATTTCCTGCTGTTGCACTGATGTTACTACTTTATTGTAACCCCCAAAGTTTTAAATTACATTTTTATAGCTTTTACTGTTCATTTTTTTTTTTTATAGACCATGCAAAATATTGAAGCATACAATTTTACAAAAAAAAGTTTAAAATGTACGGAACAAAGAAATGCAGCCGAAAATAACTGTACAGATAAACCTTAGCAGCATCAACGTCTGTGAATCTTAGTGTTGTAACATAATTGGATTCTGATCAGCTTTTTATGGTAGTAAATGAGCATATTAAGTGGAATGAGGATGTCAGGTGGGATTCGGCACCTTTTCTTGAAAAGTGTAATGGCCCCTGTTGTAAGTGGGGTTAGGAGTTATACAGAACCAAGATTGTGGGCATTAAGTCACTGCCTTCACTCCCTTTGTGAACAGGTAACTGAAGCAGGTTATCTGGTGATTAACAGATAATGGAGTGTTATCCAGAGTAACAGGTAGTTGTTCATGTTGGATAACCATTTGGGCAAGCAGATGTGTCCCTGTATCCTTGGCACATAGGTGTTAAACTCAGGGGCATTAATGCTTTCATCTTGTGAAGCATTTCTGTCTGTACTGCATAGACAGGACAAGGTAGAACAATATTTTAAGGTCTTTTAGAATTATAATTCTAGTTTTACAGAATCCATGGATAATGTCCATGATCGGGGAGTCTATTCAAATCTGTGGGTAAAATTGCAAAAGTTTTAGTAATTGGCAACCCACAGAAGCGCAATATCTCCATGAATTATAGATGTATCATATTCTTGAAGTATGTTCAGTAAGATAAGTCATATTGCTTTTCTAAGCGATTTCTGGGGGAACATTTGTCACACAGCAGAAATTAGGGCCAAAACTGGTTTAGAATCTAACCTAATCAGCAGTCACCTTCTCACGTCAGTGGAGGGGAGAGGGAGGGGTCTGCTAAGAGCCTTTATAACATGTCTACCGAATATCTGGTCAGATCCGAAAGAACCACAGGTGTATGGTCTTTCTGTACCAGAACATTTTTGGCAGCATGTTACCTGGCAAGAAGTTTCACGATCCAATTGTGTAAGGTTTTTTCATTTTTTAACCTTTTTTTTAAGCACTGTACTTAATATATATTAAATCTAAAACCAGCAACTGGTGGCAGCTATTGATGAGCGAGCAATAAAATGCTCGGGTACTCGTTGCTTAGGCTGAGCAAATTGGAATGCTCGAGTGCTCGGTCCGAGCAACGAGTCCAATGTAAGTCTATGGGAAACTCTAGCATTTTTCCAGTGGTCTGCAGAGAGCCTAAAAATTGCCCAAATCGATGGGAACAGTGCTCAAATGACATGGGAACAGCATGGGGAAGACCCCTGGAAGCATTTCTGACTCCCAGGTCACTAATGTCAACGAAGTTGTCAGAGGTATTATGCCACTCACAATAAAACATGCAAAAATGAAACCAAAATGGATTTTCCTGGGAAATATGTAAAGGAACATCCTTTCCAGGGTAATGACTTATATATAAGGCAAAATAAATAAACCAAAACAAAAATGCTCCTCCACACCTTGGGCTATATTCACACGTAGCGTTTTTGATGCGTTTTTGCACTTTTACATTGCTTTCAACCATGAAAAATGCATTCACATGTAAATGTCATTTTAACATTTTACTACCTTATCTGGCCATGTTGTGTGTGACATGGGAATAGCATGGGGAAGACACCTGGAAGCATCTCTAACTACCAGGGCAGTGCCTAAAACTGTGGTGTGTATTTGTCGAATATTTGCCGAACATTGCCAAACTCCATTGGATTCAATAGGTGCCAAAACCAAACGTGTACACAACACCTTCAAACGGGACCAAAAGCTGCCAAAACACATCAATTTAGGGGCAGTCACCAGGAAAGTGCCCTCAATTGACCTAAAGGACAAGTAGTATAATTATTATTTATTATAGCGACATTTATTCCATTGCACTTTTACATGTGAAAAGAGGTCACTGACTGGTACAAGAGCAGAGAGGATCCTTCCCGTGAGCGTGCAAAAACAGTCGATAAGGGATGGGTGAGGATATAGTACGTGAGTGTACAGCTGGCCGTGCAACGGTATGGTGGAGCGAGGGTTACTGCAGGTTGTAGGCTTGTCGGAAGAGGTGGGTCTTCTGCTTCCTTTTAAAGGTTTCAACAGTAGACGAGAGTCTGATATGTTGGGGTACAGAGTTCAAGAGTAGAAGGGATGCACGGGAAAAATCTTGTATGCGATTGTGGGAAGAGGAGAGAAGACTGGAGTAGAGAAGGAAATCTTGTGAGGATTGGAGGTTGCGTGCAGGTATGTACCGGGAGACTATGTAACATATATGGAGCAGACAGGTTGTGGATGGCTTTGCATGTCATGGTTATGGTTTTGAACTAAAGTTTCTGGCCAATGGTGAGACAGTGAAGGGATCATAGATTGCAATCTTATAGATTGCTGGAGCCAGTTCACAGTAAAAAATGAGCTATAGTGTCCCGGAACCTTCACACACACTTTTCTTAGCCAGGGCTGCTTCTTGGAAGGGTTGGATGGCTTCTCCATCAGAACAGTTCATGATAGCGCAAACTTTTCATCTGCTATGGAGCTCTTAAGCGGGGGAAAAAGGTGGGCCCAATGTTTTTCAGTCTGACACTGCTTCTCGGTGAGAGTTGTATTTCACCACAGCCATGTTCTTCAGCTCAGTGAAAGGACTGGCATAGAGGGAAACCGTATCTACTCCGGCTGTCATTTCTCTGCCACCAGGTTCCGCCCATTGTCACATACGACCATGTCTGGCTGTATGTTCAGCGGTGAGAGACACAGACCAGGCTGCTGTGTTACAGCTTTCAACAATTCTACAGCGGTGGGTGGTTTGTCACCCATGCATTAAGCATATTCTCTTCAGCACAGCCTGTTGCCGCTTGGCCAAGGCATTGCTGCAGTTCTTCCAGCTTGTGACTGATGTTGTCATTTCAGAGATGGAGGCCGAACTGGAGTAGGAGGTTCAGGAGCTGAACAATGTGATTACAGTGAGGTTGCATTGGCGATTCTGGTTTCCATCCTACTGTTTTTTGTTGTTTTTTTTTTTTTTTTTTACATCTCTTGATGTGTATTGGAGTGTGTCCTAATTTTTGGCAGCCCTTGAAATTGTTGCATAATAATTGGAAGGACAATTTAAATAGATTCTATGTTCTAGAATATTAACATTCTTATCTGAAATTCTTTTACGAGTGGGGTATCGTAGTATGGATAGCGTATTACACCGATCCAGTCAGGTATTATTGCTTTATACTGCTGCTGGTGCTGCCCAAAATAAAAATTTAAAATCTATTCTATTACTTAACGTTAATGCTGTTAGATGCATTTACAATAGGGACAGGTGCTGTTAGGTGGTATCATCACCAGTTACAGATGAGTGTTCATTCTGGTCACATAAATGTTTTCCACAGTCCATAACTTTATTTTTTTTTTATTTCTTTTGGCCTTCTATACAAGTCATTACCCTGGAAAGAATGTTTCTTAACATTTTTTCCATATTAGCTTGTTTTTGTACGTTTTTTTTTCTATTGGCGGTCCGCAAAAGTGGCATAATACCCTGACAACATTGTTCACAGATATGCTATTTGTCAGCGGCAAACTGAGAATAGGTTTGAACCCACAACTTCAATACTTAAAATGGAATATAATATTTGACCCGCTCACAATAATTGCCGGATTATTAGGGCAATCCTATGGGATAACGTCTGATGGTCATGGTTCCAGGCAGTCGCCTAATAGTATGGTATTTGTCAGCTACCAAGTGTCAATTGGTTCAACAAAACACAGGTGGTTGACTTTTAAATGGAGTGAAATATTTGTCACCCGCCACAAAATTTGTGTATTACGGCAGTCATATGGATCATGTGCGTCTGATCATTGAAAAAAGTTCCTCTGCTTCCACAATACAGTAATATGAATAAAACTAAAAAAAATCTGGCTGTATTCTGCGAACAAGCAAATGGAGCTGTAAAATGGTGTACACTGAATACTCCTACAATCTATAAATGGAGGACAATATTTTCCATGTTCACTACAAATGACTGGATTTGAACCACAGTTGTGTTAAGTCTGACAGAGAACCACTTTTTTAAATAGCAGGCCTGTAGTTTACTAATACTATTTTTCAGAGACCTAGTGTGAATAGCTTAACTGACACACTGCAATGAAATGGAAAGCAGAAATGGCTGATTTTGGAACACTGTTATATATGATATGTCTGACAGAGAACCATGGTTTTAAATAGCAGGCCTGTAATTTACTAATATTTATTCTACACAAAGACCTAGTGTGAATATCTTGACCGACACACTGCAACAGAATGGAAAAGGAGGCCAATATTTTCCAGGTTCACTACAAATTTATGGTTTTTTGTCGCTGAAATATGGAAAAGACTTGGCCGTATTCTGCAGTGCTAGCAAGCAAATGGAGCAGAAAAATGGTGTACTCTTGAATGCCTTTTAAGCAAATCACAAGGATTAAGATAAAAAAAAAAAAAAAAAAAAAAAAATATTGCCCTGGCCCCTAATACCTGCAGCTATGTCTACAAATATTTTTCATAGCAGGATCACTCAGAGGTTGAACATGCAATGGACCCACTTGTGCTGTATCATGCACTGCAGTCTGTCACATACCCTGCCTGCCTTGGTTTTTAAGCAAATAACCAGGATTAAGATAAAAAAAGAATTTGCCCTGGCCCCTGATACCTGGGGCTATGTCTACAAATATCTGTAAAGGTACCGTCACACTTAGCGACACTACAGCGATCCCGACAACGATATGACCTGGCTGGGATCGTTGCTGCGTCGCTATGTGGTCACTGGTGAGATGTCAAACAGTCAGATCTTCCCAACGACGCAGCAACGATACGGCAACCCGTAGCGACCTGTATAACAATGTCGGCGGTCGTTGGGACCCTGTCACATAGAAGCTACTCTGACATTTCAGACCTCTATGAGGGACGACTTCTCAGTTCTGAGTCACCAACGAGGTCGTTGGTAAGGTGTCAAACACACCGATGCATGCTACCCAGTGGGACCTCAACGATTAAAAAATGGTCCAGGCCATTTCAACATGACCAGCGATCTCACAGCAGGGGACTGGTCGCTGCTATGTGTCAAATGTAGCGAGATCGCTGCTGTGGTCGCTGTTGCGTCACAAAACTTGTGATTCAGGAGCGATCTCGCTCCATGTGACAGGGGCTTAAGAACAGCAGCAGCAGGAATGTGCTTAGGACCCTCTTGCTCTATATCAGGGGTCTCAAACACGCGGGCCGCATGCGGCCCCTCTGGCTGCTTCATGCGGCCCGCAGACACCATAGACCCCGATCGCGGCCTGATCGAGGAGCCGTCGACATCAGCGCTGTAGTGCAGTGTATTGCCATGCAGAGACCGGCTCTCTGCACAGCAATACCAATACCAGCTGTCGGCCTATCAGAGGCCAGCAGCTGACATCTGCTTCCCAGCACAGCGGCGTATGACTTCACTGACATGCGCAGATGTCAGCAGCTGGCCTCAGATAGGCCGGCGGCTTGCATTGCTATTGCTGTGCAGAGAGCCGGTCTCTGCGCAGAAATACACTGCACTACAGCGCTGATGTTGGCGGCTCCTGCACTGGGCCGCGATTGTCAAGGGGGTCTATGGTGCTTGCATGCTGCATGTGCAGAAGGACGCCGAGGGAACGGAGGACAGGTGAGAAGAATCTTCTTTTTTTTTTTTTTTTTTTTTTTTCTTATGTGCACTATGGGCACCTTGGTGAGCACATATGGGCACTATGGCCACCTGGACGGGGACATATGGGCATCTGGATGGGGACATTCCTACAA